>NW_028182054.1:0-213996 GCF_051167445.1 Perissodus microlepis | reverse complement strand
GTGCAGTCTCCAGTGCAGTCTCCAACTTCACCTCCAGTGCAGTCTCCAGTGCAGTCTCCAACTTCACCTCCAGTGCAGTCTCCAGTGCAGTCTCCAACTTCACCTCCAGTGCAGTCTCCAGTGCAGTCTCCAGTGCAGTCTCCAGTGCAATCTCCAACTTCACCTCCAGTGCAGTCTCCAGTGCAGTCTCCAGTGCAGTCTCCAGTGCAGTCTCCAGTGCAGTCTCCACCTTCACCTCCAGTGCAGTCTCCAGTGCAGTCTCCACCTTCACCTCCAGTGCAGTCTCCAGTGCAGTCTCCAACTTCACCTCCAGTGCAGTCTCCAGTGCAGTCTCCAACTTCACCTCCAGTGAAGTCTCCAGTGCAGTCTCCAACTTCACCTCCAGTGCAGTGTCCAGTGCAGTCTCCAACTTCACCTCCAGTGCAGTCTCCAGTGCAGTCTCCAACTTCACCTCCAGTGCAGTCTCCAGTGCAGTCTCCAACTTCACCTCCAGTGCAGTCTCCAGTGCGGTCTCCAACTTCACCTCCAGTGCAGTCTCCAGTGCAGTCTCCAACTTCACCTCCAGTGCAGTCTCCAGTGCGGTCTCCAACTTCACCTCCAGTGCAGTCTCCAACTTCATCTCCAGTGCAGTGTCCAGTGCAGTCTCCAACTTCACCTCCAGTGCAGTCTCCAACTTCACCTCCAGTGCAGTCTCCAGTGCAGTCTCCAAATTCACCTCCAGTGCAGTCTCCAGTGCAGTCTCCAACTTCACCTCCATTGCAGTCTCCAGTGCAGTCTCCAGTGCAGTCTCCAGTGCAGTCTCCAACTTCACCTCCAGTGCAGTCTCCAGTGCAGTCTCCAACTTCACCTCCAGTGCAGTCTCCAGTGCAGTCTCCAACTTCACCTCCAGTGCAGTCTCCAGTGCAGTCTCCAGTGCAGTCTCCAACTTCACCTCCAGTGCAGTCTCCAGTGCAGTCTCCAACTTCACCTCCAGTGCAGTCTCCAGTGCAGTCTCCAACTTCACCTCCAGTGCAGTCTCCAGTGCAGTCTCCAGTGCAGTCTCCAACTTCACCTCCAGTGCAGTCTCCAGTGCAGTCTCCAACTTCACCTCCAGTGCAGTCTCCAGTGCAGTCTCCAGTGCAGTCTCCACCTTCACCTCCAGTGCAGTCTCCAGTGCAGTCTCCAGTGCAGTCTCCAACTTCACTTCCAGTGCAGTCTCCAGTGCAGTCTCCAGTGCAGTCTCCACCTTCACCTCCAGTGCAGTCTCCAGTGCAGTCTCCAACTTCACCTCCAGTGCAGTCTCCAACTTCACCTCCAGTGCAGTCTCCAGTGCAGTCTCCAACTTCACCTCCAGTGCAGTCTCCAACTTCACCTCCAGTGCAGTCTCCAGTGCAGTCTCCAACTTCACCTCCAGTGCAGTCTCCAGTGCAGTCTCCAGTGCAGTCTCAAACTTCACCTCCAGTGCAGTCTCCAGTGCAGTCTCCAGTGCAGTCTCCACTGCAGTCTCCAACTTCAACTCCAGTGCAGTCTCCAGTGCAGTATCCAACTTCACCTCCAGTGCAGTCTCCAGTGCAGTCTCCAACTTCACCTCCAGACAGTCTCCAGTGCAGTCTCCAGTGCAGTCTCCAGTGCAGTCTCCAGTGCAGTCTCCAACTTCACCTCCAGTGCAGTCTCCAACTTCACCTCCAGTGCAGTCTCCAACTTCACCTCCAGACAGTCTCCAGTGCAGTCTCCAGTGCAGTCTCCAGTGCAGTCTCCAGTGCAGTCTCCAACTTCACCTCCAGTGCAGTCTCCAGTGCAGTCTCCAACTTCACCTCCAGTGCAGTCTCCAGTGCAGTCTCCAACTTCACCTCCAGTGCAGTCTCCAGTGCAGTCTCCAGTGCAGTCTCCAACTTCACCTCCAGTGCAGTCTCCAGTGCAGTCTCCAACTTCACCTCCAGTGCAGTCTCCAGTGCAGTCTCCAGTGCAGTCTCCACCTTCACCTCCAGTGCAGTCTCCAGTGCAGTCTCCAGTGCAGTCTCCAACTTCACTTCCAGTGCAGTCTCCAGTGCAGTCTCCAGTGCAGTCTCCACCTTCACCTCCAGTGCAGTCTCCAGTGCAGTCTCCAACTTCACCTCCAGTGCAGTCTCCAACTTCACCTCCAGTGCAGTCTCCAGTGCAGTCTCCAACTTCACCTCCAGTGCAGTCTCCAACTTCACCTCCAGTGCAGTCTCCAGTGCAGTCTCCAACTTCACCTCCAGTGCAGTCTCCAGTGCAGTCTCCAGTGCAGTCTCAAACTTCACCTCCAGTGCAGTCTCCAGTGCAGTCTCCAGTGCAGTCTCCACTGCAGTCTCCAACTTCAACTCCAGTGCAGTCTCCAGTGCAGTATCCAACTTCACCTCCAGTGCAGTCTCCAGTGCAGTCTCCAACTTCACCTCCAGACAGTCTCCAGTGCAGTCTCCAGTGCAGTCTCCAGTGCAGTCTCCAGTGCAGTCTCCAACTTCACCTCCAGTGCAGTCTCCAACTTCACCTCCAGTGCACTCTCCAACTTCACCTCCAGTGCAGTCTCCAGTGCAGTCTCCAACTTCACCTCCAGTGCAGTCTCCAGTGCAGTCTCCAACTTCAACTCCAGTGCACTCTCCAACTTCACCTCCAGTGCAGTCTCCAGTGCAGTCTCCAACTTCACCTCCAGTGCATTCTCCAGTGCAGTCTCCAACTTCACCTCCAGTGCAGTCTCCAGTGCAGTCTCCAACTTCACCTCCAGTGCAGTCTCCAGTGCAGTCTCCAGTGCAGTCTCCAACTTCACCTCCAGTGCAGTCTCCAGTGCAGTCTCCAACTTCATCTCCAGTGCAGTCTCCAGTGCAGTCTCCAGTGCAGTCTCCAACTTCACCTCCAGTGCAGTCTCCAGTGCAGTCCCCAACTTCACCTCCAGTGCAGTCTCCAGTGCAGTCTCCAGTGCAGTCTCCACCTTCACCTCCAGTGCAGTCTCCAGTGCAGTCTCCAGTGCAGTCTCCACCTTCACCTCCAGTGCAGTCTCCAGTGCAGTCTCCACCGCAGTCTCCAACTTCACCTCCAGTGCAGTCTCCAGTGCAGTCTCCAACTTCACCTCCAGTGCAGTCTCCAGTGCAGTCTCCAGTGCAGTCTCCAACTTCACCTCCAGTGCAGTCTCCAGTGCAGTCTCCAGTGCAGTCTCCAACTTCACCTCCAGTGCAGTCTCCAGTGCAGTCTCCAGTGCAGTCTCCAACTTCATCTCCAGTGCAGTGTCCAGTGCAGTCTCCAACTTCACCTCCAGTGCAGTCTCCAACTTCACCTCCAGTGCAGTCTCCAGTGCAGTCTCCAACTTCACCTCCAGTGCAGTCTCCAGTGCAGTCTCCACCTTCACCTCCAGTGCAGTCTCCAGTGCAGTCTCCAACTTCACCTCCAGTGCAGTCTCCAACTTGACCTCCAGTGCAGTCTCCAGTGCAGTCTCCAAATTCACCTCCAGTGCAGTCTCCAGTGCAGTCTCCAGTGCAGTCTCCAACTTCACTTCCATTGCAGTCTCCAGTGCAGTCTCCAGTGCAGTCTCCAGTGCAGTCTCTAACTTCACCTCCAGTGCAGTCTCCAGTGCAGTCTCCAACTTCACCTCCAGTGCAGTCTCCAGTGCAGTCTCCAACTTCACCTCCAGTGCAGTCTCCAGTGCCGTCTCCAGTGCAGTCTCCAACTTCACCTCCAGTGCAGTCTCCAGTGCAGTCTCCAACTTCACCTCCAGTGCAGTCTCCAGTGCAGTCTCCAGTGCAGTCTCCAACTTCACCTCCAGTGCAGTCTCCAGTGCAGTCTCCAACTTCACCTCCAGTGCAGTCTCCAGTGCAGTCTCCAGTGCAGTCTCCACCTTCACCTCCAGTGCAGTCTCCAGTGCAGTCTCCAACTTCACCTCCAGTGCAGTCTCCAGTGCAGTCTCCAGTGCAGTCTCCACCTTCACCTCCAGTACAGTCTCCAGTGCAGTCTCCAGTGCAGTCTCCAACTTCACCTCCAGTGCAGTCTCCAACTTCACCTCCAGTGCAGTCTCCAGTGCAGTCTCCAACTTCACCTCCAGTGCAGTCTCCAACTTCACCTCCAGTGCAGTCTCCAGTGCAGTGTCCAACTTCACCTCCAGTGCAGTCTCCAGTGCAGTCTCCAGTGCAGTCTCAAACTTCACCTCCAGTGCAGTCTCCAGTGCAGTCTCCAACTTCACCTCCAGTGCAGTCTCCAGTGCAGTCTCCACTGCAGTCTCCAACTTCACCTCCAGTGCAGTCTCCAGTGCAGTATCCAACTTCACCTCCAGACAGTCTCCAGTGCAGTCTCCAGTGCAGTCTCCAACTTCACCTCCAGTGCAGTCTCCAGTGCAGTCTCCAGTGCAGTCTCCAGTGCAGTCTCCAGTGCAGTCTCCAACTTCACCTCCAGTGCAGTCTCCAGTGCAGTCTCCACTGCAGTCTCCAACTTCACCTCCAGTGCAGTCTCCAGTGCAGTCTCCAACTTCACCTCCAGACAGTCTCCAGTGCAGTCTCCAGTGCAGTCTCCAACTTCACCTCCAGTGCAGTCTCCAGTGCAGTCTCCAGTGCAGTCTCCAGTGCAGTCTCCAACTTCACCTCCAGTGCAGTCTCCAACTTCACCTCCAGTGCACTCTCCAACTTCACCTCCAGTGCAGTCTCCAGTGCAGTCTCCAACTTCACCTCCAGTGCAGTCTCCAGTGCAGTCTCCAACTTCACCTCCAGTGCAGTCTCCAGTGCAGTCTCCAACTTCACCTCCAGTGCAGTCTCCAGTGCAGTCTCCAGTGCAGTCTCCAACTTCACCTCCAGTGCAGTCTCCAGTGCAGTCTCCAACTTCACCTCCAGTGCAGTCTCCAGTGCAGTCTCCAGTGCAGTCTCCAACTTCACCTCCAGTGCAGTCTCCAGTGCAGTCTCCAACTTCACCTCCAGTGCAGTCTCCAGTGCAGTCTCCAGTGCAGTCTCCACCTTCACCTCCAGTGCAGTCTCCAGTGCAGTCTCCACCTTCACCTCCAGTGCAGTCTCCAGTGCAGTCTCCAACTTCACCTCCAGTGCAGTCTCCAGTGCAGTCTCCAACTTCACCTCCAGACAGTCTCCAGTGCAGTCTCCAGTGCAGTCTCCAACTTCACCTCCAGTGCAGTCTCCAACTTCACCTCCAGTGCAGTCTTCAGTGCAGTCTCCAACTTCACCTCCAGTGCAGTCTCCAACTTCACCTCCAGTGCAGTCTCCAGTGCAGTGTCCAACTTCACCTCCAGTGCAGTCTCCAGTGCAGTCTCCAACTTCACCTCCAGTGCAGTCTCCAGTGCAGTCTCCAGTGCAGTCTCCAACTTCACCTCCAGTGCAGTCTCCAGTGCGGTCTCCAACTTCACCTCCAGTGCAGTCTCCAGTGCAGTCTCCAACTTCACCTCCAGTGCAGTCTCCAGTGCAGTCTCCACTGCAGTCTCCAACTTCACCTCCAGTGCAGTCTCCAGTGCAGTATCCAACTTCACCTCCAGTGCAGTCTCCAGTGCAGTCTCCACTGCAGTCTCCAACTTCACCTCCAGTGCAGTCTCCAGTGCAGTATCCAACTTCACCTCCAGTGCAGTCTCCAGTGCAGTCTCCAACTTCACCTCCAGACAGTCTCCAGTGCAGTCTCCAGTGCAGTCTCCAACTTCACCTCCAGTGCAGTCTCCAGTGCAGTCTCCAGTGCAGTCTCCAGTGCAGTCTCCAACTTCACCTCCAGTGCAGTCTCCAACTTCACCTCCAGTGCACTCTCCAACTTCACCTCCAGTGCAGTCTCCAGTGCAGTCTCCAACTTCACCTCCAGTGCAGTCTCCAGTGCAGTCTCCAACTTCACCTCCAGTGCAGTCTCCAGTGCAGTCTCCAACTTCACCTCCAGTGCAGTCTCCAGTGCAGTCTCCAGTGCAGTCTCCAACTTCACCTCCAGTGCAGTCTCCAGTGCAGTCTCCAACTTCACCTCCAGTGCAGTCTCCAGTGCAGTCTCCAGTGCAGTCTCCAACTTCACCTCCAGTGCAGTCTCCAGTGCAGTCTCCAACTTCACCTCCAGTGCAGTCTCCAGTGCAGTCTCCAGTGCAGTCTCCACCTTCACCTCCAGTGCAGTCTCCAGTGCAGTCTCCACCTTCACCTCCAGTGCAGTCTCCAGTGCAGTCTCCAACTTCACCTCCAGTGCAGTCTCCAACTTCACCTCCAGTGCAGTCTCCAGTGCAGTCTCCAACTTCACCTCCAGTGCAGTCTCCAGTGCAGTCTCCAACTTCACCTCCAGTGCAGTCTCCAGTGCAGTCTCCAACTTCACCTCCAGTGCAGTCTCCAGTGCAGTCTCCAACTTCACCTCCAGTGCAGTCTCCAGTGCAGTCTCCAACTTCACCTCCAGTGCACTCTCCAACTTCACCTCCAGTGCAGTCTGCAACTTCACCTCCAGTGCAGTCTCCAGTGCAGTCTCCAACTTCACCTCCAGTGCAGTCTCCAGTGCAGTCTCCAACTTCATCTCCAGTGCAGTCTCCAGTGCAGTCTCCAACTTCACCTCCAGTGCAGTCTCCAACTTCACCTCCAGTGCAGTCTCCAGTGCAGTCTCCAACTTCACCTCCAGTGCAGTCTCCAACTTCACCTCCAGTGCAGTCTCCAGTGCAGTCTCCAACTTCACCTCCAGTGCAGTCTCCAGTGCAGTCTCCAACTTCACCTCCAGTGCAGTCTCCAACTTCACCTCCAGTGCAGTCTCCAACTTCACCTCCAGTGCAGTCTCCAGTGCAGTCTCCACTGCAGTCTCCAACTTCACCTCCAGTGCAGTCTCCAGTGCAGTCTCCAACTTCACCTCCAGTGCAGTCTCCAGTGCAGTCTCCAACTTCACCTCCAGACAGTCTCCAGTGCAGTCTCAAACTTCACCTCCAGTGCAGTCTCCAGTGCAGTCTCCAGTGCAGTCTCCAACTTCACCTCCAGTGCAGTCTCCAACTTCACCTCCAGTGCAGTCTCCAGTGCAGTCTCCAACTTCACCTCCAGTGCAGTCTCCAGTGCAGTCTCCAACTTCACCTCCAGTGCAGTCTCCAGTGCAGTCTCCACCTTCACCTCCAGTGCAGTCTCCAGTGCAGTCTCCAGTGCAGTCTCCAACTTCACCTCCAGTGCAGTCTCCAGTGCAGTCTCCAACTTCACCTCCAGTGCAGTCTCCAGTGCAGTCTCCAACTTCACCTCCAGTGCAGTCTCCAGTGCAGTCTCCAGTGCAGTCTCCAACTTCACCTCCAGTGCAGTCTCCAGTGCAGTCTCCACCTTCACCTCCAGTGCAGTCTCCAGTGCAGTCTCCAACTTCACCTCCAGTGCAGTCTCCAGTGCAGTCTCCAACTTCACCTCCAGTGCATTCTCCAGTGCAGTCTCCACCTTCAACTCCAGTGCAGTCTCCAGTGCAGTCTCCAACTTCACCTCCAGTGCACTCTCCAACTTCACCTCCAGTGCAGTCTCCAGTGCAGTCTCCAACTTCACCTCCAGTGCAGTCTCCAGTGCAGTCTCCAACTTCACCTCCAGTGCAGTCTCCAGTGCAGTCTCCAGTGCAGTCTCCAGTGCAATCTCCAACTTCACCTCCAGTGCAGTCTCCAGTGCAGTCTCCACCTTCACCTCCAGTGCAGTCTCCAGTGCAGTCTCCAGTGCAGTCTCCAGTGCAGTCTCCACCTTCACCTCCAGTGCAGTCTCCAGTGCAGTCTCCACCTTCACCTCCAGTGCAGTCTCCAGTGCAGTCTCCAACTTCACCTCCAGTGCAGTCTCCAGTGCAGTCTCCAACTTCACCTCCAGTGCAGTCTCCAGTGCAGTCTCCAACTTCACCTCCAGTGCAGTCTCCAGTGCAGTCTCCAACTTCACCTCCAGTGCAGTGTCCAGTGCAGTCTCCAACTTCACCTCCAGTGCAGTCTCCAGTGCAGTCTCCAACTTCACCTCCAGTGCAGTCTCCAGTGCAGTCTCCAGTGCAGTCTCCAACTTCACCTCCAGTGCAGTCTCCAGTGCGGTCTCCAACTTCACCTCCAGTGCAGTCTCCAGTGCGGTCTCCAACTTCACCTCCAGTGCAGTCTCCAGTGCGGTCTCCAACTTCACCTCCAGTGCAGTCTCCAACTTCATCTCCAGTGCAGTGTCCAGTGCAGTCTCCAACTTCACCTCCAGTGCAGTCTCCAACTTCACCTCCAGTGCAGTCTCCAGTGCAGTCTCCAAATTCACCTCCAGTGCAGTCTCCAGTGCAGTCTCCAGTGCAGTCTCCAACTTCACCTCCATTGCAGTCTCCAGTGCAGTCTCCAGTGCAGTCTCCAGTGCAGTCTCCAACTTCACCTCCAGTGCAGTCTCCAGTGCAGTCTCCAACTTCACCTCCAGTGCAGTCTCCAGTGCAGTCTCCAACTTCACCTCCAGTGCAGTCTCCAGTGCAGTCTCCAACTTCACCTCCAGTGCAGTCTCCAGTGCAGTCTCCAACTTCACCTCCAGACAGTCTCCAGTGCAGTCTCAAACTTCACCTCCAGTGCAGTCTCCAGTGCAGTCTCCAGTGCAGTCTCCAACTTCACCTCCAGTGCAGTCTCCAGTGCAGTCTCCAACTTCACCTCCAGTGCAGTCTCCAGTGCAGTCTCCAACTTCACCTCCAGTGCAGTCTCCAGTGCAGTCTCCAGTGCAGTCTCCAACTTCACCTCCAGTGCAGTCTCCAGTGCAGTCTCCAACTTCACCTCCAGTGCAGTCTCCAGTGCAGTCTCCAGTGCAGTCTCCACCTTCACCTCCAGTGCAGTCTCCAGTGCAGTCTCCAGTGCAGTCTCCAACTTCACTTCCAGTGCAGTCTCCAGTGCAGTCTCCAGTGCAGTCTCCACCTTCACCTCCAGTGCAGTCTCCAGTGCAGTCTCCAACTTCACTTCCAGTGCAGTCTCCAACTTCACCTCCAGTGCAGTCTCCAGTGCAGTCTCCAACTTCACCTCCAGTGCAGTCTCCAACTTCACCTCCAGTGCAGTCTCCAGTGCAGTCTCCAACTTCACCTCCAGTGCAGTCTCCAGTGCAGTCTCCAGTGCAGTCTCAAACTTCACCTCCAGTGCAGTCTCCAGTGCAGTCTCCAGTGCAGTCTCCACTGCAGTCTCCAACTTAAACTCCAGTGCAGTCTCCAGTGCAGTATCCAACTTCACCTCCAGTGCAGTCTCCAGTGCAGTCTCCAACTTCACCTCCAGACAGTCTCCAGTGCAGTCTCCAGTGCAGTCTCCAGTGCAGTCTCCAGTGCAGTCTCCAACTTCACCTCCAGTGCAGTCTCCAACTTCACCTCCAGTGCACTCTCCAACTTCACCTCCAGTGCAGTCTCCAGTGCAGTCTCCAACTTCACCTCCAGTGCAGTCTCCAGTGCAGTCTCCAACTTCAACTCCAGTGCACTCTCCAACTTCACCTCCAGTGCAGTCTCCAGTGCAGTCTCCAACTTCACCTCCAGTGCATTCTCCAGTGCAGTCTCCAACTTCACCTCCAGTGCAGTCTCCAGTGCAGTCTCCAACTTCACCTCCAGTGCAGTCTCCAGTGCAGTCTCCAGTGCAGTCTCAAACTTCACCTACAGTGCAGTCTCCAGTGCAGTCTCCAACTTCATCTCCAGTGCAGTCTCCAGTGCAGTCTCCAGTGCAGTCTCCAACTTCACCTCCAGTGCAGTCTCCAGTGCAGTCCCCAACTTCACCTCCAGTGCAGTCTCCAGTGCAGTCTCCAGTGCAGTCTCCACCTTCACCTCCAGTGCAGTCTCCAGTGCAGTCTCCAGTGCAGTCTCCACCTTCACCTCCAGTGCAGTCTCCAGTGCAGTCTCCACCTTCACCTCCAGTGCAGTCTCCAGTGCAGTCTCCAACTTCACCTCCAGTGCAGTCTCCAGTGCAGTCTCCAACTTCACCTCCAGTGCAGTCTCCAGTGCAGTCTCCAGTGCAGTCTCCAACTTCACCTCCAGTGCAGTCTCCAGTGCAGTCTCCAGTGCAGTCTCCAACTTCACCTCCAGTGCAGTCTCCAGTGCAGTCTCCAGTGCAGTCTCCAACTTCATCTCCAGTGCAGTGTCCAGTGCAGTCTCCAACTTCACCTCCAGTGCAGTCTCCAACTTCACCTCCAGTGCAGTCTCCAGTGCAGTCTCCAACTTCACCTCCAGTGCAGTCTCCAGTGCAGTCTCCACCTTCACCTCCAGTGCAGTCTCCAGTGCAGTCTCCAACTTCACCTCCAGTGCAGTCTCCAACTTCACCTCCAGTGCAGTCTCCAGTGCAGTCTCCAAATTCACCTCCAGTGCAGTCTCCAGTGCAGTCTCCAACTTCACTTCCATTGCAGTCTCCAGTGCAGTCTCCAGTGCAGTCTCCAGTGCAGTCTCCAACTTCACCTCCAGTGCAGTCTCCAGTGCAGTCTCCAACTTCACCTCCAGTGCAGTCTCCAGTGCAGTCTCCAGTGCAGTCTCCAACTTCACCTCCAGTGCAGTCTCCAGTGCAGTCTCCAACTTCACCTCCAGTGCAGTCTCCAGTGCAGTCTCCAGTGCAGTCTCCACCTTCACCTCCAGTGCAGTCTCCAGTGCAGTCTCCAACTTCACCTCCAGTGCAGTCTCCAGTGCAGTCTCCAGTGCAGTCTCCACCTTCACCTCCAGTACAGTCTCCAGTGCAGTCTCCAGTGCAGTCTCCAACTTCACCTCCAGTGCAGTCTCCAACTTCACCTCCAGTGCAGTCTCCAGTGCAGTCTCCAACTTCACCTCCAGTGCAGTCTCCAACTTCACCTCCAGTGCAGTCTCCAGTGCAGTGTCCAACTTCACCTCCAGTGCAGTCTCCAGTGCAGTCTCCAGTGCAGTCTCAAACTTCACCTCCAGTGCAGTCTCCAGTGCAGTCTCCAACTTCACCTCCAGTGCAGTCTCCAGTGCAGTCTCCAACTTCACCTCCAGTGCAGTCTCCAGTGCAGTCTCCACTGCAGTCTCCAACTTCACCTCCAGTGCAGTCTCCAGTGCAGTATCCAACTTCACCTCCAGTGCAGTCTCCAGTGCAGTCTCCAACTTCACCTCCAGACAGTCTCCAGTGCAGTCTCCAGTGCAGTCTCCAACTTCACCTCCAGTGCAGTCTCCAGTGCAGTCTCCAGTGCAGTCTCCAGTGCAGTCTCCAACTTCACCTCCAGTGCAGTCTCCAACTTCACCTCCAGTGCACTCTCCAACTTCACCTCCAGTGCAGTCTCCAGTGCAGTCTCCAACTTCACCTCCAGTGCAGTCTCCAGTGCAGTCTCCAACTTCACCTCCAGTGCAGTCTCCAGTGCAGTCTCCAACTTCACCTCCTGTGCAGTCTCCAGTGCAGTCTCCAGTGCAGTCTCCAACTTCACCTCCAGTGCAGTCTCCAGTGCAGTCTCCAACTTCACCTCCAGTGCAGTCTCCAGTGCAGTCTCCAGTGCAGTCTCCAACTTCACCTCCAGTGCAGTCTCCAGTGCAGTCTCCAACTTCACCTCCAGTGCAGTCTCCAGTGCAGTCTCCAGTGCAGTCTCCACCTTCACCTCCAGTGCAGTCTCCAGTGCAGTCTCCACCTTCACCTCCAGTGCAGTCTCCAGTGCAGTCTCCAACTTCACCTCCAGTGCAGTCTCCAGTGCAGTCTCCAACTTCACCTCCAGTGCAGTCTCCAGTGCAGTCTCCAGTGCAGTCTCCAACTTCACCTCCAGTACAGTCTCCAGTGCAGTCTCCAACTTCACCTCCAGTGCAGTCTCCAACTTCACCTCCAGTGCAGTCTTCAGTGCAGTCTCCAACTTCACCTCCAGTGCAGTCTCCAACTTCACCTCCAGTGCAGTCTCCAGTGCAGTGTCCAACTTCACCTCCAGTGCAGTCTCCAGTGCAGTCTCCAGTGCAGTCTCCAACTTCACCTCCAGTGCAGTCTCCAGTGCAGTCTCCAACTTCACCTCCAGTGCAGTCTCCAGTGCAGTCTCCACTGCAGTCTCCAACTTCACCTCCAGTGCAGTCTCCAGTGCAGTATCCAACTTCACCTCCAGTGCAGTCTCCAGTGCAGTCTCCAACTTCACCTCCAGACAGTCTCCAGTGCAGTCTCCAGTGCAGTCTCCAACTTCACCTCCAGTGCAGTCTCCAGTGCAGTCTCCAGTGCAGTCTCCAGTGCAGTCTCCAACTTCACCTCCAGTGCAGTCTCCAACTTCACCTCCAGTGCACTCTCCAACTTCACCTCCAGTGCAGTCTCCAGTGCAGTCTCCAACTTCACCTCCAGTGCAGTCTCCAGTGCAGTCTCCAACTTCACCTCCAGTGCAGTCTCCAGTGCAGTCTCCAACTTCACCTCCAGTGCAGTCTCCAGTGCAGTCTCCAGTGCAGTCTCCAACTTCACCTCCAGTGCAGTCTCCAGTGCAGTCTCCAACTTCACCTCCAGTGCAGTCTCCAGTGCAGTCTCCAGTGCAGTCTCCAACTTCACCTCCAGTGCAGTCTCCAGTGCAGTCTCCAACTTCACCTCCAGTGCAGTCTCCAGTGCAGTCTCCAACTTCACCTCCAGTGCAGTCTCCAGTGCAGTCTCCAACTTCACCTCCAGTGCAGTCTCCAGTGCAGTCTCCAACTTCAACTCCAGTGCACTCTCCAACTTCACCTCCAGTGCAGTCTCCAGTGCAGTCTCCAACTTCACCTCCAGTGCATTCTCCAGTGCAGTCTCCAACTTCACCTCCAGTGCAGTCTCCAGTGCAGTCTCCAACTTCACCTCCAGTGCAGTCTCCAGTGCAGTCTCCAGTGCAGTCTCAAACTTCACCTACAGTGCAGTCTCCAGTGCAGTCTCCAACTTCATCTCCAGTGCAGTCTCCAGTGCAGTCTCCAGTGCAGTCTCCAACTTCACCTCCAGTGCAGTCTCCAGTGCAGTCCCCAACTTCACCTCCAGTGCAGTCTCCAGTGCAGTCTCCAGTGCAGTCTCCACCTTCACCTCCAGTGCAGTCTCCAGTGCAGTCTCCAGTGCAGTCTCCACCTTCACCTCCAGTGCAGTCTCCAGTGCAGTCTCCACCTTCACCTCCAGTGCAGTCTCCAGTGCAGTCTCCAACTTCACCTCCAGTGCAGTCTCCAGTGCAGTCTCCAACTTCACCTCCAGTGCAGTCTCCAGTGCAGTCTCCAGTGCAGTCTCCAACTTCACCTCCAGTGCAGTCTCCAGTGCAGTCTCCAGTGCAGTCTCCAACTTCACCTCCAGTGCAGTCTCCAGTGCAGTCTCCAGTGCAGTCTCCAACTTCATCTCCAGTGCAGTGTCCAGTGCAGTCTCCAACTTCACCTCCAGTGCAGTCTCCAACTTCACCTCCAGTGCAGTCTCCAGTGCAGTCTCCAACTTCACCTCCAGTGCAGTCTCCAGTGCAGTCTCCACCTTCACCTCCAGTGCAGTCTCCAGTGCAGTCTCCAACTTCACCTCCAGTGCAGTCTCCAACTTCACCTCCAGTGCAGTCTCCAGTGCAGTCTCCAAATTCACCTCCAGTGCAGTCTCCAGTGCAGTCTCCAACTTCACTTCCATTGCAGTCTCCAGTGCAGTCTCCAGTGCAGTCTCCAGTGCAGTCTCCAACTTCACCTCCAGTGCAGTCTCCAGTGCAGTCTCCAACTTCACCTCCAGTGCAGTCTCCAGTGCAGTCTCCAGTGCAGTCTCCAACTTCACCTCCAGTGCAGTCTCCAGTGCAGTCTCCAACTTCACCTCCAGTGCAGTCTCCAGTGCAGTCTCCAGTGCAGTCTCCACCTTCACCTCCAGTGCAGTCTCCAGTGCAGTCTCCAACTTCACCTCCAGTGCAGTCTCCAGTGCAGTCTCCAGTGCAGTCTCCACCTTCACCTCCAGTACAGTCTCCAGTGCAGTCTCCAGTGCAGTCTCCAACTTCACCTCCAGTGCAGTCTCCAACTTCACCTCCAGTGCAGTCTCCAGTGCAGTCTCCAACTTCACCTCCAGTGCAGTCTCCAACTTCACCTCCAGTGCAGTCTCCAGTGCAGTGTCCAACTTCACCTCCAGTGCAGTCTCCAGTGCAGTCTCCAGTGCAGTCTCAAACTTCACCTCCAGTGCAGTCTCCAGTGCAGTCTCCAACTTCACCTCCAGTGCAGTCTCCAGTGCAGTCTCCAACTTCACCTCCAGTGCAGTCTCCAGTGCAGTCTCCACTGCAGTCTCCAACTTCACCTCCAGTGCAGTCTCCAGTGCAGTATCCAACTTCACCTCCAGTGCAGTCTCCAGTGCAGTCTCCAACTTCACCTCCAGACAGTCTCCAGTGCAGTCTCCAGTGCAGTCTCCAACTTCACCTCCAGTGCAGTCTCCAGTGCAGTCTCCAGTGCAGTCTCCAGTGCAGTCTCCAACTTCACCTCCAGTGCAGTCTCCAACTTCACCTCCAGTGCACTCTCCAACTTCACCTCCAGTGCAGTCTCCAGTGCAGTCTCCAACTTCACCTCCAGTGCAGTCTCCAGTGCAGTCTCCAACTTCACCTCCAGTGCAGTCTCCAGTGCAGTCTCCAACTTCACCTCCTGTGCAGTCTCCAGTGCAGTCTCCAGTGCAGTCTCCAACTTCACCTCCAGTGCAGTCTCCAGTGCAGTCTCCAACTTCACCTCCAGTGCAGTCTCCAGTGCAGTCTCCAGTGCAGTCTCCAACTTCACCTCCAGTGCAGTCTCCAGTGCAGTCTCCAACTTCACCTCCAGTGCAGTCTCCAGTGCAGTCTCCAGTGCAGTCTCCACCTTCACCTCCAGTGCAGTCTCCAGTGCAGTCTCCACCTTCACCTCCAGTGCAGTCTCCAGTGCAGTCTCCAACTTCACCTCCAGTGCAGTCTCCAGTGCAGTCTCCAACTTCACCTCCAGTGCAGTCTCCAGTGCAGTCTCCAGTGCAGTCTCCAACTTCACCTCCAGTACAGTCTCCAGTGCAGTCTCCAACTTCACCTCCAGTGCAGTCTCCAACTTCACCTCCAGTGCAGTCTTCAGTGCAGTCTCCAACTTCACCTCCAGTGCAGTCTCCAACTTCACCTCCAGTGCAGTCTCCAGTGCAGTGTCCAACTTCACCTCCAGTGCAGTCTCCAGTGCAGTCTCCAGTGCAGTCTCCAACTTCACCTCCAGTGCAGTCTCCAGTGCAGTCTCCAACTTCACCTCCAGTGCAGTCTCCAGTGCAGTCTCCACTGCAGTCTCCAACTTCACCTCCAGTGCAGTCTCCAGTGCAGTATCCAACTTCACCTCCAGTGCAGTCTCCAGTGCAGTCTCCAACTTCACCTCCAGACAGTCTCCAGTGCAGTCTCCAGTGCAGTCTCCAACTTCACCTCCAGTGCAGTCTCCAGTGCAGTCTCCAGTGCAGTCTCCAGTGCAGTCTCCAACTTCACCTCCAGTGCAGTCTCCAACTTCACCTCCAGTGCACTCTCCAACTTCACCTCCAGTGCAGTCTCCAGTGCAGTCTCCAACTTCACCTCCAGTGCAGTCTCCAGTGCAGTCTCCAACTTCACCTCCAGTGCAGTCTCCAGTGCAGTCTCCAACTTCACCTCCAGTGCAGTCTCCAGTGCAGTCTCCAGTGCAGTCTCCAACTTCACCTCCAGTGCAGTCTCCAGTGCAGTCTCCAACTTCACCTCCAGTGCAGTCTCCAGTGCAGTCTCCAGTGCAGTCTCCAACTTCACCTCCAGTGCAGTCTCCAGTGCAGTCTCCAACTTCACCTCCAGTGCAGTCTCCAGTGCAGTCTCCAGTGCAGTCTCCACCTTCACCTCCAGTGCAGTCTCCAGTGCAGTCTCCACCTTCACCTCCAGTGCAGTCTCCAGTGCAGTCTCCAACTTCACCTCCAGTGCAGTCTCCAGTGCAGTCTCCAACTTCACCTCCAGTGCAGTCTCCAGTGCAGTCTCCAGTGCAGTCTCCAACTTCACCTCCAGTGCAGTCTCCAGTGCAGTCTCCAACTTCATCTCCAGTGCAGTGTCCAGTGCAGTCTCCAACTTCACCTCCAGTGCAGTCTCCAACTTCACCTCCAGTGCAGTCTCCAGTGCAGTCTCCAACTTCACTTCCAGTGCAGTCTCCAGTGCAGTCTCCACCTTCACCTCCAGTGCAGTCTCCAGTGCAGTCTCCAACTTCACCTCCAGTGCAGTCTCCAACTTCACCTCCAGTGCAGTCTCCAGTGCAGTCGCCAACTTCACCTCCAGTGCAGTCTCCAGTGCAGTCTCCAACTTCACCTCCAGTGCAGTCTCCAGTGCAGTCTCCAACTTCACCACCAGTGCAGTCTCCAACTTCACCTCCAGTGCAGTCTCCAGTGCAGTCTCCAACTTCACCTCCAGTGCAGTCTCCAGTGCAGTCTCCAACTTCACCTCCAGTGCAGTCTCCAGTGCAGTCTCCAACTTCACCTCCAGTGCAGTCTCCAGTGCAGTCTCCAGTGCAGTCTCCAACTTCACCTCCAGTGCAGTCTCCAAGTTCACCTCCAGTGCAGTCTCCAACTTCACCTCCAGTGCAGTCTCCAGTGCAGTCTCCAACTTCACCTCCAGTGCAGTCTCCAACTTCACCTCCAGTGCAGTCTCCAGTGCAGTCTCCAACTTCACCTCCAGTGCAGTCTCCAGTGCAGTCTCAAACTTCACCTCCAGTGCAGTCTCCAGTGCAGTCTCCAACTTCACCTCCAGTGCAGTCTCCAGTACAGTCTCCAACTTCACCTCCAGTGCAGTCTCCAGTGCAGTCTCCAGTGCAGTCTCCACTGCAGTCTCCAACTTCACCTCCAGTGCAGTCTCCAGTGCAGTCTCCAACTTCACCTCCAGTGCAGTCTCCAGTGCAGTCTCCAGTGGAGTCTCCAACTTCACCTCCAGTGCAGTCTCCAGTGCAGTCTCCAGTGCAGTCTCCAGTGCAGTCTCCAACTTCACCTCCAGTGCAGTCTCCAACTTCACCTCCAGTGCACTCTCCAACTTCACCTCCAGTGCAGTCTCCAGTGCAGTCTCCAACTTCACCTCCAGTGCAGTCTCCAGTGCAGTCTCCAACTTCACCTCCAGTGCAGTCTCCAGTGCAGTCTCCAGTGCAGTCTCCAACTTCACCTCCAGTGCAGTCTCCAGTGCAGTCTCCAACTTCACCTCCAGTGCAGTCTCCAGTGCAGTCTCCAACTTCACCTCCAGTGCAGTCTCCAACTTCACCTCCAGTGCAGTCTCCAGTGCAGTCTCCAGTGCAGTCTCCAACTTCCCCTCCAGTGCAGTCTCCAGTGCAGTCTCCAACTTCACCTCCAGTGCAGTCTCAAGTGCAGTCTCCAACTTCACCTCCAGTGCAGTCTCCAGTGCAGTCTCCAGTGCAGTCTCCAACTTCACCTCCAGTGCAGTCTCCAGTGCAGTCTCCACCTTCACCTCCAGTGCAGTCTCCAGTGCAGTCTCCACCTTCACCTCCATAGCAGTCTCCAGTGCAGTCTCCAACTTCACCTCCAGTGCAGTCTCCAGTGCAGTCTCCAGTGCAGTCTCCAACTTCATCTCCAGTGCAGTGTCCAGTGCAGTCTCCAACTTCACCTCCAGTGCAGTCTCCAACTTCACCTCCAGTGCAGTCTCCAGTGCAGTCTCCAACTTCACCTCCAGTGCAGTCTCCAGTGCAGTCTCCAACTTCACCTCCAGTGCAGTCTCCAACTTCACCTCCAGACAGTCTCCAGTGCAGTCTCCAGTGGAGTCTCCAACTTCACCTCCAGTGGAGTCTCCAGTGCAGTCTCCAGTGCAGTCTCCAGTGCAGTCTCCAACTTCACCTCCAGTGCAGTCTCCAACTTCACCTCCAGTGCACTCTCCAACTTCACCTCCAGTGCAGTCTCCAGTGCAGTCTCCAACTTCACCTCCAGTGCAGTCTCCAGTGCAGTCTCCAACTTCACCTCCAGTGCAGTCTCCAGTGCAGTCTCAAGTGCAGTCTCCAACTTCACCTCCAGTGCAGTCTCCAGTGCAGTCTCCAACTTCACCTCCAGTGCAGTCTCCAGTGCAGTCTCCAACTTCACCTCCAGTGCAGTCTCCAGTGCAGTCTCCAACTTCACCTCCAGTGCAGTCTCCAACTTCACCTCCAGTGCAGTCTCCAACTTCACCTCCAGTGCAGTCTCCAGTGCAGTCTCCAACTTCACCTCCAGTGCAGTCTCCAGTGCAGTCTCCAACTTCACCTCCAGTGCAGTCTCCAGTGCAGTCTCCAACTTCACCTCCAGTGCAGTCTCCAACTTCACCTCCAGTGCAGTCTCCAGTGCAGTCTCCAACTTCACCTCCAGTGCAGTCTCCAACTTCACCTCCAGTGCAGTCTCCAGTGCAGTCTCCAACTTCACCTCCAGTGCAGTCTCCAACTTCACCTCCAGTGCAGTCTCCAGTGCAGTCTCCAACTTCACCTCCAGTGCAGTCTCCAGTGCAGTCTCCAACTTCACCTCCAGTGCAGTCTCCAGTGCAGTCTCCAACTTCACCTCCAGTGCAGTCTCCAACTTCACCTCCAGTGCAGTCTCCAGTGCAGTCTCCACTGCAGTCTCCAACTTCACCTCCAGTGCAGTCTCCAGTGCAGTCTCCAACTTCACCTCCAGTGCAGTCTCCAGTGCAGTCTCCAACTTCACCTCCAGACAGTCTCCAGTGCAGTCTCAAACTTCACCTCCAGTGCAGTCTCCAGTGCAGTCTCCAGTGCAGTCTCCAACTTCACCTCCAGTGCAGTCTCCAACTTCACCTCCAGTGCAGTCTCCAGTGCAGTCTCCAACTTCACCTCCAGTGCAGTCTCCAGTGCAGTCTCCAACTTCACCTCCAGTGCAGTCTCCAGTGCAGTCTCCAACTTCACCTCCAGTGCAGTCTCCAGTGCAGTCTCCAGTGCAGTCTCCAACTTCACCTCCAGTGCAGTCTCCAGTGCAGTCTCCAACTTCACCTCCAGTGCAGTCTCCAGTGCAGTCTCCAACTTCACCTCCAGTGCAGTCTCCAGTGCAGTCTCCAGTGCAGTCTCCAGTGCAATCTCCAACTTCACCTCCAGTGCAGTCTCCAGTGCAGTCTCCATCTTCACCTCCAGTGCAGTCTCCAGTGCAGTCTCCAGTGCAGTCTCCAGTGCAGTCTCCACCTTCACCTCCAGTGCAGTCTCCAGTGCAGTCTCCACCTTCACCTCCAGTGCAGTCTCCAGTGCAGTCTCCAACTTCACCTCCAGTGCAGTCTCCAGTGCAGTCTCCAACTTCACCTCCAGTGCAGTCTCCAACTTCACCTCCAGTGCAGTCTCCATTTCAGTCTCCAACTTCACCTCCAGTGCAGTCTCCAGTGCAGTCTCCAACTTCACCTCCAGTGCAGTCTCCAGTGCAGTCTCCAACTTCACCTCCAGTGCAGTCTCCAGTGCAGTCTCCAGTGCAGTCTCCAACTTCACCTCCAGTGCAGTCTCCAAGTTCACCTCCAGTGCAGTCTCCAACTTCACCTCCAGTGCAGTCTCCAGTGCAGTCTCCAACTTCACCTCCAGTGCAGTCTCCAGTGCAGTCTCCAACTTCACCTCCAGTGCAGTCTCCAGTGCAGTCTCAAACTTCACCTCCAGTGCAGTCTCCAGTGCAGTCTCCAACTTCACCTCCAGTGCAGTCTCCAGTACAGTCTCCAACTTCACCTCCAGTGCAGTCTCCAGTGCAGTCTCCAGTGCAGTCTCCACTGCAGTCTCCAACTTCACCTCCAGTGCAGTCTCCAGTGCAGTCTCCAACTTCACCTCCAGTGCAGTCTCCAGTGCAGTCTCCAGTGGAGTCTCCAACTTCACCTCCAGTGCAGTCTCCAGTGCAGTCTCCAGTGCAGTCTCCAGTGCAGTCTCCAACTTCACCTCCAGTGCAGTCTCCAACTTCACCTCCAGTGCACTCTCCAACTTCACCTCCAGTGCAGTCTCCAGTGCAGTCTCCAACTTCACCTCCAGTGCAGTCTCCAGTGCAGTCTCCAACTTCACCTCCAGTGCAGTCTCCAGTGCAGTCTCCAGTGCAGTCTCCAACTTCACCTCCAGTGCAGTCTCCAGTGCAGTCTCCAACTTCACCTCCAGTGCAGTCTCCAGTGCAGTCTCCAACTTCACCTCCAGTGCAGTCTCCAGTGCAGTCTCCAACTTCACCTCCAGTGCAGTCTCCAACTTCACCTCCAGTGCAGTCTCCAGTGCAGTCTCCAGTGCAGTCTCCAACTTCCCCTCCAGTGCAGTCTCCAGTGCAGTCTCCAACTTCACCTCCAGTGCAGTCTCAAGTGCAGTCTCCAACTTCACCTCCAGTGCAGTCTCCAGTGCAGTCTCCAGTGCAGTCTCCAACTTCACCTGCAGTGCAGTCTCCAGTGCAGTCTCCACCTTCACCTCCAGTGCAGTCTCCAGTGCAGTCTCCACCTTCACCTCCATAGCAGTCTCAAGTGCAGTCTCCAACTTCACCTCCAGTGCAGTCTCCAGTGCAGTCTCCAGTGCAGTCTCCAACTTCATCTCCAGTGCAGTGTCCAGTGCAGTCTCCAACTTCACCTCCAGTGCAGTCTCCAACTTCACCTCCAGTGCAGTCTCCAGTGCAGTCTCCAACTTCACCTCCAGTGCAGTCTCCAGTGCAGTCTCCAACTTCACCTCCAGTGCAGTCTCCAACTTCACCTCCAGACAGTCTCCAGTGCAGTCTCCAGTGGAGTCTCCAACTTCACCTCCAGTGCAGTCTCCAGTGCAGTCTCCAGTGCAGTCTCCAGTGCAGTCTCCAAATTCACCTCCAGTGCAGTCTCCAACTTCACCTCCAGTGCACTCTCCAACTTCACCTCCAGTGCAGTCTCCAGTGCAGTCTCCAACTTCACCTCCAGTGCAGTCTCCAGTGCAGTCTCCAACTTCACCTCCAGTGCAGTCTCCAGTGCAGTCTCCAGTGCAGTCTCCACCTTCACCTCCAGTGCAGTCTCCAGTGCAGTCTCCACCTTCACCTCCATAGCAGTCTCCAGTGCAGTCTCCAACTTCACCTCCAGTGCAGTCTCCAGTGCAGTCTCCAGTGCAGTCTCCAACTTCACCTCCAGTGCAGTCTCCAACTTCACCTCCAGTGCAGTCTCCAGTGCAGTCTCCAACTTCACCTCCAGTGCAGTCTCCAGTGCAGTCTCCAACTTCACCTCCAGTGCAGTCTCCAGTGCAGTCTCCAACTTCACCTCCAGTGCAGTCTCCAGTGCAGTCTCCAACTTCACCTCCAGTGCAGTCTCCAGTGCAGTCTCCAACTTCACCTCCAGTGCAGTCTCCAGTGCAGTCTCCAACTTCACCTCCAGTGCAGTCTCCAACTTCACCTCCAGTGCAGTCTCCAACTTCACCTCCAGTGCAGTCTCCAGTGCAGTCTCCAACTTCACCTCCAGTGCAGTCTCCAGTGCAGTCTCCAACTTCACCTCCAGTGCAGTCTCCAGTGCAGTCTCCAACTTCACCTCCAGTGCAGTCTCCAACTTCACCTCCATTGCAGTCTCCAGTGCAGTCTCCAACTTCACCTCCAGTGCAGTCTCCAACTTCACCTCCAGTGCAGTCTCCAGTGCAGTCTCCAACTTCACCTCCAGTGCAGTCTCCAGTGCAGTCTCCAACTTCACCTCCAGTGCAGTCTCCAGTGCAGTCTCCAACTTCACCTCCAGTGCAGTCTCCAACTTCACCTCCAGTGCAGTCTCCAGTGCAGTCTCCACTGCAGTCTCCAACTTCACCTCCAGTGCAGTCTCCAGTGCAGTCTCCAACTTCACCTCCAGTGCAGTCTCCAGTGCAGTCTCCAACTTCACCTCCAGACAGTCTCCAGTGCAGTCTCAAACTTCACCTCCAGTGCAGTCTCCAGTGCAGTCTCCAGTGCAGTCTCCAACTTCACCTCCAGTGCAGTCTCCAACTTCACCTCCAGTGCAGTCTCCAGTGCAGTCTCCAACTTCACCTCCAGTGCAGTCTCCAGTGCAGTCTCCAACTTCACCTCCAGTGCAGTCTCCAGTGCAGTCTCCAACTTCACCTCCAGTGCAGTCTCCAGTGCAGTCTCCAGTGCAGTCTCCAACTTCACCTCCAGTGCAGTCTCCAGTGCAGTCTCCAACTTCACCTCCAGTGCAGTCTCCAGTGCAGTCTCCAACTTCACCTCCAGTGCAGTCTCCAGTGCAGTCTCCAACTTCACCTCCAGTGCAGTCTCCAGTGCAGTCTCCACCTTCACCTCCAGTGCAGTCTCCAGTGCAGTCTCCAACTTCACCTCCAGTGCAGTCTCCAGTGCAGTCTCCAACTTCACCTCCAGTGCATTCTCCAGTGCAGTCTCCAACTTCACCTCCAGTGCAGTCTCCAACTTCACCTCCAATGCAGTCTCCAGTGCAGTCGCCAACTTCACCTCCAGTGCAGTCTCCAGTGCAGTCTCCAACTTCACCTCCAGTGCAGTCTCCAGTGCAGTCTCCAACTTCACCTCCAGTGCAGTCTCCAGTGCAGTCTCCAACTTCACCTCCAGTGCAGTCTCCAGTGCAGTCTCCAGTGCAGTCTCCAGTGCAATCTCCAACTTCACCTCCAGTGCAGTCTCCAGTGCAGTCTCCATCTTCACCTCCAGTGCAGTCTCCAGTGCAGTCTCCAGTGCAGTCTCCAGTGCAGTCTCCACCTTCACCTCCAGTGCAGTCTCCAGTGCAGTCTCCACCTTCACCTCCAGTGCAGTCTCCAGTGCAGTCTCCAACTTCACCTCCAGTGCAGTCTCCAGTGCAGTCTCCAACTTCACCTCCAGTGCAGTCTCCAGTGCAGTCTCCAACTTCACCTCCAGTGCAGTCTCCAGTGCAGTCTCCAACTTCACCTCCAGTGCAGTGTCCAGTGCAGTCTCCAACTTCACCTCCAGTGCAGTCTCCAGTGCAGTCTCCAACTTCACCTCCAGTGCAGTCTCCAGTGCAGTCTCCAGTGCAGTCTCCAACTTCACCTCCAGTGCAGTCTCCAGTGCGGTCTCCAACTTCACCTCCAGTGCAGTCTCCAGTGCGGTCTCCAACTTCACCTCCAGTGCAGTCTCCAGTGCGGTCTCAAACTTCACCTCCAGTGCAGTCTCCAACTTCATCTCCAGTGCAGTGTCCAGTGCAGTCTCCAACTTCACCTCCAGTGCAGTCTCCAACTTCACCTCCAGTGCAGTCTCCAGTGCAGTCTCCAAATTCACCTCCAGTGCAGTCTCCAGTGCAGTCTCCAGTGCAGTCTCCAACTTCACCTCCATTGCAGTCTCCAGTGCAGTCTCCAGTGCAGTCTCCAGTGCAGTCTCCACCTTCACCTCCAGTGCAGTCTCCAGTGCAGTCTCCACCTTCACCTCCAGTGCAGTCTCCAGTGCAGTCTCCAGTGCAGTCTCCAACTTCACTTCCAGTGCAGTCTCCAGTGCAGTCTCCAGTGCAGTCTCCACCTTCACCTCCAGTGCAGTCTCCAGTGCAGTCTCCAACTTCACCTCCAGTGCAGTCTCCAACTTCACCTCCACTGCAGTCTCCAACTTCACCTCCAGTGCAGTCTCCAACTTCACCTCCAGTGCAGTCTCCAGTGCAGTCTCCAACTTCACCTCCAGTGCAGTCTCCAGTGCAGTCTCCAGTGCAGTCTCAAACTTCACCTCCAGTGCAGTCTCCAGTGCAGTCTCCAACTTCACCTCTAGTGCAGTCTCCAGTGCAGTCTCCAACTTCACCTCCAGTGCAGTCTCCAGTGCAGTCTCCAGTGCAGTCTCCACTGCAGTCTCCAACTTCAACTCCAGTGCAGTCTCCAGTGCAGTATCCAACTTCACCTCCAGTGCAGGCTCCAGTGCAGGCTCCAGTGCAGTCTCCAACTTCACCTCCAGTGCAGTCTCCAACTTCACCTCCAGTGCACTCTCCAACTTCACCTCCAGTGCAGTCTCCAGTGCAGTCTCCAACTTCACCTCTAGTGCAGTCTCCAGTGCAGTCTCCAACTTCACCTCCAGTGCAGTCTCCAGTGCAGTCTCCAGTGCAGTCTCCACTGCAGTCTCCAACTTCAACTCCAGTGCAGTCTCCAACTTCACCTCCAGTGCAGTCTCCAGTGCAGTCTCCAACTTCACCTCCAGTGCAGTCTCCAGTGCAGTCTCCAGTGCAGTCTCAAACTTCACCTCCAGTGCAGTCTCCAGTGCAGTCTCCAACTTCACCTCTAGTGCAGTCTCCAGTGCAGTCTCCAACTTCACCTCCAGTGCAGTCTCCAGTGCAGTCTCCAGTGCAGTCTCCACTGCAGTCTCCAACTTCAACTCCAGTGCAGTCTCCAGTGCAGTATCCAACTTCACCTCCAGTGCAGGCTCCAGTGCAGGCTCCAGTGCAGTCTCCAACTTCACCTCCAGTGCAGTCTCCAACTTCACCTCCAGTGCACTCTCCAACTTCACCTCCAGTGCAGTCTCCAGTGCAGTCTCCAACTTCACCTCCAGTGCAGTCTCCAGTGCAGTCTCCAACTTCACCTCCAGTGCACTCTCCAACTTCACCTCCAGTGCAGTCTCCAGTGCAGTCTCCACGTTCACCTCCAGTGCAGTCTCCAGTGCAGTCTCCAACTTCATCTCCAGTGCAGTCTCCAGTGCAGTCTCCAGTGCAGTCTCCAACTTCACCTCCAGTGCAGTCTCCAGTGCAGTCCCCAACTTCACCTCCAGTGCAGTCTCCAGTGCAGTCTCCAGTGCAGTCTCCAACTTCACCTCCAGTGCAGTCTCCAGTGCAGTCTCCAACTTCACCTCCAGTGCAGTCTCCAGTGCAGTCTCCAACTTCACCTCCAGTGCAGTCTCCAGTGCAGTCTCCAGTGCAGTCTCCAACTTCACCTCCAGTGCAGTCTCCAGTGCAGTCTCCACCTTCACCTCCAGTGCAGTCTCCAGTGCAGTCTCCAACTTCACCTCCAGTGCAGTCTCCAGTGCAGTCTCCAACTTCACCTCCAGTGCATTCTCCAGTGCAGTCTCCAACTTCACCTCCAGTGCAGTCTCCAACTTCACCTCCAATGCAGTCTCCAGTGCAGTCGCCAACTTCACCTCCAGTGCAGTCTCCAGTGCAGTCTCCAACTTCACCTCCAGTGCAGTCTCCAGTGCAGTCTCCAACTTCACCTCCAGTGCAGTCTCCAGTGCAGTCTCCAACTTCACCTCCAGTGCAGTCTCCAGTGCAGTCTCCAGTGCAGTCTCCAGTGCAATCTCCAACTTCACCTCCAGTGCAGTCTCCAGTGCAGTCTCCATCTTCACCTCCAGTGCAGTCTCCAGTGCAGTCTCCAGTGCAGTCTCCAGTGCAGTCTCCACCTTCACCTCCAGTGCAGTCTCCAGTGCAGTCTCCACCTTCACCTCCAGTGCAGTCTCCAGTGCAGTCTCCAACTTCACCTCCAGTGCAGTCTCCAGTGCAGTCTCCAACTTCACCTCCAGTGCAGTCTCCAGTGCAGTCTCCAACTTCACCTCCAGTGCAGTCTCCAGTGCAGTCTCCAACTTCACCTCCAGTGCAGTGTCCAGTGCAGTCTCCAACTTCACCTCCAGTGCAGTCTCCAGTGCAGTCTCCAACTTCACCTCCAGTGCAGTCTCCAGTGCAGTCTCCAGTGCAGTCTCCAACTTCACCTCCAGTGCAGTCTCCAGTGCGGTCTCCAACTTCACCTCCAGTGCAGTCTCCAGTGCGGTCTCCAACTTCACCTCCAGTGCAGTCTCCAGTGCGGTCTCAAACTTCACCTCCAGTGCAGTCTCCAACTTCATCTCCAGTGCAGTGTCCAGTGCAGTCTCCAACTTCACCTCCAGTGCAGTCTCCAACTTCACCTCCAGTGCAGTCTCCAGTGCAGTCTCCAAATTCACCTCCAGTGCAGTCTCCAGTGCAGTCTCCAGTGCAGTCTCCAACTTCACCTCCATTGCAGTCTCCAGTGCAGTCTCCAGTGCAGTCTCCAGTGCAGTCTCCAGTGCAGTCTCCAACTTCACCTCCAGTGCAGTCTCCAGTGCAGTCTCCAACTTCACCTCCAGTGCAGTCTCCAGTGCAGTCTCCAGTGCAGTCTCCAACTTCACCTCCAGTGCAGTCTCCAGTGCAGTCTCCAGTGCAGTCTCCAACTTCACCTCCAGTGCAGTCTCCAGTGCAGTCTCCACTGCAGTCTCCAACTTCACCTCCAGTGCAGTCTCCAGTGCAGTCTCCAACTTCACCTCCAGTGCAGTCTCCAGTGCAGTCTCCAACTTCACCTCCAGACAGTCTCCAGTGCAGTCTCAAACTTCACCTCCAGTGCAGTCTCCAGTGCAGTCTCCAGTGCAGTCTCCAACTTCACCTCCAGTGCAGTCTCCAACTTCACCTCCAGTGCAGTCTCCAGTGCAGTCTCCAACTTCACCTCCAGTGCAGTCTCCAGTGCAGTCTCCAACTTCACCTCCAGTGCAGTCTCCAGTGCAGTCTCCAACTTCACCTCCAGTGCAGTCTCCAGTGCAGTCTCCAGTGCAGTCTCCAACTTCACCTCCAGTGCAGTCTCCAGTGCAGTCTCCAACTTCACCTCCAGTGCAGTCTCCAGTGCAGTCTCCAACTTCACCTCCAGTGCAGTCTCCAGTGCAGTCTCCAGTGCAGTCTCCAACTTCACCTCCAGTGCAGTCTCCAGTGCAGTCTCCACCTTCACCTCCAGTGCAGTCTCCAGTGCAGTCTCCAACTTCACCTCCAGTGCAGTCTCCAGTGCAGTCTCCAACTTCACCTCCAGTGCATTCTCCAGTGCAGTCTCCACCTTCAACTCCAGTGCAGTCTCCAGTGCAGTCTCCAACTTCACCTCCAGTGCAGTCTCCAACTTCACCTCCAATGCAGTCTCCAGTGCAGTCGCCAACTTCACCTCCAGTGCAGTCTCCAGTGCAGTCTCCAACTTCACCTCCAGTGCAGTCTCCAGTGCAGTCTCCAACTTCACCTCCAGTGCAGTCTCCAGTGCAGTCTCCAACTTCACCTCCAGTGCAGTCTCCAGTGCAGTCTCCAGTGCAGTCTCCAGTGCAGTCTCCAGTGCAGTCTCCAGTGCAATCTCCAACTTCACCTCCAGTGCAGTCTCCAGTGCAGTCTCCATCTTCACCTCCAGTGCAGTCTCCAGTGCAGTCTCCAGTGCAGTCTCCAGTGCAGTCTCCACCTTCACCTCCAGTGCAGTCTCCAGTGCAGTCTCCACCTTCACCTCCAGTGCAGTCTCCAGTGCAGTCTCCAACTTCACCTCCAGTGCAGTCTCCAGTGCAGTCTCCAACTTCACCTCCAGTGCAGTCTCCAGTGCAGTCTCCAACTTCACCTCCAGTGCAGTCTCCAGTGCAGTCTCCAGTGCAGTCTCCAACTTCACCTCCAGTGCAGTGTCCAGTGCAGTCTCCAACTTCACCTCCAGTGCAGTCTCCAGTGCAGTCTCCAACTTCACCTCCAGTGCAGTCTCCAGTGCAGTCTCCAGTGCAGTCTCCAACTTCACCTCCAGTGCAGTCTCCAGTGCGTTCTCCAACTTCACCTCCAGTGCAGTCTCCAGTGCGGTCTCCAACTTCACCTCCAGTGCAGTCTCCAGTGCGGTCTCAAACTTCACCTCCAGTGCAGTCTCCAACTTCATCTCCAGTGCAGTGTCCAGTGCAGTCTCCAACTTCACCTCCAGTGCAGTCTCCAACTTCACCTCCAGTGCAGTCTCCAGTGCAGTCTCCAACTTCACCTCCAGTGCAGTCTCCAGTGCGGTCTCAAACTTCACCTCCAGTGCAGTCTCCAACTTCATCTCCAGTGCAGTGTCCAGTGCAGTCTCCAACTTCACCTCCAGTGCAGTCTCCAGTGCAGTCTCCAACTTCACCTCCAGTGCAGTCTCCAGTGCAGTCTCCAGTGCAGTCTCCAACTTCACCTCCATTGCAGTCTCCAGTGCAGTCTCCAGTGCAGTCTCCAGTGCAGTCTCCAGTGCAGTCTCCAACTTCACCTCCAGTGCAGTCTCCAGTGCAGTCTCCAACTTCACCTCCAGTGCAGTCTCCAGTGCAGTCTCCAACTTCACCTCCAGTGCAGTCTCCAGTGCAGTCTCCAGTGCAGTCTCCAACTTCACCTCCAGTGCAGTCTCCAGTGCAGTCTCCAACTTCACCTCCAGTGCAGTCTCCAGTGCAGTCTCCAACTTCACCTCCAGTGCAGTCTCCAGTGCAGTCTCCAGTGCAGTCTCCAACTTCACCTCCAGTGCAGTCTCCAGTGCAGTCTCCAACTTCACCTCCAGTGCAGTCTCCAGTGCAGTCTCCAGTGCAGTCTCCACCTTCACCTCCAGTGCAGTCTCCAGTGCAGTCTCCAGTGCAGTCTCCAACTTCACTTCCAGTGCAGTCTCCAGTGCAGTCTCCAGTGCAGTCTCCACCTTCACCTCCAGTGCAGTCTCCAGTGCAGTCTCCAAATTCACCTCCAGTGCAGTCTCCAACTTCACCTCCACTGCAGTCTCCAACTTCACCTCCAGTGCAGTCTCCAGTGCAGTCTCCAACTTCACCTCCAGTGCAGTCTCTAACTTCACCTCCAGTGCAGTCTCCAGTGCAGTCTCCAACTTCACCTCCAGTGCAGTCTCCAGTGCAGTCTCCAGTGCAGTCTCCAACTTCACCTCTAGTGCAGTCTCCAGTGCAGTCTCCAACTTCACCTCCAGTGCAGTCTCCAGTGCAGTCTCCACTGCAGTCTCCAACTTCAACTCCAGTGCAGTCTCCAGTGCAGTATCCAACTTCACCTCCAGTGCAGTCTCCAGTGCAGTCTCCAGTGCAGGCTCCAGTGCAGGCTCCAGTGCAGTCTCCAACTTCACCTCCAGTGCAGTCTCCAACTTCACCTCCAGTGCACTCTCCAACTTCACCTCCAGTGCAGTCTCCAGTGCAGTCTCCAACTTCACCTCCAGTGCAGTCTCCAGTGCAGTCTCCAACTTCACCTCCAGTGCACTCTCCAACTTCACCTCCAGTGCAGTCTCCAGTGCAGTCTCCAACTTCACCTCCAGTGCAGTCTCCAGTGCAGTCTCCAACTTCACCTCCAGTGCAGTCTCCAGTGCAGTCTCCAACTTCACCTCCAGTGCAGTCTCCAGTGCAGTCTCCAGTGCAGTCTCAAACTTCACCTCCAGTGCAGTCTCCAGTGCAGTCTCCAACTTCATCTCCAGTGCAGTCTCCAGTGCAGTCTCCAGTGCAGTCTCCAACTTCACCTCCAGTGCAGTCTCCAGTGCAGTCCCCAACTTCACCTCCAGTGCAGTCTCCAGTGCAGTCTCCAGTGCAGTCTCCACCTTCACCTCCAGTGCAGTCTCCAGTGCAGTCTCCAGTGCAGTCTCCACCTTCACCTCCAGTGCAGTCTCCAGTGCAGTCTCCACCTTCACCTCCAGTGCAGTCTCCAGTGCAGTCTCCAACTTCACCTCCAGTGCAGTCTCCAGTGCAGTCTCCAACTTCACCTCCAGTGCAGTCTCCAGTGCAGTCTCCAGTGCAGTCTCCAACTTCACCTCCAGTGCAGTCTCCAGTGCAGTCTCCAGTGCAGTCTCCAACTTCACCTCCAGTGCAGTCTCCAGTGCAGTCTCCAGTGCAGTCTCCAACTTCATCTCCAGTGCAGTGTCCAGTGCAGTCTCCAACTTCACCTCCAGTGCAGTCTCCAACTTCACCTCCAGTGCAGTCTCCAGTGCAGTCTCCAACTTCACCTCCAGTGCAGTCTCCAGTGCAGTCTCCACCTTCACCTCCAGTGCAGTCTCCAGTGCAGTCTCCAACTTCACCTCCAGTGCAGTCTCCAACTTCACCTCCAGTGCAGTCTCCAGTGCAGTCGCCAACTTCACCTCCAGTGCAGTCTCCAGTGCAGTCTCCAGTGCAGTCTCCAACTTCACCTCCAGTGCAGTGTCCAGTGCAGTCTCCAACTTCACCTCCAGTGCAGTCTCCAGTGCAGTCTCCAACTTCACCTCCAGTGGAGTCTCCAGTGCAGTCTCCAGTGCGGTCTCCAACTTCACCTCCAGTGCAGTCTCCAGTGCGGTCTCCAACTTCACCTCCAGTGCAGTCTCCAGTGCGGTCTCCAACTTCACCTCCAGTGCAGTCTCCAGTGCGGTCTCAAACTTCACCTCCAGTGCAGTCTCCAACTTCAACTCCAGTGCAGTCTCCAGTGCAGTATCCAACTTCACCTCCAGTGCAGTCTCCAGTGCAGTCTCCAGTGCAGGCTCCAGTGCAGTCTCCAACTTCACCTCCAGTGCAGTCTCCAACTTCACCTCCAGTGCACTCTCCAACTTCACCTCCAGTGCAGTCTCCAGTGCAGTCTCCAACTTCACCTCCAGTGCAGTCTCCAGTGCAGTCTCCAACTTCACCTCCAGTGCACTCTCCAACTTCACCTCCAGTGCAGTCTCCAGTGCAGTCTCCAACTTCACCTCCAGTGCAGTCTCCAGTGCAGTCTCCAACTTCACCTCCAGTGCAGTCTCCAGTGCAGTCTCCAACTTCACCTCCAGTGCAGTCTCCAGTGCAGTCTCCAGTGCAGTCTCAAACTTCACCTCCAGTGCAGTCTCCAGTGCAGTCTCCAACTTCATCTCCAGTGCAGTCTCCAGTGCAGTCTCCAGTGCAGTCTCCAACTTCACCTCCAGTGCAGTCCCCAACTTCACCTCCAGTGCAGTCTCCAGTGCAGTCTCCAGTGCAGTCTCCACCTTCACCTCCAGTGCAGTCTCCAGTGCAGTCTCCACCTTCACCTCCAGTGCAGTCTCCAGTGCAGTCTCCAACTTCACCTCCAGTGCAGTCTCCAGTGCAGTCTCCAACTTCACCTCCAGTGCATTCTCCAGTGCAGTCTCCACCTTCAACTCCAGTGCAGTCTCCAGTGCAGTCTCCAACTTCACCTCCAGTGCAGTCTCCAACTTCACCTCCAATGCAGTCTCCAGTGCAGTCGCCAACTTCACCTCCAGTGCAGTCTCCAGTGCAGTCTCCAACTTCACCTCCAGTGCAGTCTCCAGTGCAGTCTCCAACTTCACCTCCAGTGCAGTCTCCAGTGCAGTCTCCAACTTCACCTCCAGTGCAGTCTCCAGTGCAGTCTCCAGTGCAGTCTCCAGTGCAATCTCCAACTTCACCTCCAGTGCAGTCTCCAGTGCAGTCTCCATCTTCACCTCCAGTGCAGTCTCCAGTGCAGTCTCCAGTGCAGTCTCCAGTGCAGTCTCCACCTTCACCTCCAGTGCAGTCTCCAGTGCAGTCTCCACCTTCACCTCCAGTGCAGTCTCCAGTGCAGTCTCCAACTTCACCTCCAGTGCAGTCTCCAGTGCAGTCTCCAACTTCACCTCCAGTGCAGTCTCCAACTTCACCTCCAGTGCAGTCTCCAGTGCAGTCTCCAGTGCAGTCTCCAACTTCACCTCCAGTGCAGTGTCCAGTGCAGTCTCCAACTTCACCTCCAGTGCAGTCTCCAGTGCAGTCTCCAACTTCACCTCCAGTGCAGTCTCCAGTGCAGTCTCCAGTGCAGTCTCCAACTTCACCTCCAGTGCAGTCTCCAGTGCGGTCTCCAACTTCACCTCCAGTGCAGTCTCCAGTGCGGTCTCCAACTTCACCTCCAGTGCAGTCTCCAGTGCGGTCTCAAACTTCACCTCCAGTGCAGTCTCCAACTTCATCTCCAGTGCAGTGTCCAGTGCAGTCTCCAACTTCACCTCCAGTGCAGTCTCCAACTTCACCTCCAGTGCAGTCTCCAGTGCAGTCTCCAGTGCAGTCTCCAACTTAACCTCCAGTGCAGTCTCCAACTTCACCTCCAGTGCAGTCTCCAACTTCACCTCCAGTGCAGTCTCCAACTTCAACTCCAGTGCAGTCTCCAACTTCACCTCCAGTGCAGTCTCCAACTTCACCTCCAGTGCAGTCTCCAGTGCAGTCTCCAGTGCAGTCTCCAACTTCACCTCCAGTGCAGTCTCCAACTTCACCTCCAGTGCAGTCTCCAGTGCAGTCTCCAGTACAGTCCCCAACTTCACCTCCAGTGCAGTCTCCAACTTCACCTCCAGTGCAGTCTCCAGTGCAGTCTGCAACTTCACCTCCAGTGCAGTCTCCAGTGCAGTCTCCAACTTCACCTCCAGTGCAGTCACCAGTGCAGTCTCCAGTGCAGTCTCCAACTTCACCTCCAGTGCAGTCTCCAGTGCAGTCTCCACGTTCACCTCCAGTGCAGTCTCCAGTGCAGTCTCCAACTTCACCTCCAGTGCTGTCTCCAGTGCAGTCTCCAACTTCACCTCCAGTGCAGTCTCCAACTTCACCTCCAGTGCAGTCTCCAGTGCAGTCTCCAACTTCACCTCCAGTGCAGTCTCCAGTGCAGTCTCCAACTTCACCTCCAGTGCAGTCTCCAACTTCACCTCGAGTGCAGTCTCTAGTGCAGTCTCCAACTTCACCTCCAGTGCAGTCTCCAGTGAAGTCTCCAACTTCACCTCCAGTGCAGTCTCCAGTGCAGTCTCCACGTTCACCTCCAGTGCAGTCTCCAGTGCAGTCTCCAACTTCACCTCCAGTAGAGTCTCCAACTTCACCTCCAGTGCACTCTCCAACTTCACCTCCAGTGCAGTCTCCAACTTCACCTCCAGTGCAGTCTCCAGTGCAGTCTCCAACTTCATCTCCAGTGCAGTGTCCAGTGCAGTCTCCAACTTCACCTCCAGTGCAGTCTCCAACTTCACCTCCAGTGCAGTCTCCAGTGCAGTCTCCAACTTCACCTCCAGTGCAGTCTCCAGTGCAGTCTCCAGTGCAGTCTCCAACTTCACCTCCAGTGCAGTCTCCAGTGCAGTCTCCAACTTCACCTCCAGTGCAGTCTCCAGTGCAGTCTCCAACTTCACCTCCAGTGCAGTCTCCAACTTCACCTCCAGTGCAGTCTCCAACTTCACCTCCAGTGCAGTCTCCAGTGCAGTCTCCAACTTCACCTCCAGTGCAGTCTCCAGTGCAGTCTCCAACTTCACCTCCAGTGCACTCTCCAACTTCACCTCCAGTGCAGTCTCCAACTTCACCTCCAGTGCAGTCTCCAGTGCAGTCTCCAACTTCATCTCCAGTGCAGTGTCCAGTGCAGTCTCCAACTTCACCTCCAGTGCAGTCTCCAACTTCACCTCCAGTGCAGTCTCCAGTGCAGTCTCCAACTTCACCTCCAGTGCAGTCTCCAGTGCAGTCTCCAGTGCAGTCTCCAACTTCACCTCCAGTGCAGTCTCCAGTGCAGTCTCCAACTTCACCTCCAGTGCAGTCTCCAGTGCAGTCTCCAACTTCACCTCCAGTGCAGTCTCCAGTGCTTTCTCCAGTGCAGTCTCCAACTTCACCTCCAGTGCAGTCTCCAACTTCACCTCCAGTGCAGTCTCCAGTGCAGTCTGCAACTTCACCTCCAGTGCAGTCTCCAGTGCAGTCACCAACTTCACCTCCAGTGCAGTCTCCAGTGCAGTCTCCAGTGCAGTCTCCACGTTCACCTCCAGTGCAGTCTCCAGTGCAGTCTCCACGTTCACCTCCAGTGCAGTCTCCAGTGCAGTCTCCAACTTCACCTCCAGTGCAGTCTCCAGTGCAGTCTCCAGTGCAGTCTCCAACTTCACCTCCAGTGCAGTCTCCAGTGCAGTATCCAACTTCACCTCCAGTGCAGTCTCCAGTGCAGTCTCCAACTTCACCTCCAGTGCAGTCTCCAACTTCACCTCCAGTGCAGTCTCCAGTGCAGTCTCCAGTGCAGTCTCCAACTTAACCTCCAGTGCAGTCTCCAACTTCACCTCCAGTGCAGTCTCCAACTTCACCTCCAGTGCAGTCTCCAACTTCAACTCCAGTGCATTCTCCAACTTCACCTCCAGTGCAGTCTCCAACTTCACCTCCAGTGCAGTCTCCAGTGCAGTCTCCAGTGCAGTCTCCAACTTCACCTCCAGTGCAGTCTCCAGTGCAGTCTCCAACTTCACCTCCAGTGCAGTCTCCAGTGCAGTCTCCAACTTCACCTCCAGTGCAGTCTCCAGTGCAGTCTCCAACTTCACCTCAAGTGCAGTCTCCAGTGCAGTCTCCAACTTCACCTGCAGTGCAGTCTCCAACTTCACCTCCAGTGTAGTCTCCAGTGCAGTCTCCAGTACAGTCTCCAGTGCAGTCTCCAACTTCACCTCCAGTGCAGTCTCCAGTGCAGTCTCCAGTGCAGTCTCCTACTTCACCTCCAGTGCAGTCTCCAACTTCACTTCCAGTGCAGTCTCCAACTTCACCTCCAGTGCAGTCTCCAACTTCACCTCCAGTGCAGTCTCCAGTGCAGTCTCCAGTGCAGTCTCCAACTTAACCTCCAGTGCAGTCTCCAACTTCACCTCCAGTGCAGTCTCCAACTTCACCTCCAGTGCAGTCTCAGACTACAACTCCAGTGCAGTCTCCAACTTCACCTCCAGTGCAGTCTCCAACTTCACCTCCAGTGCAGTCTCCAGTGCAGTCTCCAACTTCACATCAAGTGCAGTCTCCAGTGCAGTCTCCAACTTCACCTGCAGTGCAGTCTCCAACTTCACCTCGAGTGTAGTCTCCAGTGCAGTCTCCAGTACAGTCTCCAGTGCAGTCTCCAACTTCACCTCCAGTGCAGTCTCCAGTGCAGTCTCCACGTTCACCTCCAGTGCAGTCTCCAGTGCAGTCTCCAACTTAAACTCCAGTGCAGTCTCCAGTGCAGTCTCCAGTGCAGTCTCCAACTTAAACTCCAGTGCAGTCTCCAGTGCAGTCTCCAGTGCAGTCTCCAACTTCACCTCCAGTGCAGTCTCCAGTGCAGTCTCCACGTTCACCTCCAGTGCAGTCTCCAGTGCAGTCTCCAACTTCACCTCCAGTGCAGTCTCCAACTTCACCTCCAGTGCACTCTCCAACTTCACCTCCAGTGCAGTCTCCAACTTCACCTCCTGTGCAGTCTCCAGTGCAGTCTCCAACTTCATCTCCAGTGCAGTGTCCAGTGCAGTCTCCAACTTCACCTCCAGTGCAGTCTCCAGTGCAGTCTCCAACTTCACCTCCAGTGCAGTCTCCAGTGCAGTCTCCAACTTCACCTCCAGTGCAGTCTCCAGTGCAGTCTCCAGTGCAGTCTCCAACTTCACCTCCAGTGCAGTCTCCAGTGCAGTCTCCAACTTCACCTCCAGTGCAGTCTCCAGTGCAGTCTCCAACTTCACCTCCAGTGCAGTCTCCAGTGCAGTCTCCAACTTCACCTGCAGTGCAGTCTCCAACTTCACCTCCAGTGTAGTCTAAAGTGCAGTCTCCAGTGCAGTCTCCAGTGCAGTCTCCAACTTCACCTCCAGTGCAGTCTCCAGTGCAGTCTCCAGTGCAGTCTCCTACTTCACCTCCAGTGCAGTCTCCAACTTCACTTCCAGTGCAGTCTCCAACTTCACCTCCAGTGCAGTCTCCAGTGCAGTCTCCAACTTCACCTCCAGTGCAGTCTCCAGTGCAGTCTCCAGTGCAGTCTCCAACTTCACCTCCAGTGCAGTCTCCAACTTCACCTCCAGTGCAGTCTCCAGTGCAGTCTGCAACTTCACCTCCAGTGCAGTCTCCAGTGCAGTCACCAACTTCACCTCCAGTGCAGTCTCCAGTGCAGTCTCCAGTGCAGTCTCCACGTTCACCTCCAGTGCAGTCTCCAGTGCAGTCTCCAACTTCACCTCCAGTGCAGTCTCCAGTGCAGTCTCCACGTTCACCTCCAGTGCAGTCTCCAGTGCAGTCTCCAAATTCACCTCCAGTGCAGTCTCCAGTGCAGTCTCCAGTGCAGTCTCCAACTTCACCTCCAGTGCAGTCTCCAGTGCAGTCTCCAACTTCACCTCCAGTGCAGTCTCCAGTGCAGTCTCCAACTTCACCTCCAGTGCAGTCTCCAACTTCACCTGCAGTGCAGTCTCCAACTTCACCTCCAGTGCAGTCTCCAGTGCAGTCTCCAACTTCACCTCCAGTGCAGTCTCCAACTTCACCTCCAGTGCAGTCTCCAACTTCACCTCCAGTGCAGTCTCCAACTTCAACTCCAGTGCAGTCTCCAACTTCACCTCCAGTGCAGTCTCCAACTTCACCTCCAGTGCAGTCTCCAACTTCAACTCCAGTGCAGTCTCCAACTTCACCTCCAGTGCAGTCTCCAACTTCACCTCCAGTGCAGTCTCCAGTGCAGTCTCCAGTGCAGTCTCCAACTTCACCTCCAGTGCAGTCTCCAACTTCACCTCCAGTGCAGTCTCCAGTGCAGTCTCCAACTTCACCTCCAGTGCAGTCTCCAGTACAGTCCCCAACTTCACCTCCAGTGCAGTCTCCAACTTCACCTCCAGTGCAGTCTCCAGTGCAGTCTGCAACTTCACCTCCAGTGCAGTCTCCAGTGCAGTCTCCAACTTCACCTCCAGTGCAGTCACCAGTGCAGTCTCCAGTGCAGTCTCCAACTTCACCTCCAGTGCAGTCTCCAGTGCAGTCTCCACGTTCACCTCCAGTGCAGTCTCCAGTGCAGTCTCCAACTTCACCTCCAGTGCTGTCTCCAGTGCAGTCTCCAACTTCACCTGCAGTGCAGTCTCCAACTTCACCTCCAGTTCAGTCTCCAGTGCAGTCTCCAACTTCACCTCCAGTGCAGTCTCCAGTGCAGTCTCCAACTTCACCTCCAGTGCAGTCTCCAGTGCAGTCTCCAACTTCACCTCCAGTGCAGTCTCCAGTGATGTCTCCAACTTCACCTCCAGTGCAGTCTCCAACTTCACCTCGAGTGCAGTCTCTAGTGCAGTCTCCAACTTCACCTCCAGTGCAGTCTCCAGTGCAGTCTCCAACTTCACCTCCAGTGCAGTCTCCAGTGCAGTCTCCACGTTCACCTCCAGTGCAGTCTCCAGTGCAGTCTCCAACTTCACCTCCAGTGCAGTCTCCAGTGCAGTCTCCAACTTCACCTCCAGTGCAGTCTCCAGTGCAGTCTCCAACTTCACCTCCAGTGCAGTCTCCAGTGCAGTCTCCAACTTCACCTCCAGTGCAGTCTCCAGTGCAGTCTCCAACTTCACATCCAGTGCAGTCTCCAACTTCACCTCGAGTGCAGTCTCTAGTGCAGTCTCCAACTTCACCTCCAGTGCAGTCTCCAGTGCAGTCTCCAGTGCAGTCTCCAACTTCACCTCCAGTGCAGTCTCCAGTGCAGTCTCCACGTTCACCTCCAGTGCAGTCTCCAGTGCACTCTCCAACTTCACCTCCAGTGCAGTCTCCAACTTCACCTCCAGTGCAGTCTCCAACTTCATCTCCAGTGCAGTGTCCAGTGCAGTCTCCAACTTCACCTCCAGTGCAGTCTCCAACTTCACCTCCAGTTCAGTCTCCAGTGCAGTCACCAACTTCACCTCCAGTGCAGTCTCCAGTGCAGTCTCCAGTGCAGTCTCCACGTTCACCTCCAGTGCAGTCTCCAGTGCAGTCTCCACGTTCACCTCCAGTGCAGTCTCCAGTGCAGTCTCCAACTTCACCTCCAGTGCAGTCTCCAGTGCAGTCTCCAGTGCAGTCTCCAACTTCACCTCCAGTGCAGTCTCCAACTTCACCTCCAGTGCAGTCTCCAGTGCAGTCTCCAACTTCACATCAAGTGCAGTCTCCAGTGCAGTCTCCAACTTCACCTGCAGTGCAGTCTCCAACTTCACCTCGAGTGTAGTCTCCAGTGCAGTCTCCAGTACAGTCTCCAGTGCAGTCTCCAACTTCACCTCCAGTGCAGTCTCCAGTGCAGTCTCCAGTGCAGTCTCCAACTTCACCTCCAGTGCAGTCTCCAGTGCAGTCTCCACGTTCACCTCCAGTGCAGTCTCCAGTGCAGTCTCCAACTTCACCTCCAGTGCAGTCTCCAACTTCACCTCCAGTGCACTCTCCAACTTCACCTCCAGTGCAGTCTCCAACTTCACCTCCTGTGCAGTCTCCAGTGCAGTCTCCAACTTCATCTCCAGTGCAGTGTCCAGTGCAGTCTCCAACTTCACCTCCAGTGCAGTCTCCAGTGCAGTCTCCAACTTCACCTCCAGTGCAGTCTCCAGTGCAGTCTCCAACTTCACCTCCAGTGCAGTCTCCAGTGCAGTCTCCAGTGCAGTCTCCAACTTCACCTCCAGTGCAGTCTCCAGTGCAGTCTCCAACTTCACCTCCAGTGCAGTCTCCAGTGCAGTCTCCAACTTCACCTCCAGTGCAGTCTCCAGTGCAGTCTCCAACTTCACCTGCAGTGCAGTCTCCAACTTCACCTCCAGTGTAGTCTAAAGTGCAGTCTCCAGTGCAGTCTCCAGTGCAGTCTCCAACTTCACCTCCAGTGCAGTCTCCAGTGCAGTCTCCAGTGCAGTCTCCTACTTCACCTCCAGTGCAGTCTCCAACTTCACTTCCAGTGCAGTCTCCAACTTCACCTCCAGTGCAGTCTCCAGTGCAGTCTCCAACTTCACCTCCAGTGCAGTCTCCAGTGCAGTCTCCAGTGCAGTCTCCAACTTCACCTCCAGTGCAGTCTCCAACTTCACCTCCAGTGCAGTCTCCAGTGCAGTCTGCAACTTCACCTCCAGTGCAGTCTCCAGTGCAGTCACCAACTTCACCTCCAGTGCAGTCTCCAGTGCAGTCTCCAGTGCAGTCTCCACGTTCACCTCCAGTGCAGTCTCCAGTGCAGTCTCCAACTTCACCTCCAGTGCAGTCTCCAGTGCAGTCTCCACGTTCACCTCCAGTGCAGTCTCCAGTGCAGTCTCCAACTTCACCTCCAGTGCAGTCTCCAGTGCAGTCTCCAACTTCACCTCCAGTGCAGTCTCCAGTGCAGTCTCCAACTTCACCTCCAGTGCAGTCTCCAACTTCACCTGCAGTGCAGTCTCCAACTTCACCTCCAGTGCAGTCTCCAGTGCAGTCTCCAACTTCACCTCCAGTGCAGTCTCCAACTTCACCTCCAGTGCAGTCTCCAACTTCACCTCCAGTGCAGTCTCCAACTTCAACTCCAGTGCAGTCTCCAACTTCACCTCCAGTGCAGTCTCCAACTTCACCTCCAGTGCAGTCTCCAACTTCAACTCCAGTGCAGTCTCCAACTTCACCTCCAGTGCAGTCTCCAACTTCACCTCCAGTGCAGTCTCCAGTGCAGTCTCCAGTGCAGTCTCCAACTTCACCTCCAGTGCAGTCTCCAACTTCACCTCCAGTGCAGTCTCCAGTGCAGTCTCCAACTTCACCTCCAGTGCAGTCTCCAGTACAGTCCCCAACTTCACCTCCAGTGCAGTCTCCAACTTCACCTCCAGTGCAGTCTCCAGTGCAGTCTGCAACTTCACCTCCAGTGCAGTCTCCAGTGCAGTCTCCAACTTCACCTCCAGTGCAGTCACCAGTGCAGTCTCCAGTGCAGTCTCCAACTTCACCTCCAGTGCAGTCTCCAGTGCAGTCTCCACGTTCACCTCCAGTGCAGTCTCCAGTGCAGTCTCCAACTTCACCTCCAGTGCTGTCTCCAGTGCAGTCTCCAACTTCACCTGCAGTGCAGTCTCCAACTTCACCTCCAGTTCAGTCTCCAGTGCAGTCTCCAACTTCACCTCCAGTGCAGTCTCCAGTGCAGTCTCCAACTTCACCTCCAGTGCAGTCTCCAGTGCAGTCTCCAACTTCACCTCCAGTGCAGTCTCCAGTGATGTCTCCAACTTCACCTCCAGTGCAGTCTCCAACTTCACCTCGAGTGCAGTCTCTAGTGCAGTCTCCAACTTCACCTCCAGTGCAGTCTCCAGTGCAGTCTCCAACTTCACCTCCAGTGCAGTCTCCAGTGCAGTCTCCACGTTCACCTCCAGTGCAGTCTCCAGTGCAGTCTCCAACTTCACCTCCAGTGCAGTCTCCAGTGCAGTCTCCAACTTCACCTCCAGTGCAGTCTCCAGTGCAGTCTCCAACTTCACCTCCAGTGCAGTCTCCAGTGCAGTCTCCAACTTCACCTCCAGTGCAGTCTCCAGTGCAGTCTCCAACTTCACATCCAGTGCAGTCTCCAACTTCACCTCGAGTGCAGTCTCTAGTGCAGTCTCCAACTTCACCTCCAGTGCAGTCTCCAGTGCAGTCTCCAGTGCAGTCTCCAACTTCACCTCCAGTGCAGTCTCCAGTGCAGTCTCCACGTTCACCTCCAGTGCAGTCTCCAGTGCACTCTCCAACTTCACCTCCAGTGCAGTCTCCAACTTCACCTCCAGTGCAGTCTCCAACTTCATCTCCAGTGCAGTGTCCAGTGCAGTCTCCAACTTCACCTCCAGTGCAGTCTCCAACTTCACCTCCAGTTCAGTCTCCAGTGCAGTCACCAACTTCACCTCCAGTGCAGTCTCCAGTGCAGTCTCCAGTGCAGTCTCCACGTTCACCTCCAGTGCAGTCTCCAGTGCAGTCTCGACGTTCACCTCCAGTGCAGTCTCCAGTGCAGTCTCCAACTTCACCTCCAGTGCAGTCTCCAGTGCAGTCTCCAGTGCAGTCTCCAACTTCACCTCCAGTGCAGTCTCCAGTGCAGTCTCCAACTTCAACTCCAGTGCAGTCTCCAGTGCAGTCTCCAACTTCACCTCCAGTGCAGTCTCCAACTTCACCTCCAGTGCAGTCTCCAGTGCAGTCTCCAGTGCAGTCTCCAACTTAACCTCCAGTGCAGTCTCCAACTTCACCTCCAGTGCAGTCTCCGACTTCACCTCCAGTGCAGTCTCCAACTTCACCTCCAGTGCAGTCTCCAACTTCACCTCCAGTGCAGTCTCCAACTTCACCTCCAGTGCAGTCTCCAGTGCAGTCTCCAGTGCAGTCTCCAACTTCACCTCCAGTGCAGTCTCCAACTTCACCTCCAGTGCAGTCTCCAGTGCAGTCTCCAACTTCACCTCCAGTGCAGTCTCCAGTGCAGTCTCCAGTGCAGTCTCCACGTTCACCTCCAGTGAAGTCTCCAGTGCACTCTCCAACTTCACCTCCAGTGCAGTCTCCAACTTCACCTCCAGTGCAGTCTCCAACTTCATCTCCAGTGCAGTGTCCAGTGCAGTCTCCAACTTCACCTCCAGTGCAGTCTCCAACTTCACCTCCAGTGCAGTCTCCAGTGCAGTCACCAACTTCACCTCCAGTGCAGTCTCCAGTGCAGTCTCCAGTGCAGTCTCCACGTTCACCTCCAGTGCAGTCTCCAGTGCAGTCTCCACGTTCACCTCCAGTGCAGTCTCCAGTGCAGTCTCCAACTTCACCTCCAGTGCAGTCTCCAGTGCAGTCTCCAGTGCAGTCTCCAACTTCACCTCCAGTCCAGTCTCCAGTGCAGTCTCCAACTTCACCTCCAGTGCAGTCTCCAGTGCAGTCTCCAACTTCACCTCCAGTGCAGTCTCCAACTTCACCTCCAGTGCAGTCTCCAACTTCACCTCCAGTGCAGTCTCCAGTGCAGTCTCCAGTGCAGTCTCCAACTTAACCTCCAGTGCAGTCTCCAACTTCACCTCCAGTGCAGTCTCCAACTTCACCTCCAGTGCAGTCTCCAACTTCAACTCCAGTGCAGTCTCCAACTTCACCTCCAGTGCAGTCTCCAACTTCACCTCCAGTGCAGTCTCCAGTGCAGTCTCCAGTGCAGTCTCCAACTTCACCTCCAGTGCAGTCTCCAACTTCACCTCCAGTGCAGTCTCCAGTGCAGTCTCCAACTTCACCTCCAGTGCAGTCTCCAGTGCAGTCTCCAGTACAGTCCCCAACTTCACCTCCAGTGCAGTCTCCAACTTCACCTCCAGTGCAGTCTCCAGTGCAGTCTGCAACTTCACCTCCAGTGCAGTCTCCAGTGCAGTCTCCAACTTCACCTCCAGTGCAGTCACCAGTGCAGTCTCCAGTGCAGTCTCCAACTTCACCTCCAGTGCAGTCTCCAGTGCAGTCTCCACGTTCACCTCCAGTGCAGTCTCCAGTGCAGTCTCCAACTTCACCTCCAGTGCTGTCTCCAGTGCAGTCTCCAACTTCACCTCCAGTGCAGTCTCCAACTTCACCTCCAGTGCAGTCTCCAGTGCAGTCTCCAACTTCACCTCCAGTGCAGTCTCCAGTGCAGTCTCCAACTTCACCTCCAGTGCAGTCTCCAGTGCAGTCTCCAACTTCACCTCCAGTGCAGTCTCCAGTGCAGTCTCCAACTTCACCTCCAGTGCAGTCTCCAGTGCAGTCTTCAACTTCACCTCCAGTGCAGTCTCCAACTTCACCTCGAGTGCAGTCTCTAGTGCAGTCTCCAACTTCACCTCCAGTGCAGTCTCCAGTGCAGTCTCCAACTTCACCTCCAGTGCAGTCTCCAGTGCAGTCTCCACGTTCACCTCCAGTGCAGTCTCCAGTGCAGTCTCCAACTTCACCTCCAGTGCAGTCTCCAACTTCACCTCCAGTGCACTCTCCAACTTCACCTCCAGTGCAGTCTCCAACTTCACCTCCAGTGCAGTCTCCAGTGCAGTCTCCAACTTCATCTCCAGTGCAGTGTCCAGTGCAGTCTCCAACTTCACCTCCAGTGCAGTCTCCAGTGCAGTCTCCAACTTCACCTCCAGTGCAGTCTCCAGTGCAGTCTCCAGTGCAGTCTCCAACTTCACCTCCAGTGCAGTCTCCAGTGCAGTCTCCAACTTCACCTCCAGTGCAGTCTCCAGTGCAGTCTCCAACTTCACCTCCAGTGCAGTCTCCATTGCAGTCTCCAACTTCACCTGCAGTGCAGTCTCCAACTTCACCTCCAGTGTAGTCTCCAGTGCAGTCTCCAACTTCACCTCCAGTGCAGTCTCCAGTGCAGTCTCCAGTGCAGTCTCCTACTTCACCTCCAGTGCAGTCTCCAACTTCACTTCCAGTGCAGTCTCCAACTTCACCTCCAGTGCAGTCTCCAACTTCACCTCCAGTGCAGTCTCCAGTGCAGTCTCCAACTTCACCTCCAGTGCAGTCTCCAGTGCTTTCTCCAGTGCAGTCTCCAACTTCACCTCCAGTGCAGTCTCCAACTTCACCTACAGTGCAGTCTCCAGTGCAGTCTGCAACTTCACCTCCAGTGCAGTCTCCAGTGCAGTCACCAACTTCACCTCCAGTGCAGTCTCCAGTGCAGTCTCCACGTTCACCTCCAGTGCAGTCTCCAGTGCAGTCTCCACGTTCACCTCCAGTGCAGTCTCCAGTGCAGTCTCCAACTTCACCTCCAGTGCAGTCTCCAGTGCAGTCTCCAGTGCAGTCTCCAACTTCACCTCCAGTGCAGTCTCCAGTGCAGTCTCCAACTTCACCTCCAGTGAAGTCTCCAGTGCAGTCTCCAACTTCACCTCCAGTGCAGTCTCCAGTGCAGTCTCCAGTACAGTCCCCAACTTCACCTCCAGTGCAGTCTCCAACTTCACCTCCAGTGCAGTCTCCAGTACAGTCTGCAACTTCACCTCCAGTGCAGTCTCCAGTGCAGTCTCCAACTTCACCTCCAGTGCAGTCACCAGTGCAGTCTCCAACTTCACCTCCAGTGCAGTCTCCAGGGCAGTCTCCACGTTCACCTCCAGTGCAGTCTCCAGTGCAGTCTCCAACTTCACCTCCAGTGCTGTCTCCAGTGCAGTCTCCAACTTCACCTCCAGTGCAGTCTCCAACTTCACCTCCAGTGCAGTCTCCAGTGCAGTCTCCAACTTCACCTCCAGTGCAGTCTCCAGTGCAGTCTCCAACTTCACCTCCAGTGCAGTCTCCAGTGCAGTCTCCAACTTCACCTCCAGTGCAGTCTCCAGTGCAGTCTCCAACTTCACCTCCAGTGCAGTCTCCAACTTCACCTCGAGTGCAGTCTCTAGTGCAGTCTCCAACTTCACCTCCAGTGCAGTCTCCAGTGCAGTCTCCAGTGCAGTCTCCAACTTCACCTCCAGTGCAGTCTCCAGTGAAGTCTCCACGTTCACCTCCAGTGCAGTCTCCAGTGCAGTCTCCAACTTCACCTCCAGTGCAGTCTCCAACTTCACCTCCAGTGCACTCTCCAACTTCACCTCCAGTGCAGTCTCCAACTTCACCTCCAGTGCAGTCTCCAGTGCAGTCTCCAACTTCATCTCCAGTGCAGTGTCCAGTGCAATCTCCAACTTCACCTCCAGTGCAGTCTCCAGTGCAGTCTCCAACTTCACCTCCAGTGCAGTCTCCAGTGCAGTCTCCAACTTCACCTCCAGTGCAGTCTCCAGTGCAGTCTCCAACTTCACCTCCAGTGCAGTCTCCATTGCAGTCTCCAACTTCACCTGCAGTGCAGTCTCCAACTTCACCTCCAGTGTAGTCTCAAGTGCAGTCTCCAGTAAAGTCTCCAGTGCAGTCTCCAACTTCACCTCCAGTGCAGTCTCCAGTGCAGTCTCCAGTGCAGTCTCCTACTTCACCTCCAGTGCAGTCTCCAACTTCACTTCCAGTGCAGTCTCCAACTTCACCTCCAGTGCAGTCTCCAACTTCACCTCCAGTGCAGTCTCCAGTGCAGTCTCCAACTTCACCTCCAGTGCAGTCTCCAGTGCTTTCTCCAGTGCAGTCTCCAACTTCACCTCCAGTGCAGTCTGCAACTTCACCTCCAGTGCAGTCTCCAGTGCAGTCTGCAACTTCACCTCCAGTGCAGTCTCCAGTGCAGTCTGCAACTTCACCTCCAGTGCAGTCTCCAGTGCAGTCTCCACGTTCACCTCCAGTGCAGTCTCCAGTGCAGTCTCCAACTTCACCTCCAGTGCAGTCTCCAGTGCAGTCTCCAACTTCACCTCCAGTGCAGTCTCCAGTGCAGTCTCCAGTACAGTCTCCAACTTCACCTCCAGTGCAGTCTCCAGTGCAGTCTCCACGTTCACCTCCAGTGCAGTCTCCAGTGCAGTCTCCAACTTCACCTCCAGTGCAGTCTCCAACTTCACCTCCAGTGCACTCTCCAACTTCACCTCCAGTGCAGTCTCCAACTTCACCTCCAGTGCAGTCTCCAGTGCAGTCTCCAACTTCATCTCCAGTGCAGTGTCCAGTGCAGTCTCCAACTTCACCTCCAGTGCAGTCTCCAGTGCAGTCTCCAACTTCACCTCCAGTGCAGTCTCCAGTGCAGTCTCCAGTGCAGTCTCCAACTTCACCTCCAGTGCAGTCTCCAGTGCAGTCTCCAACTTCACCTCCAGTGCAGTCTCCAGTGCAGTCTCCAACTTAACCTCCAGTGCAGTCTCCATTGCAGTCTCCAACTTCACCTGCAGTGCAGTCTCCAACTTCACCTCCAGTGTAGTCTCAAGTGCAGTCTCCAGTACAGTCTCCAGTGCAGTCTCCAACTTCACCTCCAGTGCAGTCTCCAGTGCAGTCTCCAGTGCAGTCTCCTACTTCACCTCCAGTGCAGTCTCCAACTTCACTTCCAGTGCAGTCTCCAACTTCACCTCCAGTGCAGTCTCCAACTTCACCTCCAGTGCAGTCTCCAGTGCAGTCTCCAACTTCACCTCCAGTGCAGTCTCCAGTGCTTTCTCCAGTGCAGTCTCCAACTTCACCTCCAGTGCAGTCTCCAACTTCACCTCCAGTGCAGTCTCCAGTGCAGTCTGCAACTTCACCTCCAGTGCAGTCTCCAGTGCAGTCACCAACTTCACCTCCAGTGCAGTCTCCAGTGCAGTCTCCACGTTCACCTCCAGTGCAGTCTCCAGTGCAGTCTCCACGTTCACCTCCAGTGCAGTCTCCAGTGCAGTCTCCAACTTCACCTCCAGTGCAGTCTCCAGTGCAGTCTCCAGTGCAGTCTCCAACTTCACCTCCAGTGCAGTCTCCAGTGCAGTCTCCAACTTCACCTCCAGTGCAGTCTCCAACTTCACCTCCAGTGCAGTCTCTCACTTCACCTCCAGTGCAGTCTCCAGTGCAATTTCCAAACTTCACCTCCAGTGCAGTCTCCAGTGCAGTCTCCAACTTCACCTCCAGTGCAGTCTCCAGTGCAGTCTCCAGTGCAGTCTCCAACTTCACCTCCAGTGCAGTCTCCAACTTCACCTCCAGTGCAGTCTCCAACTTCACCTCCAGTGCAGTCTCCAGTGCAGTCTCCAACTTCACCTCCAGTGCAGTCTCCAGTGCAGTCTCCAACTTCACCTCCAGTGCAGTCTCCAACTTCACCTCCAGTGCAGTCTCCAACTTCACCTCCAGTGCAGTCTCCAGTGCAGTCTCCAACTTCACCTCCAGTGCAGTCTCCAACTTCACCTCGAGTGCAGTCTCTAGTGCAGTCTCCAACTTCACCTCCAGTGCAGTCTCCAGTGCAGTCTCCAGTGCAGTCTCCAACTTCACCTCCAGTGCAGTCTCCAGTGCAGTCTCCACGTTCACCTCCAGTGCAGTTTCCAGTGCAGTCTCCAACTTCACCTCCAGTGCAGTCTCCAACTTCACCTCCAGTGCACTCTCCAACTTCACCTCCAGTGCAGTCTCCAACTTCACCTCCAGTGCAGTCTCCAGTGCAGTCTCCAACTTCATCTCCAGTGCAGTGTCCAGTGCAGTCTCCAACTTCACCTCCAGTGCAGTCTCCAACTTCACCTCCAGTGCAGTCTCCAGTGCAGTCTCCAACTTCACCTCCAGTGCAGTCTCCAGTGCAGTCTCCAGTGCAGTCTCCAACTTCACCTCCAGTGCAGTCTCCAGTGCAGTCTCCAACTTCACCTCCAGTGCAGTCTCCAGTGCAGTCTCCAACTTCACCTCCAGTGCAGTCTCCATTGCAGTCTCCAACTTCACCTGCAGTGCAGTCTCCAACTTCACCTCCAGTGTAGTCTCAAGTGCAGTCTCCAGTACAGTCTCCAGTGCAGTCTCCAACTTCACCTCCAGTGCAGTCTCCAGTGCAGTCTCCAGTGCAGTCTCCTACTTCACCTCCAGTGCAGTCTCCAACTTCACCTCCAGTGCAGTCTCCAGTGCAGTCTCCAACTTCACCTCCAGTGCAGTCTCCAGTGCTTTCTCCAGTGCAGTCTCCAACTTCACCTCCAGTGCAGTCTCCAACTTCACCTCCAGTGCAGTCTCCAGTGCAGTCTGCAACTTCACCTCCAGTGCAGTCTCCAGTGCAGTCTCCAACTTCACCTCCAGTGCAGTCTCCAGTGCAGTCTCCACGTTCACCTCCAGTGCAGTCTCCAGTGCAGTCTCCAACTTCACCTCCAGTGCAGTCTCCAACTTAACCTCCAGTGCACTCTCCAACTTCACCTCCAGTGCAGTCTCCAACTTCACCTCCAGTGCAGTCTCCAACTTCACCTCCAGTGCAGTCTCTAGTGCAGTCTCCAACTTCATCTCCAGTGCAGTGTCCAGTGCAGTCTCCAGTGCAGTCTCCAGTGCAGTCTCCAACTTCACCTCCAGTGCAGTCTCCAGTGCAGTCTCCAACTTCACCTCCAGTGCAGTCTCCAGTGCAGTCTCCAACTTCACCTCCAGTGCAGTCTCCATTGCAGTCTCCAACTTCACCTGCAGTGCAGTCTCCAACTTCACCTCCAGTGTAGTCTCAAGTGCAGTCTCCAGTACAGTCTCCAGTGCAGTCTCCAACTTCACCTCCAGTGCAGTCTCCAGTGCAGTCTCCAGTGCAGTCTCCAACTTCACCTCCATTTCAGTCTCCAGTGCTTTCTCCAGTGCAGTCTCCAACTTCACCTCCAGTGCAGTCTCCAACTTCACCTCCAGTGCAGTCTCCAGTGCAGTCTGCAACTTCACCTCCAGTGCAGTCTCCAGTGCAGTCACCAACTTCACCTCCAGTGCAGTCTCCAGTGCAGTCTCCAGTGCAGTCTCCACGTTCACCTCCAGTGCAGTCTCCAGTGCAGTCTCCACGTTCACCTCCAGTGCAGTCTCCAGTGCAGTCTCCAACTTCACCTCCAGTGCAGTCTCCAGTGCAGTCTCCAACTTCACCTCCAGTGCAGTCTCCAGTGCAGTCTCCAACTTCACCTCCAGTGCAGTCTCCAGTGCAGTCTCCAACTTCACCTCCAGTGCAGTCTCCAACTTCACCTCCAGTGCAGTCTCCAACTTCACCTCCAGTGCAGTCTCCAGTGCAGTCTCCAGTGCAGTCTCCAACTTCACCTCCAGTGCAGTCTCCAGTGCAGTCTCCAACTTCACCTCCAGTGCAGTCTCCAGTGCAGTCTCCAACTTCACCTCCAGTGCAGTCTCCAGTGCAGTCTCCAACTTCACCTCAAGTGCAGTCTCCAGTGCAGTCTCCAACTTCACCTGCAGTGCAGTCTCCAACTTCACCTCCAGTGTAGTCTCCAGTGCAGTCTCCAGTACAGTCTCCAGTGCAGTCTCCAACTTCGCCTCCAGTGCAGTCTCCAGTGCAGTCTCCAGTGCAGTCTCCTACTTCACCTCCAGTGCAGTCTCCAACTTCACCTCCAGTGCAGTCTCCAGTGCAGTCTCCAACTTCACCTCCAGTGCAGTCTCCAGTGCAGTCTCCAACTTCACCTCCAGTGCAGTCTCCAGTGCAGTCTCCAACTTCACCTCCAGTGCAGTCTCCACTGCAGTCTCCAGTGCAGTCTCCAACTTCACCTCTAGTGCAGTCTCCAGTGCAGTCTCCAACTTCACCTCCAGTGCAGTCTCCAACTTCACCTCCAGTGCAGTCTCCAACTTCGCCTCCAGTGCAGTCTCCAGTGCAGTCTCCAGTGCAGTCTCCAACTTCACCTCCAGTGCAGTCTCCAGTGCAGTCTCCAACTTCACCTCCAGTGCATTCTCCAGTGCAGTCTCCAACTTAAACTCCAGTGCAGTCTCCAACTTCACCTCCAGTGCAGTCTCAAGTGCAGTCTCCAGTGCAGTCTCCAACTTCACCTCCAGTGCAGTCTCCAACTTCAACTCCAGTGCAGTCTCCAACTTCACCTCCAGTGCAGTCTCCAGTGCAGTCTCCTACTTCACCTCCAGTGCAGTCTCCAACTTCACCTCCAGTGCAGTCTCCAGTGCAGTCTCCAACTTCACCTCCAGTGCAGTCTCCAGTGCAGTCTCCAACTTCACCTCCAGTGCAGTCTCCAGTGCAGTCTCCAACTTCACCTCCAGTGCAGTCTCCAGTGCAGTCTCCAGTGCAGTCTCTAACTTCACCTCTAGTGCAGTCTCCAGTGCAGTCTCCAACTTCACCTCCAGTGCAGTCTCCAACTTCACCTCCAGTGCAGTCTCCAACTTCGCCTCCAGTGCAGTCTCCACTGCAGTCTCCAACTTGACCTCCAGTGCAGTCTCCAACTTCACCTCCAGTGCAGTCTCCAACTTCACCTCCAGTGCATTCTCCAGTGCAGTCTCCAACTTAAACTCCAGTGCAGTCTCCAACTTCACCTCCAGTGCAGTCTCAAGTGCAGTCTCCAGTGCAGTCTCCAACTTCACCTCCAGTGCAGTCTCCAACTTCAACTCCAGTGCAGTCTCCAACTTCACCTCCAGTGCAGTCTCCAACTTCACCTCAAGTGCAGTCTCCAGTGCAGTCTCCTACTTCACCTCCAGTGCAGTCTCCAGTGCAGTCTCCAACTTCACCTCCAGTGCAGGCTCCAACTTCACCTCCAGTGCAGTCTCCAGTGCAGTCTCCAGTGCAGTCTCCAACTTCACCTCCAGTGCAGTCTCCAACTTCACCTCCAGTGCAGTCTCCAGTGCAGTCTCCAACTTCACCTCCAGTGCAGTCTCCAGTGCAGTCTCCAACTTCACCTCCAGTGCAGTCTCCAGTGCAGTCTCCAGTGCAGTCTCCAACTTCACCTCCAGTGCAGTCTCCAGTGCAGTCTCCAGTGCAGTCTCCAGTGCAGTCTCCAACTTCACCTCCAGTGTAATCTCCAGTGCAGTCTCCAGTACAGTCTCCAGTGCAGTCTCCAACTTCACCTCCAGTGCAGTCTCCAGTGCAGTCTCCAGTGCAGTCTCCAACTTCACCTCCAGTGCAGTCTCCAACTTGGCCTCCAGTGCAGTCTCCAGTGCAGTCTCCAACTTGACCTCCAGTGCAGTCTCCAACTTGACCTCCAGTGCAGTCTCCAACTTCACCTCCAGTGCATTCTCCAGTGCAGTCTCCAACTTCACCTCCAGTGCAGTCTCCAACTTCACCTCCAGTGCAGTCTCCAGTGCAGTCTCCAACTTCACCTCCAGTGCAGTCTCCAACTTCAACTCCAGTGCAGTCTCCAACTTCACCTCAAGTGCAGTCTCCAGTGCAGTCTCCAACTTCACCTGCAGTGCAGTCTCCAACTTCACCTCCAGTGCAGTCTCCAGTGCAGTCTCCAGTACAGTCTCCAGTGCAGTCTCCAACTTCACCTCCAGTGCAGTCTCCAGTGCAGTCTCCAGTGCAGTCTCCTACTTCACCTCCAGTGCAGTCTCCAACTTCACTTCCAGTGCAGTCTCCAACTTCACCTCCAGTGCAGTCTCCAACTTCACCTCCAGTGCAGTCTCCAGTGCAGTCTCCAGTGCAGTCTCCAACTTAACCTCCAGTGCAGTCTCCAACTTCACCTCCAGTGCAGTCTCCAACTTCACCTCCAGTGTAGTCTCCAACTTCACCTCCAGTGTAGTCTCCAACTACAACTCCAGTGCAGTCTCCAACTTCACCTCCAGTGCAGTCTCCAACTTCACCTCCAGTGCAGTCTCCAGTGCAGTCTCCAACTTCACCTCAAGTGCAGTCTCCAGTGCAGTCTCCAACTTCACCTGCAGTGCAGTCTCCAACTTCACCTCGAGTGTAGTCTCCAGTGCAGTCTCCAGTACAGTCTCCAGTGCAGTCTCCAACTTCACCTCCAGTGCAGTCTCCAGTGCAGTCTCCAGTGCAGTCTCCTACTTCACCTCCAGTGCAGTCTCCAACTTCACTTCCAGTGCAGTCTCCAACTTCACCTCCAGTGCAGTCTCCAGTGCAGTCTCCAACTTCACCTCCAGTGCAGTCTCCAGTGCAGTCTCCAGTGCAGTCTCCAACTTCACCTCCAGTGCAGTCTAAAGTGCAGTCTGCAACTTCACCTCCAGTGCAGTCTCCAGTGTAGTCACCAACTTCACCTCCAGTGCAGTCTCCAGTGCAGTCTCCAGTGCAGTCTCCACGTTCACCTCCAGTGCAGTCTCCAGTGCAGTCTCCAACTTCACCTCCAGTGCAGTCTCCAGTGCAGTCTCCAGTGCAGTCTCCAACTTCACCTCCAGTGCAGTCTCCAGTGCAGTCTCCACGTTCACCTCCAGTGCAGTCTCCAACTTCACCTCCAGTGCAGTCTCCAACTTCACCTCCAGTGCAGTCTCCAGTGCAGTCTCCAGTGCAGTCTCAGACTTCACCTCCAGTGCAGTCTCCAACTTCACCTCCAGTGCAGTCTCCAGTGCAGTCTCCAGTGCAGTCTCCAACTTCACCTCCAGTGCAGTCTCCAGTGCAGTCTCCAACTTCACCTCCAGTGCAGTCTCCAACTTCACCTCCAGTGCAGTCTCCAACTTGGCCTCCAGTGCAGTCTCCAGTGCATTCTCCAACTTCACCTCCAGTGCAGTCTCCAACTTCACCTCCAGTGCAGTCTCCAGTGCAGTCTCCAACTTCACCTCCAGTGCAGTCTCCAGTGCAGTCTCCAACTTCACCTCCAGTGCAGTCTCCAGTGCAGTCTCCAACTTCACCTCCAGTGCAGTCTCCAACTTCACCTCCAGTGCAGTCTCCAGTGCAGTCTCCAGTGCAGTCTCCAACTTCACCTCCAGTGTAGTCTCCAGTGCAGTCTCCAGTACAGTCTCCAGTGCAGTCTCCAACTTCACCTCCAGTGCAGTCTCCAGTGCAGTCTCCAACTTCACCTCCAGTGCAGTCTCCAGTGCAGTCTCCAGTGCAGTCTCCAGTGCAGTCTCCAACTTCACCTCCAGTGCAGTCTCCAGTGCAGTCTCCAACTTCACCTCCAGTGCAGTCTCCAGTGGAGTCTCCAGTGCAGTCTCCAACTTCACCTCCAGTGCAGTCTCCAGTGCAGTCTCCATCTTCACCTTGTGGACAAGAGATATTTTATTTTGTATTCTCATGGTGACAATTTATAATCAGAACTATCATTGATCAATCATTCATCATTGTTGAACCAGTTGACAGAATAATCTCTGAATTATATCTATGGTAATCTGAGCAAAATATTAATGTATGCATATTATCATCACTTTAATTAGTCTGTTGTTGTTCTCTATTATTCTATCTGCTTAAGCTGTTGCAAATGATATCCATATCATTGTATTCACACCTCTCGAAGCTGTGGGTCCAGTAGGGGCCTTCTACATTCACTTACACACAGATTCAGGCCTACACCAACATGCACATAGAGAGTCATGGAAAGTGCGCACGTTCACTCCCGCACGTACTAAGAACAGGGAGGTCGTCTCAGGACAATCTCTCGGTTGGACACACAGTCTCACAAAACTGCACAACATATCACACACTTGTTTGTCTCGAAAGTAGTATTGGATGCCTATATAAGGAGAACTTTGGAACTGTTATCATTTCCAGTAAGATCTAGCTGTGATGTCATCAGGGTAATATAAGGATGGGGAGCGTTCTGCTCGAGGAAGATTGTAAGATTGTTGTTGCAAGTTTCTTCCCACACTCTGCGCAAGTGTGTAAATAAAGATCACTATTTTTGGCACCTACCTGGACTCAGTCTGCTTACTTCTCTTGCCCAAATCGAACGAGTTTTCAACAATTCTTGGTGCCGAAACCTGGTTGGGGAAGAGAGGAGCGTGCGGCTTGGAGGTGCCAAAGGGACGGAAGGCCAGCAGCTTATCTGAGTGACACGCCAGGCGAACTAGAAGGTGAGTGCCACCTGTTGATTTTTATCCAAAGGCGCTAAATTGGAAGTTAAAACTAAATTTAATAATATTCACTCAGTATGGGCTTCTGGTGTCTGTCCATAGTGATTTTGGGGTAATTAGTGCTAAAAGCAGGGAATATTGGACTGACTAAATTTATTGCTGTTTATTTTGGGGGGAATTTTGAGTTAAGAGGTTATGTGTTTAAGTCAATACGGTGTGTGTTTAAAGTGATGTGGGTTGACTGGGGAGGCCAGCCAGCCAACCAGTAGTTTAGGGTATTCGGTCTGATTGATCAGCAGAACGCGGTTCGGGCGTCGAAATAACCGCGGGCTAAGACCCGGGAGTGATGCTTATAATACACTTGAATAAATTGTCTTAGGACTGGGGCGCGGCCCCTAAGAGCGCAGTTGCTCAGCGTGTGGCGGCGACCCCTGATCGTGGACGCACGGTCAGGTTAAAAGCTCGGGTGGTACCCGGGGGATTTCGAGCCCCCCTTAAAAACTAAAGTGATCAAGGGGATCACTTTCCTTACTGCGCTGTTTGAGTGACAGGGTGCGACCCGGCTGTGACTATTTAACGTCGGGGACTTGTGAACTTTAAGTAAAGCCAAAAGCGTGAACTGTGATATTTCACGTGGCTGGTGGAGGTCCTTGTTGCCTGGCGGGGAGCAGTTATAAATTAAGTAGGGCTTAGGAATCTGACCGCTCTCGGCGGGGGCGTCCTCGAAGCGGGTTTAATTGATTAGCAAGGCGCGGCCCTGGGCTGAAAGATGCTTTTAAATTAGTCAAAAAACTTAGGAATATCGGTAGAGAAATAAAGAAGATAAGCTGTTCTGGCATATGGTGTTTTCATACGTTTATATGGGCCCATGTGTAAATAATGTGTAAATAAAGTGTAAATTAGCGGTATAAACTGTCTGTTGAATTTCTCCTGTGTGGTTGCAGAGTGAAAAAAGGAAAACTCTTTTCTTTTCTCTCTCTGAGAGGAGGAGAGGGGGCTCTGTGGGGAGCTCTGTGTGTGTGTACTTGCTGGCTTTGTTCCATCTCCCTACTTCTCCATTTCTCTGCTTCTCAGTTTTCTTTTTGGGTAGGTGAAGGTGTGTTTCAGAAGTGTGGTGAAAGGATTTCAATATATTAAATAAACTAAATCTTGTAGTCTTGTGTTTGTGATTTCCTAGTGTATATAAAGTCTTTTAAAGATCGGGTGAGTCTCTCGCTATAAGGAGGGAAACGGCGTGCATAGTAGATTGACTGGATTATTCTCATGTGTGAAAACTTTGTAGTTGTTAGGGAAGTGAATGTGAGAGTGAATTTTTGCTGGCTTTGGGTGCTTAAATTGTTGCAGTAGACGTTTGTGAAGTTTTGTCTTGAAAGGAGCATTAGTGTGTGTGTGTGTGTGTGTGTGTGTATGTGTGTCTGTGGGCGGTCTCTCCCCGGCTAGAGCCTAGCGGAGGTTAAGCTTGACCAGCTTGAGGGATTCTGACTGCCGAAAGGGGAACTACAGTGAGGCAACCCCAAAGGGAGGAGCCTAAGAGCGGCCATTTTGGTAAAGGTAAGTGAGGTCGAAAAGCAAAATGGCTGAAGAGGAAAACGTGACCCCTGATGGGGGAAAGAGATACAAGCCACTGAAGGACCAAATACAGCAATTGAAGAAAGCAATTAAAATTACTGCTGAGGGGACTTCAAAGGAGATTGCCCGCCAGTGTCAAGATCTGGAAAGAGAAGTGAAGGAATTATGTGAAAATCAACAGAAGACATTGGAGGACAGAACTCCTCTTCACTCCATCTTCCAAGTTGAAGGTGAGAAATGTGAGAAGAGAATCAAAGAGCTTGAAGAGGAACACTTGGGACGTTTTCAAGGGAGAAAAGTGAAGGCAGAAAAGAAGCTCATGATTGGAAAACAAAATAAGTATTGCAAGCTTATGATTGTCTCCCAAGGCGTTTCTCACTGGATGCAAGAGGAAGTGAATGACACCAAACCAGTCTTAATAAAAGAAGCCGAGGCTGAGGGAATATTATATCCCAGCCTGAAGGAATTCCTGAGTGCCCCACCCCCTCCTTATATCTGTCCAGTGGTGACTTTGGAGGGTGGCACCCTGTGGGGGCCGGGAGGAAAAACAGGAACAGTTAAAGGAGGAATTGTGGAAGTACAGGAGAATCCTATACCATCGACATCTGCTCGGGGCAGAGAGGAGGCAGACACAAGAGTGGCGCAGCCTCAATCAGTGGCACCTACACAAAAAGTGATGCAGCCTCAATCAGTGGCAGCTGCATCAGAGGTGAGTCAGCCCCACCCAGCTGCTGGGACATCACAAGGAATTACTACACGGGGGGTGATCTTGATCCCTCCCTCTCTTTTCAGCCCAGATGGAGCTACAGAAGAAGCTCAACCTGTGGCTTTCACGAGTACAGGTCAGGTGACACCGCAACAGCCCATCCAGGGAAATGCATCCCAGGAGGTCTGGACTTCAGAGGAAGATTCACCTTCACTGCAGTTTCAGAGGCAGCCATTAAAGGCGAACCAAAAAACCAGTCAGAGGTCAAAGGTTGACAACCCTGAGGAAGAACAGTGGCAGGGCCATGTTGTTGGGAAAATATCTGACAACCGGGAGGCCGTGATAAAGTTGGAACAGACCTTGAAAAGACTGGAGGAAGAAGGCGTAGCAACACCACGGCTATTAGCACAAACGCTTGAGGCATTGGAAAAGGACTTGGCGACCTCTATAAGACAATCACGAAAATCTAGAGAAGTGTCGAACCTGGAAATGGGAGGACTCGCCCCAAAGTTTCAGGGTCTCCCAGGAGTGAAGACGCTTCGCTCTGGGAGGGTTCTGGAAGAAGTAAGAGACAAAAGACCGTCGATCTTTGAAAAGAATCGGAAGCAGAACGTTGCATTGCAAACCGGAGAAGGGCAGTGTGACATAGAGGAGGAATTGCCCCTCACTATGCCTTTACTGACGGGTTCACAGGGCGAACCAGTCTACCATCCCTATAATATCAGAGATCTTGAGGCTCTGGTGAAGCAGCTGCCCCCGATCACAGAGGGAGGAGCGGCTTGGTTGAGAAGACTAGGAAGTCTTACAGAAGGAGAAGAACTTGCCCTGGGAGATTTTCGTGCTATCGGTGGGAGGACCTTCAGAGGTGGAGGCCTCGCAGACGTGGAAGAGATAGCAAGAACTGTATGCCAATGTGGACAAGAGATATTTTATTTTGTATTCTCATGGTGACAATTTATAATCAGAACTATCATTGATCAATCATTCATCATTGTTGAACCAGTTGACAGAATAATCTCTGAATTATATCTATGGTAATCTGAGCAAAATATTAATGTATGCATATTATCATCACTTTAATTAGTCTGTTGTTGTTCTCTATTATTCTATCTGCTTAAGCTGTTGCAAATGGTATCCATATCATTGTATTCACACCTCTCGAAGCTGTGGGTCCAGTAGGGCCTTTTACATTCACTTGCACACATATTCAGGCCTACACCAACATGCACATAGAGAGTCATGGAAAGTACGCACGTTCACTCCTGCACGTACTAAGAACAGGGAGGTCGTCTCAGGACAATCTCTCGGTTGGACACACAGTCTCACAGAATTGCACAACATATCACAAACTTGTTTGTTTCGAAAGTAGTATCGGATGTCTATATAAGGAGAACTTTGGAACTGTTATCATTTCCAGTAAGATCTAGCTGTGATGTCATCAGGGTAATATAAGGATGGGGAGCGGGCTGCTCGAAAAGATTGGAAGATTGTAGGGTGGCTGTTGCAAGTTTCTTCTCACACTGTACTGTGTGTTTTAATAAAATAATTTGTGTTGACCCACTATGGACTTCCAGTCGTATGTCTCTTCCCCAAAAAATCGAACCATGACACCAACCAAACGATGTCCCCTATGCAAGGGTGCGAAATGCTCTCTCTGATGCAGTGCGTGAGAAGTATCCGACCCATAATATTGGCACTACACCTAGGATTGTTTGGAGCCCAGAACATTCCCCTAGAGAGTTTATAGAGCATGCAAAAGAACAGTGGATTCTCCAAACTGGAGAGCATCCTGGGCAAGATGGGGAATCTCGGGCGTGGTTCCGATGTGCAGTGTTAGCAGGTCTGCCAGAACGAGTGAGAGCAGATCTACAGAAGAATCCAGACTTTGCGGTGGCGGATTCAGCAAAATGGGAGAGGCATATCATACATCGACTTGAGCTGGAAAGAGACGAGGTGAACAAGAAAAAACAGGAGCTGGAGGAGGCACAAGGGCAGTTAGTAAAATTGAAATTGGCTGAGGCGAGAGAAAAACTAAACGAAAAGAAAAAGGAAAACAAAGATGGAGCTAAGAAGATGCTGGTGGCGCAGCCACAGGGCAATCCGGAGCCTGATTGGCCAGATTTGGATCCGGTTCTGTACCCTGATGACCGATGGCCCGCCAATGGACCAAGGCAAGGAAGACCCGCGGGGAATTGGGGGGCTACTAGGTCGTTGAGGGGGCGTGGTGGATCTCAAAGAGGAGGCGGACCAAGGGGCCGTGGTCTGGGGGGACCTATGCTGGACCCGAATGTATGCAGAAGGTGTGGAGGACGAGGACATTGGGCTCGTGATTGTCCTACACCACGACAGCTAGAACTTGGTTATCCATCTCCACCCCAGGCACAGGGAGCTCTTCGAGGCAGAGTGGTCCAGACAAGGGGACATCAAGCTCCAAACCCAAGCATGGCGCCGGTGGCTCAGTATCCCCTGGCCTACTGGGGCGGAGAGGAGGAGCTGTACTGACGGGACCCACAGAGACAAGACGACATGGGAATGGCAGATCCGATGTTGTCAATGAGTGTCGAAGGGACTGAAATGACCTTCCTTGTGGACACTGGAGCTACTTACTCAACGCTGAGACAAAGACCAAGCAGTGTCACACTTTCCGAACACACGGTTAGTGTGGTGGGTTTCTCTGGGGTTCCAATGACTCTGCCAATAACCAATCCAGCCCGGACGGTGCTGGGAAATCAGACATTGAAGCACAGTTATGTGGTGTCTCCTCAGGTGCCAGTGAATTTGATGGGCAGGGACCTGCTCATTAAATTGGGAGCCACTGTCATGTGCTCAGCTGATGGATTAACAGTTACACTTCCAGGAGGAAAAGAGTTTCTGTGCCTGGGGACAATTTCAAAGAACCAGTATTTGCTGAAAGACTGTGAACAACCTACAGCTGACATTTACTGGGGTCGGTTGGTGGATGAAGGCATTTTGAGACTGTATCAGCTGTGGAAACCTTGGATTATGGCCTTGGCTGTCTATTCTTTTCCGCGAGATCCATGCCACGTGACCCTCTATTATGATAAGAATGAGGATGAAATTTATAGGGACCAGTTCCAGACTGAACTTGAGGGTCAGACTTGGAACATACGCTCTCAGAACATCTATGTTGGTCCTGAAGGCGTCGCTGCAGGAGTAAATTTAACCGAAGAACAACGGCCTTGGTTCAAAAGGGGACCTGATTCAGTGCCCCATATTACATTGGCGGTCCATGAGGGTCATCAGGCGAAGGAGCTGGGAACAATGGTCAAGAGAGCCCTTGATGAACCGGGCTGGCAAGCTACTCAGATTCCAGACGTTTGGTACTCGCCAAAATGCAAAATTTACCGTATCACTTGTCTATCAGAGGACACAGTGATATTGGAGCATGAACAAATCTCAAGAATCCATGGGAGAGAAAGAATAGACCATGCGGATGCAGTTGCCGCACTTGCGACTCTTCCTGGCACCTTATGGTCAGCTGGGTCTACAGATGTGGGCCTGGCAACTTGCTCGCCTGTTTTGTTCCAGCTGAAGTCTGAAACACCAATTTGGAAACCGCAGTATAGGCAAAAGAGAGTAGCTGAAGAGGGAATTGCAGAAACCATTGAAGGGCTATTGAAAGTAGGGGTGCTCGAGCCCTCACAATCTTACTGGAACACTCCTATTTTGCCAGTAGAAAAGCACGGGACAGGAAAGTACAGAATGGCACATGACTTAAGAGCCATTAATGCCATTTTACGTACTGACACGGTGCCTGTCCCAAATCCATACACGGCATTGACGGCATTAACACCAGAACAGAAGTGGTTTACATGTATTGATCTAGCGAATGCATTTTTCTGTCTCCCATTACATGAGTCTCTGAGGGACATTTTTTCATTCACATACAGGGGGCAACAGTATAGATACACACGGTTGCCACAAGGGTTTGCACTCTCCCCGGGCATTTTCAACCAAGTGTTGAAAGAAGCTCTATCGCCATGCCACCTACCAGAGGGGTGTTCACTGGTGCAATATGTTGATGATTTGCTCATTGCGGCTCCATCTGCTTCGGCCTGTACGGCAGCTTCACTTACCATACTGAAGAGACTCGCTGAGTGCGGTTTCAAAGTGAGTAAAGAAAAGTTGCAGCTGGTCCGACCAGAAGTAACATTTCTGGGCCGTGTCATTGCTCACAAATCAGTGGGATTGCTAAACACCCATCGCGATCAGATTTTGACACATCCAAAACCGCGTACGGTTAAGGAGTTGCTCTCATTCTTAGGTTTAACAGGATACAGCCGTCACTTCATTCCAAATTATGCAGGGAAAACAGCCCTTTTGAGGGATTTGGTGAAAACAGTGGGTGTCCGTAACCTGAAGGCTGAACTGCCATGGACATCGGCCACTGAGTCGGCGTTCATCGCATTAAAACAGGACTTGTCAAGATCGGCTGATCTTGCCATCCCTAATTATGATGAACCCTTCTATCTTGATGTTTCAGAAACACACGGGATAGTTAATGGGGTGTTGTTTCAGAAAAAAGGGGGAGGGAGAGATGTACTCATGTACGTCAGCGTCAGACTGGATCCATTAGAGACAAGGCACCCGGGATGCACACAGCATGCCATTGGGGTGTCAAAGATTATACAAAAGACAGCACATATAGTGAGGGACCATCCGTTGAAGGTGCTGACCACCCACAGTGTGGTGGCATATGTTAACTCACAAGCCTTCACCATGACACCATTGACACAACAGAGAGTGAGTAAAGTTTTAGACGCTCCCAACTTGACCTTCACACACGAAGGAATCAATATGGCAGATTTAATGGGGTCAGGAGAGCCGCACGACTGTGCAAAGAGAGCTGAAGTCGACGAGAAGATAAGAGAAGACTTGAAAGCGGAACCTGTACTGGGAGCTGAAGATTGGTTCACAGATGGATGCTGCTACAGAGATGAGGAAGGATTGAAAGCAGGCTACGCGGTAGTTTGCAGAAAAGGGGCTGAATTTGAAGTGAAGGAGGCTGAAAGACTTGAAGGGCAGCAGTCAGCCCAAAGAGCAGAAGTAATTGCTCTAAGTCGAGCTCTGAGACTTGCAAAAGGAAAAAGAGTCAACATTTACACGGACTCAGCTTATGCCTTTGGAGCAGCTCACGTGGAGCTGGCCCAATGGAGAAGAGCAGGATTCAGGACAGCAGATAATGCACCAATCTGCCACAAGAAGGAAATGGAGGAACTTGAGCAGGCCTTGGGAGATCCAGAGGAGGTGAGCATTATAAAATGCAAAGGTCACTCCTCAGGGACTGGCATGGTGGCCAGGGGAAATCAGGAAGCTGATCGAGCGGCCAAGGAGGCAGCAGGCTATAAAGCACTACGACAGATGGTGCAGATAACCGCGGAGGAAGAAGTAGGAGTCAACATGCTAGAGGAGGCCAGGAAGGCCCAAGAGGAGGCGGCCCCGGAAGAAAAGGGGGTCTGGAAGAGTCGAGGAGCCTGGGAAGAAGGAGGTCTCTGGCGAGGACCTGACGGACGACCAGTGTTGACGGCCAACCTGGCAAAACAGAAGATTGCCGAAGCGCATGGGCTTGGCCATGTAGGTGTGGCCCAGATGGGAAGACATCTGTGCCATTGGTGGCATCCCTTTTTGAAGGATATGATCAAGGAGAAAGCCAGGACGTGTCTGATCTGTGGGAGGCACAATCCAAAACCAGTAATTAAGCCAGAGGCAGGAAAATTTCCCATCCCAGAGAGACCAGGTGAAGAGATTGTGATCGACTTCACTGACATGATTGATCCAGGGCCAGGAGGAGTTCGATATCTACTGGTAAGTGTAGATGCTCTGACGGGATGGCCCGAAGCGTGGCCAACAAAGAGGGAGGATGCAAAAAGTGTGATTAAGTGTTTAATCAATCATTACATCCCCCGGCATGGTTTTCCTAAGAGAATTAGGTCAGACAATGGGACTCATTTCAAAAACAAAGATTTGGCAGAGGTAGAACAGAAGCTGGGGTTGCAACACAGATTTGGCACTGTATATCATCCCCAGTCACAGGGGAAAGTAGAAAGAATGAATCTAAACCTGAAAAATAAAATCGCTAAAATTTCTGCTCAGACGGGGCTAAATTGGGTGGCAGCCCTGCCAATTGCATTGATGATAATAAGATGTTGTGTTAATCAATCCACAGGTTTCACACCATATGAGCTGTTGACAGGACGACAGTTTCCAGGTCCTTGGACAACAGTCCCGGCGGAAGAAAGTATAAAAAGTAACAGAAACCATAATGAATGTTGGAAAGAATTAAAAGCTCTTGTGTCTAGTTTCACACAACAGGTTGGAGAGGGGGTGAATGCGGAGGACAGGTCCGTACCCGACGCCAAGGCGGTGTGGCTGAAGGTCATTAAGCGAAAGTGGAGAGATCCAAGGTGGACGGGGCCATTCGAGGTGACGGCTCGAACTACCAGTGCGGTTCGGCTGAAGGGAAAGGGTGAGACCTGGTTCCATTGGTCTCAATGTGCCGTGGCCGATGAGAGCTTACTCGAGATAAGCTCCACCCCAAGTAACACAGGGGGAACATAGAGGCAGAATAATCCTCTCCCCCTGTGCCGCGGTTCTCCCCAGTAGTCTACCTGGGGAGACGAAGAAAGAAGAGGAGCGTCACATGCCAAGTATTAATTCATTTCAGGCTCCTAATAGGCTAGGGCTCTAGTCTAAAGTATTTTATAGTTTAAAGGAGTCGTAATAGTTTTGTACGCTAATCGCATACTTTTATACTCATAACATTATACTCTTATTACGAAGTTTAAAGTAAAAGTAAAACGAGCTTGGGAACAGTGATCATGAAGTTGTGGGAAAATTGGAAAATAACGGGGATGTTGGGGATAATAAGTATTATAATGTGTTTGTTTGTTTATTGGCAGACAGGTGAATTGCCCAGACGCAGAGGTCTATCTGCTCCAGAGTCCAAACCGATCAAGTCGTCAAGGAAATTCAAGCGCGAGGTTGGCTCAGGTGGGAACGATGGGTGTCTCACAGCCAGTGGGGGAGTTGAGTTTGGGTATGTTAATGGGTCCACGACAGCCTTCACATTCGATTTGTGTGAGGTAATTAGATGCCCAGGAGATGGTAGCAGCTGGAGAACATATGATGTGTGGATTTGTTATCACCCTATGGTATGTTACCCTAAGTCGGTGTGGGGTCCATCAATGGAAGGAGACATTTACACTTATATAACGGATCAGTGGTGTTCTTGGCAGGATGTGGTTGCTTGGACAGGGGTAGGATGGCGGCCAACAGTGCCACAGGCCCTGCAAGGGATAGCCATTCAGAGAGATTATTCTGTTACACAGAACCCTGTCACTCTTTCCCTGGGACCATGGAGCGAACTCCCTGAAGCGGGGTATGACGGGGGTGCGTTTTATCTGGTCATAGGGGTAGATAAAGCAGGGACAGATCCAGTAGGGATAATTCGGGTGAACTTATTCAATCCAAGACCTAAACCGATAGGGAACGACACTGCAATGAATCTCATAGAGCAAATGGACCCCCTAGAGACAGCTACTTACAAGGATTCAGAAGAGACATGGCTTGTTGCCACAGATTACACTAGATTAAAACCCCAAGAGTTAATAGAGCGGGCCACAGGTTTTGGTGATAGGAATCTTTGGTTAGATTGGGTGGCTCAAAATGCTAAAGAGCAGGAAGTGGTTGATTGTGTTGCTTGTGCTACAGCTCGACCTCGTCTGTTCACTGAACCCGCTCCTCTGTATCCAGAGGATGAGTGGGGTTATAGTTGTATGCTGAGATTAACTAGAGAGGCGGTGAACACAGGTAACTGCACCACTTTGTCAGGTTTATATCCGCCAATTGATAAACGTACACAACCAGGTTCATTCACACCTAAACGAGATAATTATACATGTTTTGAGTTCTCTACAGACAGCGTGAGATATACGTTAGGAAGGATTGATCCAAGCTGGTGTCAGAGGACGATCCCAGGTAGGACTACTAATAATGTAAGTGACCCAACCACAATCATAGGCACCTGGGCAAGGGGTGGGCTATATTATTATTGTGGGCAGTACACCCTTTTGGTGCAGGTTCCCCTGGGGAGTGTGGGAACATGTGCTCTGGTGCGCCTAGGTGCACCGTTGATGCTTATAGGAAGTAGAGTAGAAACAGTTTCACAGCAGGACACGGGTGTGTTGACAGCCAGACGTAGGAGAGATACAAGGGGTACGCACAAATATGACCCAAGATGGGACTCGCCAACCTGGATTGACTCAATAGGAGTTCCCAGGGGAGTTCCAGATGAGTATAAGTTAGTTAATCAGATAGCGGCCGGCTTTGAAAGTGTGTTTTTATGGATAACTCCAAATAAAAATGTTGATCGCATTAATTATGTGCATTATAATGTGCTGAGACTCTCTAATCTTACTAGGGACGCAGTGGAAGGCCTTGCGGAACAATTAGATCCGACGTCTTTGATGGGAGTCCAAAATCGAATGGCTCTGGACATGTTGTTGGCTGAGAAGGGTGGAGTATGTGCAATGTTTGGTGACATGTGCTGCACCTTTATTCCCAACAATACTGCTCCGGACGGAACGGTCACTCGGGCGCTGGAGAATCTGAAAACGTTATCTAGAACCATGCATGAGCAATCAGGTGTGAACACGGGGCTGGGAGACTGGATCACGTCTGTCTTTGGGCAATGGAAGGGTGTGTTTATGTCTGCCCTGTTTTCTCTTATAGTTTTTCTAGGTATATTGATGATCGGATGTTGTCTCATTCCTCTGGTAAGGCGAGTGTTGGTAAAACTGGTAAGCAGGGCCCTAGACTCTGGTTCAGCTGGTTCAGCTGGTCCGGGGTATATGATGCCGTTGCGAGAAGCCGCCTGGACGGAGGAGTGAAACAAATTCGGGTAAAGGTTGGCCGATGGCCAAAGAGGAGGAGTGTGGACAAGAGATATTTTATTTTGTATTCTCATGGTGACAATTTATAATCAGAACTATCATTGATCAATCATTCATCATTGTTGAACCAGTTGACAGAATAATCTCTGAATTATATCTATGGTAATCTGAGCAAAATATTAATGTATGCATATTATCATCACTTTAATTAGTCTATTGTTGTTCTCTATTATTCTATCTGCTTAAGCTGTTGCAAATGGTATCCATATCATTGTATTCACACCTCTCGAAGCTGTGGGTCCAGTAGGGGCCTTCTACATTCACTTACACACAGATTCAGGCCTACACCAACATGCACATAGAGAGTCATGGAAAGTGCGCACGTTCACTCCCGCACGTACTAAGAACAGGGAGGTCGTCTCAGGACAATCTCTCGGTTGGACACACAGTCTCACAAAACTGCACAACATATCACACACTTGTTTGTCTCGAAAGTAGTATTGGATGCCTATATAAGGAGAACTTTGGAACTGTTATCATTTCCAGTAAGATCTAGCTGTGATGTCATCAGGGTAATATAAGGATGGGGAGCGGTCTGCTCGAGGAAGATTGTAAGATTGTTGTTGCAAGTTTCTTCCCACACTCTGCGCAAGTGTGTAAATAAAGATCACTATTTTTGGCACCTACCTGGACTCAGTCTGCTTACTTCTCTTGCCCAAATCGAACGAGTTTTCAACAACCTCCAGTGCAGTCTCCAGTGCAGTGTCCAACTTCACCTCCAGTGCAGTCTCCAACTTCACCTCCAGTGCAGTCTCCAGTGCAGTCTCCAACTTCACCTCAAGTGCAGTCTCCAGTGCAGTCTCCAACTTCACCTCCAGTGCTGTCTCCAACTTCACCTCCAGTGCAGTCTCCAGTGCAGTCTCCAACTTCACCTCCAGTGCAGTCTCCAGTGCAGTCTCCAACTTCACCTCCAGTGCAGTCTCCAGTGCAGTCTCCATCTTCACATCCAGTGCAGTCTCCAGTGCAGTCTCCAGTGCAGTCTCCAACTTCACCTCCAGTGCAGTCTCCAACTTCACCTCCAGTGCAGTCTCCAGTGCAGTCTCCAACTTCACCTCCAGTGTAATCTCCAGTGCAGTCTCCAGTGCAGTCTCCAGTGCAGTCTCCAACTTCACCTCCAGTGTAATCTCCAGTGCAGTCTCCAGTACAGTCTCCAGTGCAGTCTCCAACTTCACCTCCAGTGCAGTCTCCAGTGCAGTCTCCAACTTCACCTCCAGTGCAGTCTCCAGTGCAGTCTCCAACTTCACCTCCAGTGCAGTCTCCAGTGCAGTCTCCAACTTCACCTCCAGTGCAGTCTCCAGTGCAGTCTCCAACTTCACCTCCAGTGCAGTCTCCAGTGCAGTCTCCAACTTCACCTCCAGTGCAGTCTCCAGTGCAGTCTCCAGTGCAGTCTCCAACTTCACCTCCAGTGCAGTCTCCAGTGCAGTCTCCAGCTTCACCTCCAGTGCAGTCTCCAACTTCATCTCCAGTGCAGTTTCCAGTGCAGTCTCCAGTTCACCTCCAGTGCAGTCTCCAGTGCAGTCTCCAACTTCACCTCCAGTGCAGTCTCCAGTGCCGTCTCCAATGCAGTCTCCAACTTCACCTCCAGTGCAGTCTCCAGTGCAGTCTCCAGTGCCGTCTCCAGTGCAATCTCCAACTTCAGCTCCAGTGCAGTCTCCAACTTCACCTCCAGTGCAGTCTCCAGTGCAGTCTCCAGTGCAGTCTCCAACTTCACCTCCAGTGCAGTCTCCAGTGCAGTTTCCAGTGCAGTCTCCAACTTCACCTCCAGTGCACTCTCCAGTGCAGTCTCCAACTTCACCTCCAGTGCAGTCTCCAGTGCAGTCTCCAACTTCATCTCCAATGCAGTGTCCAGTGCAGTCTCCAACTTCACCTCCAGTGCAGTCTCCAACTTCACCTCCAGTGCAGTCTCCAGTGCAGTCTCCAACTTCACCTCCAGTGCAGTCTCCAACTTCACCTCCAGTGCAGTCTCCAGTGCAGTCTCCAGTGCAGTCTCCAACTTCACCTCCAGTGCAGTCTCCAGTGCCGTCTCCAGTGCAGTCTCCAACTTCACCTCCAGTGCAGTCTCCAGTGCAGTCTCCAGTGCCGTCTCCAGTGCAATCTCCAACTTCACCTCCAGTGCAGTCTCCAACTTCACCTCCAGTGCAGTCTCCAGTGCAGTCTCCACGTTCACCTCCAGTGCAGTCTCCAGTGCAGTCTCCAACTTCACCTCCAGTTCAGTCTCCAGTGCAGTCTCCAACTTCACCTCCAGTGCAGTCTCCAGTGCAGTCTCCAACTTCATCTCCAGTGCAGTGTCCAGTGCAGTCTCCAACTTCACCTCCAGTGCAGTCTCCAACTTCACCTCCAGTGCAGTCTCCAGTGCAGTCTCCAGTGCAGTCTCCAACTTCACCTCCAGTGCAGTCTCCAACTTCACCTCCAGTGCAGTCTCCAGTGCAGTCTCCAGTGCAGTCTCCAACTTCACCTCCAGTGCAGTCTCCAGTGCAGTCTCCAGTGCAGTCTCCAACTTCACCTCCAGTGCAGTCTCCAGTGCAGTCTCCAACTTCATCTCCAGTGCAGTCTCCAACTTCACCTCCAGTTCAGTCTCCAGTGCAGTCTCCACGTTCACCTCCAGTGCAGTCTCCAGTGCAGTCTCCAACTTCATCTCCAGTGCAGTGTCCAGTGCAGTCTCCAACTTCACCTCCAGTGCAGTCTCCAACTTCACCTCCAGTGCAGTCTCCAGTGCAGTCTCCAACTTCACCTCCAGTGCAGTCTCCAGTGCAGTCTCCAGTGCAGTCTCCAACTTCACCTCCAGTGCAGTCTCCAGTGCAGTCTCCACGTTCACCTCCAGTGCAGTCTCCAGTGCAGTCTCCAACTTCATCTCCAGTGCAGTCTCCAACTTCACCTCCAGTTCAGTCTCCAGTGCAGTCTCCAACTTCACCTCCAGTGCAGTCTCCAGTGCAGTCTCCAACTTCATCTCCAATGCAGTGTCCAGTGCAGTCTCCAACTTCACCTCCAGTGCAGTCTCCAACTTAACCTCCAGTGAAGTCTCCAGTGCAGTTTCCAGTGCAGTCTCCAACTTCACCTCCAGTGCAGTCTCCAGTGCAGTCTCCAACTTAACCTCCAGTGAAGTCTCCAGTGCAGTTTCCAGTGCAGTCTCCAACTTCACCTCCAGTGCAGTCTCCAGTGCAGTCTCCAGTGCAGTCTCCAACTTCACCTCCAGTGCAGTCTCCAACTTCACCTCCAGTGCAGTCTCCAGTGCAGTCTCCAGTGCAGTCTCCAACTTCACCTCCAGTGCAGTCTCCAATGCCGTCTCCAGTGCAGTCTCCAACTTCACCTCCAGTGCAGTCTCCAGTGCAGTCTCCAGTGCCGTCTTCAGTGCAATCTCCAACTTCACCTCCAGTGCAGTCTCCAGTGCAGTCTCCAGTGCAGTCTCCAACTTCACCTCCAGTGCAGTCTCCAGTGCAGTTTCCAGTGCAGTCTCCAACTTCACCTCCAGTGCAGTCTCCAGTGCAGTCTCCAACTTCACCTCCAGTGCAGTCTCCAGTGCAGTCTCCAGTGCAGTCTCCAACTTCACCTCCAGTGCAGTCTCCAGTGCAGTCTCCAACTTCACCTCCAGTGCAGTCTCCAGTGCAGTCTCCAGTGCAGTCTCCAACTTCACCTCCAGTGCAGTCTCCAGTGCAGTCTCCAACTTCACCTCCAGTGCAGTCTCCAGTGCAGTCTCCAGTGCAGTCTCCACTGCACTCTCCAACTTCACCTCCAGTGCAGTCTCCAGTGCAGTCTCCAACTTCACCTCAAGTGCAGTCTCCAGTGCAGTCTCCAACTTCACCTCCAGTGCAGTCTCCAGTGCAGTCTCCAGTGCAGTCTCCAACTTCACCTCCAGTGCAGTCTCCAGTGCAGTCTCCAACTTCACCTCCAGTGCAATCTCCAGTGCAGTCTCCAGTGCAGTCTCCAACTTCACCTCCAGTGCAGTCTCCAGTGCAGTCTCCAACTTCACCTCCAGTGCAGTCTCCAGTGCAGTCTCCAGTGCAGTCTCCAACTTCACCTCCAGTGTAATCTCCAGTGCAGTCTCCAGTACAGTCTCCAGTGCAGTCTCCAACTTCACCTCCAGTGCAGTCTCCAGTGCAGTCTCCAACTTCACCTCCAGTGCAGTCTCCAGTGCAGTCTCCAACTTCACCTCCAGTGCAGTCTCCAGTGCAGTCTCCAACTTCACCTCCAGTGCAGTCTCCAGTGCAGTCTCCAACTTCACCTCCAGTGCAGTCTCCAGTGCAGTCTCCAACTTCACCTCCAGTGCAGTCTCCAGTGCAGTCTCCAATTTCACCTCCAGTGCAGGCTCCAGTGCAGTCTCCAGTGCAGTCTCCAACTTCACCTCCAGTGCAGTCTCCAACTTCACCTCCAGTGCAGTCTCCAGTGCAGTCTCCAGTGCAGTCTCCAACTTCACCTCCAGTGCAGTCTCCAGTGCCGTCTCCAGTGCAGTCTCCAACTTCACCTCCAGTGCAGTCTCCAGTGCAATCTCCAGTGCCGTCTCCAGTGCAATCTCCAACTTCACCTCCAGTGCAGTCTCCAACTTCACCTCCAGTGCAGTCTCCAGTGCAGTCTCCAGTGCAGTCTCCAACTTAACCTCCAGTGAAGTCTCCAGTGCAGTTTCCAGTGCAGTCTCCAACTTCACCTCCAGTGCAGTCTCCAGTGCAGTCTCCAACTTAACCTCCAGTGAAGTCTCCAGTGCAGTTTCCAGTGCAGTCTCCAACTTCACCTCCAGTGCAGTCTCCAGTGCAGTCTCCAGTGCAGTCTCCAACTTCACCTCCAGTGCAGTCTCCAACTTCACCTCCAGTGCAGTCTCCAGTGCAGTCTCCAGTGCAGTCTCCAACTTCACCTCCAGTGCAGTCTCCAGTGCCGTCTCCAGTGCAGTCTCCAACTTCACCTCCAGTGCAGTCTCCAGTGCAGTCTCCAGTGCCGTCTCCAGTGCAATCTCCAACTTCACCTCCAGTGCAGTCTCCAGTGCAGTCTCCAGTGCAGTCTCCAACTTCACCTCCAGTGCAGTCTCCAGTGCAGTTTCCAGTGCAGTCTCCAACTTCACCTCCAGTGCAGTCTCCAGTGCAGTCTCCAACTTCACCTCCAGTGCAGTCTCCAGTGCAGTCTCCAGTGCAGTCTCCAACTTCACCTCCAGTGCAGTCTCCAGTGCAGTCTCCAACTTCACCTCCAGTGCAGTCTCCAGTGCAGTCTCCAACTTCACCTCCAGTGCAGTCTCCAGTGCAGTCTCCAGTGCAGTCTCCACTGCACTCTCCAACTTCACCTCCAGTGCAGTCTCCAGTGCAGTCTCCAACTTCACCTCAAGTGCAGTCTCCAGTGCAGTCTCCAACTTCACCTCCAGTGCAGTCTCCAGTGCAGTCTCCAGTGCAGTCTCCAACTTCACCTCCAGTGCAGTCTCCAGTGCAGTCTCCAACTTCACCTCCAGTGCAATCTCCAGTGCAGTCTCCAGTGCAGTCTCCAACTTCACCTCCAGTGCAGTCTCCAGTGCAGTCTCCAACTTCACCTCCAGTGCAGTCTCCAGTGCAGTCTCCAGTGCAGTCTCCAACTTCACCTCCAGTGTAATCTCCAGTGCAGTCTCCAGTACAGTCTCCAGTGCAGTCTCCAACTTCACCTCCAGTGCAGTCTCCAGTGCAGTCTCCAACTTCACCTCCAGTGCAGTCTCCAGTGCAGTCTCCAACTTCACCTCCAGTGCACTGGAGGTGAAGTTGGAGACTGCACTGGAGACTGCACTGGAGACTGCACTGGAGGTGAAGTTGGAGACTGCACTGGAGACTGCACTGGAGACTGCACTGGAGGTGAAGTTGGAGACTGCACTGGAGCAGTCTCCAACTTCACCTCCAGTGCAGTCTCCAGTGCAGTCTCCAACTTCACCTCCAGTGCAGTCTCCAGTGCAGTCTCCAACTTCACCTCCAGTGCAGTCTCCAGTGCAGTCTCCAACTTCACCTCCAGTGCAGTCTCCAGTGCAGTCTCCAGTGCAGTCTCCAACTTCACCTCCAGTGCAGTCTCCAGTGCAGTCTCCAGCTTCACCTCCAGTGCAGTCTCCAACTTCACCTCCAGTGCAGTCTCCAGTGCAGTCTCCAACTTCACCTCCAGTGCAGTCTCCAGTGCAGTCTCCAACTTCACCTCCAGTGCAGTCTCCAACTTCACCTCCAGTGCAGTCTCCAGTGCAGTCTCCAGTGCAGTCTCCACTGCACTCTCCAACTTCACCTCCAGTGCAGTCTCCAGTGCAGTCTCCAACTTCACCTCAAGTGATGTCTCCAGTGCAGTCTCCAACTTCACCTCCAGTGCAGTCTCCAGTGCAGTCTCCAGTGCAGTCTCCAACTTCACCTCCAGTGCAGTCTCCAGTGCAGTCTCCAACTTCACCTCCAGTGCAATCTCCAGTGCAGTCTCCAGTGCAGTTTCCAACTTCACCTCCAGTGCAGTCTCCAGTGCAGTCTCCAACTTCACCTCCAGTGCAGTCTCCAGTGCAGTCTCCAGTGCAGTCTCCAACTTCACCTCCAGTGTAATCTCCAGTGCAGTCTCCAGTACAGTCTCCAGTGCAGTCTCCAACTTCACCTCCAGTGCAGTCTCCAGTGCAGTCTCCAACTTCACCTCCAGTGCAGTCTCCAGTGCAGTCTCCAACTTCACCTCCAGTGCAGTCTCCAGTGCAGTCTCCAACTTCACCTCCAGTGCAGTCTCCAGTGCAGTCTCCAACTTCACCTCCAGTGCAGTCTCCAGTGCAGTCTCCAACTTCACCTCCAGTGCAGTCTCCAGTGCAGTTTCCAGTGCAGTCTCCAACTTCACCTCCAGTGCACTCTCCAGTGCAGTCTCCAACTTCACCTCCAGTGCAGTCTCCAGTGCAGTCTCCAACTTCATCTCCAATGCAGTGTCCAGTGCAGTCTCCAACTTCACCTCCAGTGCAGTCTCCAACTTCACCTCCAGTGCAGTCTCCAGTGCAGTCTCCAGTGCAGTCTCCAACTTCACCTCCAGTGCAGTCTCCAGTGCCGTCTCCAGTGCAGTCTCCAACTTCACCTCCAGTGCAGTCTCCAGTGCCGTCTCCAGTGCAATCTCCAACTTCACCTCCAGTGCAGTCTCCAACTTCACCTCCAGTGCAGTCTCCAGTGCATTCTCCACGTTCACCTCCAGTGCAGTCTCCAGTGCAGTCTCCAACTTCACCTCCAGTTCAGTCTCCAGTGCAGTCTCCAACTTCACCTCCAGTGCAGTCTCCAGTGCAGTCTCCAACTTCATCTCCAGTGCAGTGTCCAGTGCAGTCTCCAACTTCACCTCCAGTGCAGTCTCCAACTTCACCTCCAGTGCAGTCTCCAGTGCAGTCTCCAACTTCACCTCCAGTGCAGTCTCCAACTTCACCTCCAGTGCAGTCTCCAGTGCAGTCTCCAGTGCAGTCTCCAACTTCACCTCCAGTGCAGTCTCCAGTGCAGTCTCCAGTGCAGTCTCCAACTTCACCTCCAGTGCAGTCTCCAGTGCAGTCTCCAACTTCATCTCCAGTGCAGTCTCCAACTTCACCTCCAGTTCAGTCTCCTGTGCAGTCTCCACGTTCACCTCCAGTGCAGTCTCCAGTGCAGTCTCCAACTTCATCTCCAGTGCAGTGTCCAGTGCAGTCTCCAACTTCACCTCCAGTGCAGTCTCCAACTTCACCTCCAGTGCAGTCTCCAGTGCAGTCTCCAACTTCACCTCCAGTGCAGTCTCCAGTGCAGTCTCCAGTGCAGTCTCCAACTTCACCTCCAGTGCAGTCTCCAGTGCAGTCTCCACGTTCACCTCCAGTGCAGTCTCCAGTGCAGTCTCCAACTTCATCTCCAGTGCAGTCTCCAACTTCACCTCCAGTTCAGTCTCCAGTGCAGTCTCCAACTTCACCTCCAGTGCAGTCTCCAGTGCAGTCTCCAACTTCATCTCCAATGCAGTGTCCAGTGCAGTCTCCAACTTCACCTCCAGTGCAGTCTCCAACTTCACCTCCAGTGCAGTCTCCAGTGCAGTCTCCAGTGCAGTCTCCAACTTCACCTCCAGTGCAGTCTCCAGTGCAGTCTCCAGTGCAGTCTCCAACTTCACCTCCAGTGCAGTCTCCAGTGCAGTCTCCAACTTCATCTCCAGTGCAGTCTCCAACTTCACCTCCAGTTCAGTCTCCAGTGCAGTCTCCACGTTCACCTCCAGTGCAGTCTCCAGTGCAGTCTCCAACTTCATCTCCAGTGCAGTGTCCAGTGCAGTCTCCAACTTCACCTCCAGTGCAGTCTCCAACTTCACCTCCAGTGCAGTCTCCAGTGCAGTCTCCAACTTCACCTCCAGTGCAGTCTCCAGTGCAGTCTCCAGTGCAGTCTCCAACTTCACCTCCAGTGCAGTCTCCAGTGCAGTCTCCACGTTCACCTCCAGTGCAGTCTCCAGTGCAGTCTCCAACTTCATCTCCAGTGCAGTCTCCAACTTCACCTCCAGTTCAGTCTCCAGTGCAGTCTCCAACTTCACCTCCAGTGCAGTCTCCAGTGCAGTCTCCAACTTCATCTCCAATGCAGTGTCCAGTGCAGTCTCCAACTTCACCTCCAGTGCAGTCTCCAACTTCACCTCCAGTGCAGTCTCCAGTGCAGTCTCCAGTGCAGTCTCCAACTTCACCTCCAGTGCAGTCTCCAACTTCACCTCCAGTGCAGTCTCCAGTGCAGTCTCCAGTGCAGTCTCCAACTTCACCTCCAGTGCAGTCTCCAGTGCCGTCTCCAGTGCAGTCTCCAACTTCACCTCCAGTGCAGTCTCCAGTGCAATCTCCAGTGCCGTCTACAGTGCAATCTCCAACTTCACCTCCAGTGCAGTCTCCAACTTCACCTCCAGTGCAGTCTCCAGTGCAGTCTCCAGTGCAGTCTCCAACTTAACCTCCAGTGAAGTCTCCAGTGCAGTTTCCAGTGCAGTCTCCAACTTCACCTCCAGTGCAGTCTCCAGTGCAGTCTCCAACTTAACCTCCAGTGAAGTCTCCAGTGCAGTTTCCAGTGCAGTCTCCAACTTCACCTCCAGTGCAGTCTCCAGTGCAGTCTCCAGTGCAGTCTCCAACTTCACCTCCAGTGCAGTCTCCAACTTCACCTCCAGTGCAGTCTCCAGTGCAGTCTCCAGTGCAGTCTCCAACTTCACCTCCAGTGCAGTCTCCAGTGCCGTCTCCAGTGCAGTCTCCAACTTCACCTCCAGTGCAGTCTCCAGTGCAGTCTCCAGTGCCGTCTCCAGTGCAGTCTCCAACTTCACCTCCAGTGCAGTCTCCAGTGCAGTCTCCAGTGCAGTCTCCAACTTCACCTCCAGTGCAGTCTCCAGTGCAGTTTCCAGTGCAGTCTCCAACTTCACCTCCAGTGCAGTCTCCAGTGCAGTCTCCAACTTCACCTCCAGTGCAGTCTCCAGTGCAGTCTCCAGTGCAGTCTCCAACTTCACCTCCAGTGCAGTCTCCAGTGCAGTCTCCAACTTCACCTCCAGTGCAGTCTCCAGTGCAGTCTCCAGTGCAGTCTCCAACTTCACCTCCAGTGCAGTCTCCAGTGCAGTCTCCAACTTCACCTCCAGTGCAGTCTCCAGTGCAGTCTCCAGTGCAGTCTCCACTGCACTCTCCAACTTCACCTCCAGTGCAGTCTCCAGTGCAGTCTCCAACTTCACCTCAAGTGCAGTCTCCAGTGCAGTCTCCAACTTCACCTCCAGTGCAGTCTCCAGTGCAGTCTCCAGTGCAGTCTCCAACTTCACCTCCAGTGCAGTCTCCAGTGCAGTCTCCAACTTCACCTCCAGTGCAATCTCCAGTGCAGTCTCCAGTGCAGTCTCCAACTTCACCTCCAGTGCAGTCTCCAGTGCAGTCTCCAACTTCACCTCCAGTGCAGTCTCCAGTGCAGTCTCCAGTGCAGTCTCCAACTTCACCTCCAGTGCAGTCTCCAGTGCAGTCTCCAACTTCACCTCCAGTGCAGTCTCCAACTTCACCTCCAGTGCAGTCTCCAGTGCAGTCTCCAACTTCACCTCCAGTGCAGTCTCCAGTGCAGTCTCCAACTTCACCTCCAGTGCAGTCTCCAGTGCAGTCTCCAACTTCACCTCCAGTGCAGTCTCCAGTGCAGTCTCCAACTTCACCTCCAGTGCAGTCTCCAGTGCAGTCTCCAACTTCACCTCCAGTGCAGTCTCCAGTGCAGTCTCCAGTGCAGTCTCCAACTTCACCTCCAGTGCAGTCTCCAGTGCAGTCTCCAGCTTCACCTCCAGTGCAGTCTCCAACTTCATCTCCAGTGCAGTTTCCAGTGCAGTCTCCAGTTCACCTCCAGTGCAGTCTCCAGTGCAGTCTCAAGTGCAGTCTCCAACTTCACCTCCAGTGCAGTCTCCAGTGCCGTCTCCAATGCAGTCTCCAACTTCACCTCCAGTGCAGTCTCCAGTGCAGTCTCCAGTGCCGTCTCCAGTGCAATCTCCAACTTCACCTCCAGTGCAGTCTCCAACTTCACCTCCAGTGCAGTCTCCAGTGCAGTCTCCAACTTCACCTCCAGTGCAGTCTCCAGTGCAGTTTCCAGTGCAGTCTCCAACTTCAACTCCAGTGCACTCTCCAGTGCAGTCTCCAACTTCACCTTCAGTGCAGTCTCCAGTGCAGTCTCCAGTGCAGTCTCCAACTTCACCTCCAGTGCAGTCTCCAGTGCAGTCTCCAACTTCACCTCCAGTGCAGTCTCCAACTTCACCTCCAGTGCAGTCTCCAGTGCAGTCTCCAACTTCACCTCCAGTGCAGTCTCCAGTGCAGTCTCCAACTTCACCTCCAGTGCAGTCTCCAGTGAAGTCTCCACTGCAGTCTCCAACTTCACCTCCAGTGCAGTCTCCAGTGCAGTCTCCAGTGCAGTCTCCAACTTCACCTCCAGTGCAGTCTCCAGTGCCGTCTCCAGTGCAGTCTCCAACTTCACCTCCAGTGCAGTCTCCAGTGCAGTCTCCAGTGCCGTCTCCAGTGCAATCTCCAACTTCACCTCCAGTGCAGTCTCCAGTGCAGTCTCCAGTGCAGTCTCCAACTTCACCTCCAGTGCAGTCTCCAGTGCAGTTTCCAGTGCAGTCTCCAACTTCACCTCCAGTGCAGTCTCCAACTTCACCTCCCGTGCAGTCTCCAGTGCAGTCTCCAGTGCAGTCTCCAACTTCACCTCCAGTGCAGTCTCCAACTTCACCTCCAGTGCAGTCTCCAGTGCAGTCTCCAACTTCACCTCCAGTGCAGTCTCCAGTGCCGTCTCCAGTGCAGTCTCCAACTTCACCTCCAGTGCAGTCTCCAGTGCAGTCTCCAGTGCCGTCTCCAGTGCAATCTCCAACTTCACCTCCAGTGCAGTCTCCAGTGCAGTCTCCAGTGCAGTCTCCAACTTCACCTCCAGTGCAGTCTCCAGTGCAGTTTCCAGTGCAGTCTCCAACTTCACCTCCAGTGCAGTCTCCAGTGCAGTCTCCAACTTCACCTCCAGTGCAGTCTCCAGTGCAGTCTCCAGTGCAGTCTCCAACCTCACCTCCAGTGCAGTCTCCAACTTCACCTCCAGTGCAGTCTCCAGTGCAGTCTCCAGTGCAGTCTCCAACTTCACCTCCAGTGCAGTCTCCAGTGCCGTCTCCAGTGCAATCTCCAACTTCACCTCTAGTGCAGTCTCCAGTGCAGTCTCCAGTGCCGTCTCCAGTGCAATCTCCAACTTCACCTCCAGTGCAGTCTCCAACTTCACCTCCAGTGCAGTCTCCAGTGCAGTCTCCAGTGCAGTCTCCAACTTAACCTCCAGTGAAGTCTCCAGTGCAGTTTCCAGTGCAGTCTCCAACTTCACCTCCAGTGCAGTCTCCAGTGCAGTCTCCAACTTAACCTCCAGTGAAGTCTCCAGTGCAGTTTCCAGTGCAGTCTCCAACTTCACCTCCAGTGCAGTCTCCAGTGCAGTCTCCAGTGCCGTCTCCAGTGCAATCTCCAACTTCACCTCCAGTGCAGTCTCCAGTGCAGTCTCCAGTGCAGTCTCCAACTTCACCTCCAGTGCAGTCTCCAGTGCAGTTTCCAGTGCAGTCTCCAACTTCACCTCCAGTGCAGTCTCCAGTGCAGTCTCCAACTTCACCTCCAGTGCAGTCTCCAGTGCAGTCTCCAGTGCAGTCTCCAACTTCACCTCCAGTGCAGTCTCCAGTGCAGTCTCCAACTTCACCTCCAGTGCAGTCTCCAGTGCAGTCTCCAACTTTACCTCCAGTGCAGTCTCCAGTGCAGTCTCCAACTTCACCTCCAGTGCAGTCTCCAGTGCAGTCTCCAGTGAAGTCTCCACTGCAGTCTCCAACTTCACCTCCAGTGCAGTCTCAAACTTCACCTCCAGTGCAGTCTCCAGTGCAGTCTCCAACTTCACCTCCAGTGCAGTCTCCAACTTCACCTCCAGTGCAGTCTCCAGTGCAGTCTCCAACTTCACCTCCAGTGCAGTCTCCAGTGCAGTCTCCAGTGCAGTCTCCAACTTCACCTCCAGTGCAGTCTCCAGTGCAGTCTCCAACTTCACCTCCAGTGCAGTCTCCAACTTCACCTCCAGTGCAGTCTCCAGTGCAGTCTCCACGTTCACCTCCAGTGCAGTCTCCAGTGCAGTCTCCAACTTCATCTCCAGTGCAGTCTCCAACTTCACTTCCAGTTCAGTCTCCAGTGCAGTCTCCACGTTCACCTCCAGTGCAGTTTCCAGTGCAGTCTCCAACTTCATCTCCAGTGCAGTGTCCAGTGCAGTCTCCAACTTCACCTCCAGTGCAGTCTCCAGTGCAGTCTCCAGTGCAGTCTCCAACTTCACCTCCAGTGTAATCTCCAGTGCAGTCTCCAGTACAGTCTCCAGTGCAGTCTCCAACTTCACCTCCAGTGCAGTCTCCAGTGCAGTCTCCAACTTCACCTCCAGTGCAGTCTCCAGTGCAGTCTCCAACTTCACCTCCAGTGCAGTCTCCAGTGCAGTCTCCAACTTCACCTCCAGTGCAGTCTCCAGTGCAGTCTCCAACTTCACCTCCAGTGCAGTCTCCAGTGCAGTCTCCAGTGCAGTCTCCAACTTCACCTCCAGTGCAGTCTCCAGTGCAGTCTCCAGCTTCACCTCCAGTACAATCTCCAACTTCATCTCCAGTGCAGTTTCCAGTGCAGTCTCCAGTTCACCTCCAGTGCAGTCTCCAGTGCAGTCTCAAGTGCAGTCTCCAACTTCACCTCCAGTGCAGTCTCCAGTGCCGTCTCCAATGCAGTCTCCAACTTCACCTCCAGTGCAGTCTCCAGTGCAGTCTCCAGTGCCGTCTCCAGTGCAATCTCCAACTTCACCTCCAGTGCAGTCTCCAACTTCACCTCCAGTGCAGTCTCCAGTGCAGTCTCCAGTGCAGTCTCCAACTTCACCTCCAGTGCAGTCTCCAGTGCAGTTTCCAGTGCAGTCTCCAACTTCACCTCCAGTGCACTCTCCAGTGCAGTCTCCAACTTCACCTTCAGTGCTGTCTCCAGTGCAGTCTCCAGTGCAGTCTCCAACTTCACCTCCAGTGCAGTCTCCAGTGCAGTCTCCTACTTCACCTCCAGTGCAGTCTCCAACTTCACCTCCAGTGCAGTCTCCAGTGCAGTCTCCAACTTCACCTCCAGTGCAGTCTCCAGTGAAGTCTCCACTGCAGTCTCCAACTTCACCTCCAGTGCAGTCTCCAGTGCAGTCTCCAGTGCAGTCTCCACTGCAGTCTCCAACTTCACCTCCAGTGCAGTCTCCAACTTCACCTCCCGTGCAGTCTCCAGTGCAGTCTCCAGTGCAGTCTCCAACTTCACCTCCAGTGCAGTCTCCAACTTCACCTCCAGTGCAGTCTCCAGTGCAGTCTCCAACTTCACCTCCAGTGCAGTCTCCAGTGCAGTCTCCAGTGCCGTCTCCAGTGCAATCTCCAACTTCACCTCCAGTGCAGTCTCCAGTGCAGTCTCCAGTGCAGTCTCCAACTTCACCTCCAGTGCAGTCTCCAGTGCAGTTTCCAGTGCAGTCTCCAACTTCACCTCCAGTGCAGTCTCCAGTGCAGTCTCCAACTTCACCTCCAGTGCAGTCTCCAGTGCAGTCTCCAGTGCAGTCTCCAGTGCAGTCTCCAACCTCACCTCCAGTGCAGTCTCCAACTTCACCTCCAGTGCAGTCTCCAGTGCAGTCTCCAGTGCAGTCTCCAACTTCACCTCCAGTGCAGTCTCCAGTGCCGTCTCCAGTGCAATCTCCAACTTCACCTCCAGTGCAGTCTCCAGTGCAGTCTCCAGTGCCGTCTCCAGTGCAATCTCCAACTTCACCTCCAGTGCAGTCTCCAACTTCACCTCCAGTGCAGTCTCCAGTGCAGTCTCCAGTGCAGTCTCCAACTTAACCTCCAGTGAAGTCTCCAGTGCAGTTTCCAGTGCAGTCTCCAACTTCACCTCCAGTGCAGTCTCCAGTGCAGTCTCCAACTTCACCTCCAGTGCAGTCTCCAGTGCAGTCTCCAGTGCCGTCTCCAGTGCAATCTCCAACTTCACCTCCAGTGCAGTCTCCAGTGCAGTCTCCAGTGCAGTCTCCAACTTCACCTCCAGTGCAGTCTCCAGTGCAGTTTCCAGTGCAGTCTCCAACTTCACCTCCAGTGCAGTCTCCAGTGCAGTCTCCAACTTCACCTCCAGTGCAGTCTCCAGTGCAGTCTCCAGTGCAGTCTCCAACTTCACCTCCAGTGCAGTCTCCAGTGCAGTCTCCAACTTCACCTCCAGTGCAGTCTCCAGTGCAGTCTCCAACTTTACCTCCAGTGCAGTCTCCAGTGCAGTCTCCAACTTCACCTCCAGTGCAGTCTCCAGTGCAGTCTCCAGTGAAGTCTCCACTGCAGTCTCCAACTTCACCTCCAGTGCAGTCTCAAACTTCACCTCCAGTGCAGTCTCCAGTGCAGTCTCCAGTGCAGTCTCCAACTTCACCTCCAGTGCAGTCTCCAGTGCAGTCTCCAACTTCACCTCCAGTGCAGTCTCCAACTTCACCTCCAGTGCAGTCTCCAGTGCAGTCTCCACGTTCACCTCCAGTGCAGTCTCCAGTGCAGTCTCCAACTTCATCTCCAGTGCAGTCTCCAACTTCACTTCCAGTTCAGTCTCCAGTGCAGTCTCCACGTTCACCTCCAGTGCAGTCTCCAGTGCAGTCTCCAACTTCATCTCCAGTGCAGTGTCCAGTGCAGTCTCCAACTTCACCTCCAGTGCAGTCTCCAACTTCACCTCCAGTGCAGTCTCCAGTGCAGTCTCCAACTTCACCTCCAGTGCAGTCTCCAGTGCAGTCTCCAGTGCAGTCTCCAACTTCACCTCCAGTGCAGTCTCCAGTGCAGTCTCCACGTTCACCTCCAGTGCAGTCTCCAGTGCAGTCTCCAACTTCATCTCCAGTGCAGTCTCCAACTTCACCTCCAGTTCAGTCTCCAGTGCAGTCTCCAACTTCATCTCCAGTGCAGTGTCCAGTGCAGTCTCCAACTTCACCTCCAGTGCAGTCTCCAACTTCACCTCCAGTGCAGTCTCCAGTGCAGTCTCCAGTGCAGTCTCCAACTTCACCTCCAGTGCAGTCTCCAACTTCACCTCCAGTGCAGTCTCCAGTGCAGTCTCCAGTGCAGTCTCCAACTTCACCTCCAGTGCAGTCTCCAGTGCAGTCTCCAACTTCACCTCCAGTTCAGTCTCCAGTGCAGTCTCCACGTTCACCTCCAGTGCAGTCTCCAGTGCAGTCTCCAACTTCATCTCCAGTGCAGTGTCCAGTGCAGTCTCCAACTTCACCTCCAGTGCAGTCTCCAACTTCACCTCCAGTGCAGTCTCCAGTGCAGTCTCCACGTTCACCTCCAGTGCAGTCTCCAGTGCAGTCTCCAACTTCACCTCCAGTTCAGTCTCCAGTGCAGTCTCCAGTGCAGTCTCCAACTTCACCTCCAGTGCAGTCTCCAGTGCAGTCTCCAACTTCTCCTCCAGTGCAGTCTCCAGTGCAGTCTCCAACTTCATCTCCAATGCAGTGTCCAGTGCAGTCTCCAACTTCACCTCCAGTGCAGTCTCCAACATCACCTCCAGTGCAGTCTCCAGTGCAGTCTCCAGTGCAGTCTCCAACTTCACCTCCAGTGCAGTCTCCAACTTCACCTCCAGTGCAGTCTCCAGTGCAGTCTCCAGTGCAGTCTCCAACTTCACCTCCAGTGCAGTCTCCAGTGCCGTCTCCAGTGCAGTCTCCAACTTCACCTCCAGTGCAGTCTCCAGTGCAGTCTCCAGTGCCGTCTCCAGTGCAATCTCCAACTTCACCTCCAGTGCAGTCTCCAACTTCACCTCCAGTGCAGTCTCCAGTGCAGTCTCCACGTTCACCTCCAGTGCAGTCTCCAGTGCAGTCTCCAACTTCATCTCCAGTGCAGTCTCCAACTTCACCTCCAGTTCAGTCTCCAGTGCAGTCTCCAACTTCACCTCCAGTGCCGTCTCCAGTGCAGTCTCCAATTTCATCTCCAGTGCAGTGTCCAGTGCAGTCTCCAACTTCACCTCCAGTGCAGTCTCCAACTTCACCTCCAGTGCAGTCTCCAGTGCAGTCTCCAGTGCAGTCTCCAACTTCACCTCCAGTGCAGTCTCCAACTTCACCTCCAGTGCAGTCTCCAGTGCAGTCTCCAGTGCAGTCTCCAACTTCACCTCCAGTGCAGTCTCCAGTGCAGTCTCCAACTTCATCTCCAGTGCAGTGTCCAACTTCACCTCCAGTTCAGTCTCCAGTGCAGTCTCCACGTTCACCTCCAGTGCAGTCTCCAGTGCAGTCTCCAACTTCATCTCCAGTGCAGTGTCCAGTGCAGTCTCCAACTTCACCTCCAGTGCAGTCTCCAACTTCACCTCCAGTGCAGTCTCCAGTGCAGTCTCCACGTTCACCTCCAGTGCAGTCTCCAGTGCAGTCTCCAACTTCATCTCCAGTGCAGTCTCCAACTTCACCTCCAGTTCAGTCTCCAGTGCAGTCTCCAACTTCACCTCCAGTGCCGTCTCCAGTGCAGTCTCCAATTTCATCTCCAGTGCAGTGTCCAGTGCAGTCTCCAACTTCACCTCCAGTGCAGTCTCCAACTTCACCTCCAGTGCAGTCTCCAGTGCAGTCTCCAGTGCAGTCTCCAACTTCACCTCCAGTGCAGTCTCCAACTTCACCTCCAGTGCAGTCTCCAGTGCAGTCTCCAGTGCAGTCTCCAACTTCACCTCCAGTGCAGTCTCCAGTGCAGTCTCCAACTTCATCTCCAGTGCAGTGTCCAACTTCACCTCCAGTTCAGTCTCCAGTGCAGTCTCCACGTTCACCTCCAGTGCAGTCTCCAGTGCAGTCTCCAACTTCATCTCCAGTGCAGTGTCCAGTGCAGTCTCCAACTTCACCTCCAGTGCAGTCTCCAACTTCACCTCCAGTGCAGTCTCCAGTGCAGTCTCCAACTTCACCTCCAGTGCAGTCTCCAGTGCAGTCTCCAGTGCAGTCTCCAACTTCACCTCCAGTGCAGTCTCCAGTGCAGTCTCCACGTTCACCTCCAGTGCAGTCTCCAGTGCAGTCTCCAACTTCATCTCCAGTGCAGTCTCCAACTTCACCTCCAGTTCAGTCTCCAGTGCAGTCTCCAACTTCACCTCCAGTGCAGTCTCCAGTGCAGTCTCCAACTACATCTCCAATGCAGTGTCCAGTGCAGTCTCCAACTTCACCTCCAGTGCAGTCTCCAACTTCACCTCCAGTGCAGTCTCCAGTGCAGTCTCCAGTGCAGTCTCCAACTTCACCTCCAGTGCAGTCTCCAACTTCACCTCCAGTGCAGTCTCCAGTGCAGTCTCCAGTGCAGTCTCCAACTTCACCTCCAGTGCAGTCTCCAGTGCCGTCTCCAGTGCAGTCTCCAACTTCACCTCCAGTGCAGTCTCCAGTGCAGTCTCCAGTGCCGTCTCCAGTGCAATCTCCAACTTCACCTCCAGTGCAGTCTCCAACTTCACCTCCAGTGCAGTCTCCAGTGCAGTCTCCAGTGCAGTCTCCAACTTAACCTCCAGTGAAGTCACCAGTGCAGTTTCCAGTGCAGTCTCCAACTTCACCTCCAGTGCAGTCTCCAGTGCAGTCTCCAACTTAACCTCCAGTGCAGTCTCCAACTTCACCTCCAGTGCAGTCTCCAGTGCAGTCTCCAGTGCAGTCTCCAACTTCACCTCCAGTGCAGTCTCCAGTGCCGTCTCCAGTGCAGTCTCCAACTTCACCTCCAGTGCAGTCTCCAGTGCAGTCTCCAGTGCCGTCTCCAGTGCAATCTCCAACTTCACCTCCAGTGCAGTCTCCAGTGCAGTCTCCAACTTCACCTCCAGTGCAGTCTCCAGTGCAGTTTCCAGTGCAGTCTCCAACTTCACCTCCAGTGCAGTCTCCAGTGCAGTCTCCAACTTCACCTCCAGTGCAGTCTCCAGTGCAGTCTCCAGTGCAGTCTCCAACTTCACCTCCAGTGCAGTCTCCAGTGCAGTCTCCAACTTCACCTCCAGTGCAGTCTCCAGTGCAGTCTCCAGTGCAGTCTCCAACTTCACCTCCAGTGCAGTCTCCAGTGCAGTCTCCAACTTCACCTCCAGTGCAGTCTCCAGTGCAGTCTCCAACTTCACCTCAAGTGCAGTCTCCAGTGCAGTCTCCAACTTCACCTCCAGTGCAGTCTCCAGTGCAGTCTCCAGTGCAGTCTCCAACTTCACCTCCAGTGCAGTCTCCAGTGCAGTCTCCAACTTCACCTCCAGTGCAGTCTCCAACTTCACCTCCAGTGCAGTCTCCAGTGCAGTCTCCACGTTCACCTCCAGTGCAGTCTCCAGTGCAGTCTCCAACTTCATCTCCAGTGCAGTCTCCAACTTCACTTCCAGTTCAGTCTCCAGTGCAGTCTCCACGTTCACCTCCAGTGCAGTCTCCAGTGCAGTCTCCAACTTCATCTCCAGTGCAGTGTCCAGTGCAGTCTCCAACTTCACCTCCAGTGCAGTCTCCAACTTCACCTCCAGTGCAGTCTCCAGTGCAGTCTCCAACTTCACCTCCAGTGCAGTCTCCAGTGCAGTCTCCAGTGCAGTCTCCAACTTCACCTCCAGTGCAGTCTCCAGTGCAGTCTCCACGTTCACCTCCAGTGCAGTCTCCAGTGCAGTCTCCAACTTCATCTCCAGTGCAGTCTCCAACTTCACCTCCAGTTCAGTCTCCAGTGCAGTCTCCAACTTCACCTCCAGTGCAGTCTCCAGTGCAGTCTCCAACTTCATCTCCAGTGCAGTGTCCAGTGCAGTCTCCAACTTCACCTCCAGTGCAGTCTCCAACTTCACCTCCAGTGCAGTCTCCAGTGCAGTCTCCAGTGCAGTCTCCAACTTCACCTCCAGTGCAGTCTCCAACTTCACCTCCAGTGCAGTCTCCAGTGCAGTCTCCAACTTCACCTCCAGTTCAGTCTCCAGTGCAGTCTCCACGTTCACCTCCAGTGCAGTCTCCAGTGCAGTCTCCAACTTCATCTCCAGTGCAGTGTCCAGTGCAGTCTCCAACTTCACCTCCAGTGCAGTCTCCAACTTCACCTCCAGTGCAGTCTCCAGTGCAGTCTCCACGTTCACCTCCAGTGCAGTCTCCAGTGCAGTCTCCAACTTCACCTCCAGTTCAGTCTCCAGTGCAGTCTCCAGTGCAGTCTCCAACTTCACCTCCAGTGCAGTCTCCAGTGCAGTCTCCAACTTCTCCTCCAGTGCAGTCTCCAGTGCAGTCTCCAACTTCATCTCCAATGCAGTGTCCAGTGCAGTCTCCAACTTCACCTCCAGTGCAGTCTCCAACATCACCTCCAGTGCAGTCTCCAGTGCAGTCTCCAGTGCAGTCTCCAACTTCACCTCCAGTGCAGTCTCCAACTTCACCTCCAGTGCAGTCTCCAGTGCAGTCTCCAGTGCAGTCTCCAACTTCACCTCCAGTGCAGTCTCCAGTGCCGTCTCCAGTGCAGTCTCCAACTTTACCTCCAGTGCAGTCTCCAGTGCAGTCTCCAGTGCCGTCTCCAGTGCAATCTCCAACTTCACCTCCAGTGCAGTCTCCAACTTCACCTCCAGTGCAGTCTCCAGTGCAGTCTCCACGTTCACCTCCAGTGCAGTCTCCAGTGCAGTCTCCAACTTCATCTCCAGTGCAGTCTCCAACTTCACCTCCAGTTCAGTCTCCAGTGCAGTCTCCAACTTCACCTCCAGTGCCGTCTCCAGTGCAGTCTCCAACTTCATCTCCAGTGCAGTGTCCAGTGCAGTCTCCAACTTCACCTCCAGTGCAGTCTCCAACTTCACCTCCAGTGCAGTCTCCAGTGCAGTCTCCAGTGCAGTCTCCAACTTCACCTCCAGTGCAGTCTCCAACTTCACCTCCAGTGCAGTCTCCAGTGCAGTCTCCAGTGCAGTCTCCAACTTCACCTCCAGTGCAGTCTCCAGTGCAGTCTCCAGTGCAGTCTCCAACTTCACCTCCAGTGCAGTCTCCAGTGCAGTCTCCAACTTCATCTCCAGTGCAGTGTCCAACTTCACCTCCAGTTCAGTCTCCAGTGCAGTCTCCACGTTCACCTCCAGTGCAGTCTCCAGTGCAGTCTCCAACTTCATCTCCAGTGCAGTGTCCAGTGCAGTCTCCAACTTCACCTCCAGTGCAGTCTCCAACTTCACCTCCAGTGCAGTCTCCAGTGCAGTCTCCAACTTCACCTCCAGTGCAGTCTCCAGTGCAGTCTCCAGTGCAGTCTCCAACTTCACCTCCAGTGCAGTCTCCAGTGCAGTCTCCACGTTCACCTCCAGTGCAGTCTCCAGTGCAGTCTCCAACTTCATCTCCAGTGCAGTCTCCAACTTCACCTCCAGTTCAGTCTCCAGTGCAGTCTCCAACTTCACCTCCAGTGCAGTCTCCAGTGCAGTCTCCAACTACATCTCCAATGCAGTGTCCAGTGCAGTCTCCAACTTCACCTCCAGTGCAGTCTCCAACTTCACCTCCAGTGCAGTCTCCAGTGCAGTCTCCAGTGCAGTCTCCAACTTCACCTCCAGTGCAGTCTCCAACTTCACCTCCAGTGCAGTCTCCAGTGCAGTCTCCAGTGCAGTCTCCAACTTCACCTCCAGTGCAGTCTCCAGTGCCGTCTCCAGTGCAGTCTCCAACTTCACCTCCAGTGCAGTCTCCAGTGCAGTCTCCAGTGCCGTCTCCAGTGCAATCTCCAACTTCACCTCCAGTGCAGTCTCCAACTTCACCTCCAGTGCAGTCTCCAGTGCAGTCTCCAGTGCAGTCTCCAACTTAACCTCCAGTGAAGTCACCAGTGCAGTTTCCAGTGCAGTCTCCAACTTCACCTCCAGTGCAGTCTCCAGTGCAGTCTCCAACTTAACCTCCAGTGCAGTCTCCAACTTCACCTCCAGTGCAGTCTCCAGTGCAGTCTCCAGTGCAGTCTCCAACTTCACCTCCAGTGCAGTCTCCAGTGCCGTCTCCAGTGCAGTCTCCAACTTCACCTCCAGTGCAGTCTCCAGTGCAGTCTCCAGTGCCGTCTCCAGTGCAATCTCCAACTTCACCTCCAGTGCAGTCTCCAGTGCAGTCTCCAACTTCACCTCCAGTGCAGTCTCCAGTGCAGTTTCCAGTGCAGTCTCCAACTTCACCTCCAGTGCAGTCTCCAGTGCAGTCTCCAACTTCACCTCCAGTGCAGTCTCCAGTGCAGTCTCCAGTGCAGTCTCCAACTTCACCTCCAGTGCAGTCTCCAGTGCAGTCTCCAACTTCACCTCCAGTGCAGTCTCCAGTGCAGTCTCCAGTGCAGTCTCCAACTTCACCTCCAGTGCAGTCTCCAGTGCAGTCTCCAACTTCACCTCCAGTGCAGTCTCCAGTGCAGTCTCCAACTTCACCTCAAGTGCAGTCTCCAGTGCAGTCTCCAACTTCACCTCCAGTGCAGTCTCCAGTGCAGTCTCCAGTGCAGTCTCCAACTTCACCTCCAGTGCAGTCTCCAACTTCACCTCCAGTGCAATCTCCAGTGCAGTCTCCAGTGCAGTTTCCAACTTCACCTCCAGTGCAGTCTCCAGTGCAGTCTCCAACTTCACCTCCAGTGCAGTCTCCAGTGCAGTCTCCAGTGCAGTCTCCAACTTCACCTCCAGTGTAATCTCCAGTGCAGTCTCCAGTACAGTCTCCAGTGCAGTCTCCAACTTCACCTCCAGTGCAGTCTCCAGTGCAGTCTCCAACTTCACCTCCAGTGCAGTCTCCAGTGCAGTCTCCAACTTCACCTCCAGTGCAGTCTCCAGTGCAGTCTCCAACTTCACCTCCAGTGCAGTCTCCAGTGCAGTCTCCAACTTCACCTCCAGTGCAGTCTCCAGTGCAGTCTCCAACTTCACCTCCAGTGCAGTCTCCAGTGCAGTCTCCAGTGCAGTCTCCAACTTCACCTCCAGTGCAGTCTCCAGTGCAGTCTCCAGCTTCACCTCCAGTGCAGTCTCCAACTTCATCTCCAGTGCAGTTTCCAGTGCAGTCTCCAGTTCACCTCCAGTGCAGTCTCCAGTGCAGTCTCCAGTGCAGTCTCCAACTTCACCTCCAGTGCAGTCTCCAGTGCCGTCTCCAATGCAGTCTCCAACTTCACCTCCAGTGCAGTCTCCAGTGCAGTCTCCAGTGCCGTCTCCAGTGCAATCTCCAACTTCACCTCCAGTGCAGTCTCCAACTTCACCTCCAGTGCAGTCTCCAGTGCAGTCTCCAGTGCAGTCTCCAACTTCACCTCCAGTGCAGTCTCCAGTGCAGTTTCCAGTGCAGTCTCCAACTTCACCTCCAGTGCACTCTCCAGTGCAGTCTCCAACTTCACCTCCAGTGCAGTCTCCAGTGCAGTCTCCAACTTCATCTCCAATGCAGTGTCCAGTGCAGTCTCCAACTTCACCTCCAGTGCAGTCTCCAACTTCACCTCCAGTGCAGTCTCCAGTGCAGTCTCCAGTGCAGTCTCCAACTTCACCTCCAGTGCAGTCTCCAGTGCCGTCTCCAGTGCAGTCTCCAACTTCACCTCCAGTGCAGTCTCCAGTGCAGTCTCCAGTGCCGTCTCCAGTGCAATCTCCAACTTCACCTCCAGTGCAGTCTCCAACTTCACCTCCAGTGCAGTCTCCAGTGCATTCTCCACGTTCACCTCCAGTGCAGTCTCCAGTGCAGTCTCCAACTTCACCTCCAGTTCAGTCTCCAGTGCAGTCTCCAGTGCAGTCTCCAACTTCATCTCCAGTGCAGTGTCCAGTGCAGTCTCCAACTTCACCTCCAGTGCAGTCTCCAACTTCACCTCCAGTGCAGTCTCCAGTGCAGTCTCCAGTGCAGTCTCCAACTTCACCTCCAGTGCAGTCTCCAACTTCACCTCCAGTGCAGTCTCCAGTGCAGTCTCCAGTGCAGTCTCCAACTTCACCTCCAGTGCAGTCTCCAGTGCAGTCTCCAGTGCAGTCTCCAACTTCACCTCCAGTGCAGTCTCCAGTGCAGTCTCCAACTTCATCTCCAGTGCAGTCTCCAACTTCACCTCCAGTTCAGTCTCCAGTGCAGTCTCCACGTTCACCTCCAGTGCAGTCTCCAGTGCAGTCTCCAACTTCATCTCCAGTGCAGTGTCCAGTGCAGTCTCCAACTTCACCTCTAGTGCAGTCTCCAACTTCACCTCCAGTGCAGTCTCCAGTGCAGTCTCCAACTTCACCTCCAGTGCAGTCTCCAGTGCAGTCTCCAACTTCACCTCCAGTGCAGTCTCCAGTGCAGTCTCCACGTTCACCTCCAGTGCAGTCTCCAGTGCAGTCTCCAACTTCATCTCCAGTGCAGTCTCCAACTTCACCTCCAGTTCAGTCTCCAGTGCAGTCTCCAACTTCACCTCCAGTGCAGTCTCCAGTGCAGTCTCCAACTTCATCTCCAATGCAGTGTCCAGTGCAGTCTCCAACTTCACCTCCAGTGCAGTCTCCAACTTCACCTCCAGTGCAGTCTCCAGTGCAGTCTCCAGTGCAGTCTCCAACTTCACCTCCAGTGCAGTCTCCAACTTCACCTCCAGTGCAGTCTCCAGTGCAGTCTCCAGTGCAGTCTCCAACTTCACCTCCAGTGCAGTCTCCAGTGCCGTCTCCAGTGCAGTCTCCAACTTCACCTCCAGTGCAGTCTCCAGTGCAATCTCCAGTGCCGTCTCCAGTGCAATCTCCAACTTCACCTCCAGTGCAGTCTCCAACTTCACCTCCAGTGCAGTCTCCAGTGCAGTCTCCAGTGCAGTCTCCAACTTAACCTCCAGTGAAGTCTCCAGTGCAGTTTCCAGTGCAGTCTCCAACTTCACCTCCAGTGCAGTCTCCAGTGCAGTCTCCAACTTAACCTCCAGTGCAGTCTCCAGTGCAGTTTCCAGTGCAGTCTCCAACTTCACCTCCAGTGCAGTCTCCAGTGCAGTCTCCAACTTCACCTCCAGTGCAGTCTCCAACTTCACCTCCAGTGCAGTCTCCAGTGCAGTCTCCAGTGCAGTCTCCAACTTCACCTCCAGTGCAGTCTCCAGTGCCGTCTCCAGTGCAGTCTCCAACTTCACCTCCAGTGCAGTCTCCAGTGCAGTCTCCAGTGCCGTCTCCAGTGCAATCTCCAACTTCACCTCCAGTGCAGTCTCCAGTGCAGTCTCCAGTGCAGTCTCCAACTTCACCTCCAGTGCAGTCTCCAGTGCAGTTTCCAGTGCAGTCTCCAACTTCACCTCCAGTGCAGTCTCCAGTGCAGTCTCCAACTTCACCTCCAGTGCAGTCTCCAGTGCAGTCTCCAGTGCAGTCTCCAACTTCACCTCCAGTGCAGTCTCCAGTGCAGTCTCCAACTTCACCTCCAGTGCAGTCTCCAGTGCAGTCTCCAGTGCAGTCTCCAACTTCACCTCCAGTGCAGTCTCCAGTGCAGTCTCCAACTTCACCTCCAGTGCAGTCTCCAGTGCAGTCTCCAGTGCAGTCTCCACTGCACTCTCCAACTTCACCTCCAGTGCAGTCTCCAGTGCAGTCTCCAACTTCACCTCAAGTGCAGTCTCCAGTGCAGTCTCCAACTTCACCTCCAGTGCAGTCTCCAGTGCAGTCTCCAGTGCAGTCTCCAACTTCACCTCCAGTGCAGTCTCCAGTGCAGTCTCCAACTTCACCTCCAGTGCAATCTCCAGTGCAGTCTCCAGTGCAGTCTCCAACTTCACCTCCAGTGCAGTCTCCAGTGCAGTCTCCAACTTCACCTCCAGTGCAGTCTCCAGTGCAGTCTCCAGTGCAGTCTCCAACTTCACCTCCAGTGCAGTCTCCAGTGCAGTCTCCAACTTCACCTCCAGTGCAGTCTCCAACTTCACCTCCAGTGCAGTCTCCAGTGCAGTCTCCAACTTCACCTCCAGTGCAGTCTCCAGTGCAGTCTCCAACTTCACCTCCAGTGCAGTCTCCAGTGCAGTCTCCAACTTCACCTCCAGTGCAGTCTCCAGTGCAGTCTCCAACTTCACCTCCAGTGCAGTCTCCAGTGCAGTCTCCAACTTCACCTCCAGTGCAGTCTCCAGTGCAGTCTCCAGTGCAGTCTCCAACTTCACCTCCAGTGCAGTCTCCAGTGCAGTCTCCAGCTTCACCTCCAGTGCAGTCTCCAACTTCATCTCCAGTGCAGTTTCCAGTGCAGTCTCCAGTTCACCTCCAGTGCAGTCTCCAGTGCAGTCTCAAGTGCAGTCTCCAACTTCACCTCCAGTGCAGTCTCCAGTGCCGTCTCCAATGCAGTCTCCAACTTCACCTCCAGTGCAGTCTCCAGTGCAGTCTCCAGTGCCGTCTCCAGTGCAATCTCCAACTTCACCTCCAGTGCAGTCTCCAACTTCACCTCCAGTGCAGTCTCCAGTGCAGTCTCCAGTGCAGTCTCCAACTTCACCTCCAGTGCAGTCTCCAGTGCAGTTTCCAGTGCAGTCTCCAACTTCAACTCCAGTGCACTCTCCAGTGCAGTCTCCAACTTCACCTTCAGTGCAGTCTCCAGTGCAGTCTCCAGTGCAGTCTCCAACTTCACCTCCAGTGCAGTCTCCAGTGCAGTCTCCAACTTCACCTCCAGTGCAGTCTCCAACTTCACCTCGAGTGCAGTCTCCAGTGCAGTCTCCAACTTCACCTCCAGTGCAGTCTCCAGTGCAGTCTCCAACTTCACCTCCAGTGCAGTCTCCAGTGAAGTCTCCACTGCAGTCTCCAACTTCACCTCCAGTGCAGTCTCCAGTGCAGTCTCCAGTGCAGTCTCCACTGCAGTCTCCAACTTCACCTCCAGTGCAGTCTCCAACTTCACCTCCCGTGCAGTCTCCAGTGCAGTCTCCAGTGCAGTCTCCAACTTCACCTCCAGTGCAGTCTCCAACTTCACCTCCAGTGCAGTCTCCAGTGCAGTCTCCAACTTCACCTCCAGTGCAGTCTCCAGTGCCGTCTCCAGTGCAGTCTCCAACTTCACCTCCAGTGCAGTCTCCAGTGCAGTCTCCAGTGCCGTCTCCAGTGCAATCTCCAACTTCACCTCCAGTGCAGTCTCCAGTGCAGTCTCCAGTGCAGTCTCCAACTTCACCTCCAGTGCAGTCTCCAACTTCACCTCCAGTGCAGTCTCCAGTGCAGTCTCCAACTTCACCTCCAGTGCAGTCTCCAGTGCAGTCTCCAGTGCAGTCTCCAGTGCAGTCTCCAACCTCACCTCCAGTGCAGTCTCCAACTTCACCTCCAGTGCAGTCTCCAGTGCAGTCTCCAGTGCAGTCTCCAACTTCACCTCCAGTGCAGTCTCCAGTGCCGTCTCCAGTGCAATCTCCAACTTCACCTCTAGTGCAGTCTCCAGTGCAGTCTCCAGTGCCGTCTCCAGTGCAATCTCCAACTTCACCTCCAGTGCAGTCTCCAACTTCACCTCCAGTGCAGTCTCCAGTGCAGTCTCCAGTGCAGTCTCCAACTTAACCTCCAGTGAAGTCTCCAGTGCAGTTTCCAGTGCAGTCTCCAACTTCACCTCCAGTGCAGTCTCCAGTGCAGTCTCCAACTTAACCTCCAGTGAAGTCTCCAGTGCAGTTTCCAGTGCAGTCTCCAACTTCACCTCCAGTGCAGTCTCCAGTGCCGTCTCCAGTGCAATCTCCAACTTCACCTCCAGTGCAGTCTCCAGTGCAGTCTCCAGTGCAGTCTCCAACTTCACCTCCAGTGCAGTCTCCAGTGCAGTTTCCAGTGCAGTCTCCAACTTCACCTCCAGTGCAGTCTCCAGTGCAGTCTCCAACTTCACCTCCAGTGCAGTCTCCAGTGCAGTCTCCAGTGCAGTCTCCAACTTCACCTCCAGTGCAGTCTCCAGTGCAGTCTCCAACTTCACCTCCAGTGCAGTCTCCAGTGCAGTCTCCAACTTTACCTCCAGTGCAGTCTCCAGTGCAGTCTCCAACTTCACCTCCAGTGCAGTCTCCAGTGCAGTCTCCAGTGAAGTCTCCACTGCAGTCTCCAACTTCACCTCCAGTGCAGTCTCAAACTTCACCTCCAGTGCAGTCTCCAGTGCAGTCTCCAACTTCACCTCCAGTGCAGTCTCCAACTTCACCTCCAGTGCAGTCTCCAGTGCAGTCTCCAACTTCACCTCCAGTGCAGTCTCCAGTGCAGTCTCCAGTGCAGTCTCCAACTTCACCTCCAGTGCAGTCTCCAGTGCAGTCTCCAACTTCACCTCCAGTGCAGTCTCCAACTTCACCTCCAGTGCAGTCTCCAGTGCAGTCTCCACGTTCACCTCCAGTGCAGTCTCCAGTGCAGTCTCCAACTTCATCTCCAGTGCAGTCTCCAACTTCACTTCCAGTTCAGTCTCCAGTGCAGTCTCCACGTTCACCTCCAGTGCAGTTTCCAGTGCAGTCTCCAACTTCATCTCCAGTGCAGTGTCCAGTGCAGTCTCCAACTTCACCTCCAGTGCAGTCTCCAGTGCAGTCTCCAGTGCAGTCTCCAACTTCACCTCCAGTGTAATCTCCAGTGCAGTCTCCAGTACAGTCTCCAGTGCAGTCTCCAACTTCACCTCCAGTGCAGTCTCCAGTGCAGTCTCCAACTTCACCTCCAGTGCAGTCTCCAGTGCAGTCTCCAACTTCACCTCCAGTGCAGTCTCCAGTGCAGTCTCCAACTTCACCTCCAGTGCAGTCTCCAGTGCAGTCTCCAACTTCACCTCCAGTGCAGTCTCCAGTGCAGTCTCCAACTTCACCTCCAGTGCAGTCTCCAGTGCAGTCTCCAGTGCAGTCTCCAACTTCACCTCCAGTGCAGTCTCCAGTGCAGTCTCCAGCTTCACCTCCAGTGCAATCTCCAACTTCATCTCCAGTGCAGTTTCCAGTGCAGTCTCCAGTTCACCTCCAGTGCAGTCTCCAGTGCAGTCTCAAGTGCAGTCTCCAACTTCACCTCCAGTGCAGTCTCCAGTGCCGTCTCCAATGCAGTCTCCAACTTCACCTCCAGTGCAGTCTCCAGTGCAGTCTCCAGTGCCGTCTCCAGTGCAATCTCCAACTTCACCTCCAGTGCAGTCTCCAACTTCACCTCCAGTGCAGTCTCCAGTGCAGTCTCCAGTGCAGTCTCCAACTTCACCTCCAGTGCAGTCTCCAGTGCAGTTTCCAGTGCAGTCTCCAACTTCACCTCCAGTGCACTCTCCAGTGCAGTCTCCAACTTCACCTTCAGTGCTGTCTCCAGTGCAGTCTCCAGTGCAGTCTCCAACTTCACCTCCAGTGCAGTCTCCAGTGCAGTCTCCTACTTCACCTCCAGTGCAGTCTCCAACTTCACCTCCAGTGCAGTCTCCAGTGCAGTCTCCAACTTCACCTCCAGTGCAGTCTCCAGTGAAGTCTCCACTGCAGTCTCCAACTTCACCTCCAGTGCAGTCTCCAGTGCAGTCTCCAGTGCAGTCTCCACTGCAGTCTCCAACTTCACCTCCAGTGCAGTCTCCAACTTCACCTCCCGTGCAGTCTCCAGTGCAGTCTCCAGTGCAGTCTCCAACTTCACCTCCAGTGCAGTCTCCAACTTCACCTCCAGTGCAGTCTCCAGTGCAGTCTCCAACTTCACCTCCAGTGCAGTCTCCAGTGCCGTCTCCAGTGCAGTCTCCAACTTCACCTCCAGTGCAGTCTCCAGTGCAGTCTCCAGTGCCGTCTCCAGTGCAATCTCCAACTTCACCTCCAGTGCAGTCTCCAGTGCAGTCTCCAACTTCACCTCCAGTGTAGTCTCCAGTGCAGTTTCCAGTGCAGTCTCCAACTTCACCTCCAGTGCAGTCTCCAGTGCAGTCTCCAACTTCACCTCCAGTGCAGTCTCCAGTGCAGTCTCCAGTGCAGTCTCCAGTGCAGTCTCCAACCTCACCTCCAGTGCAGTCTCCAACTTCACCTCCAGTGCAGTCTCCAGTGCAGTCTCCAGTGCAGTCTCCAACTTCACCTCCAGTGCAGTCTCCAGTGCCGTCTCCAGTGCAATCTCCAACTTCACCTCCAGTGCAGTCTCCAGTGCAGTCTCCAGTGCCGTCTCCAGTGCAATCTCCAACTTCACCTCCAGTGCAGTCTCCAACTTCACCTCCAGTGCAGTCTCCAGTGCAGTCTCCAGTGCAGTCTCCAACTTAACCTCCAGTGAAGTCTCCAGTGCAGTTTCCAGTGCAGTCTCCAACTTCACCTCCAGTGCAGTCTCCAGTGCAGTCTCCAACTTCACCTCCAGTGCAGTCTCCAGTGCAGTCTCCAGTGCCGTCTCCAGTGCAATCTCCAACTTCACCTCCAGTGCAGTCTCCAGTGCAGTCTCCAGTGCAGTCTCCAACTTCACCTCCAGTGCAGTCTCCAGTGCAGTTTCCAGTGCAGTCTCCAACTTCACCTCCAGTGCAGTCTCCAGTGCAGTCTCCAACTTCACCTCCAGTGCAGTCTCCAGTGCAGTCTCCAGTGCAGTCTCCAACTTCACCTCCAGTGCAGTCTCCAGTGCAGTCTCCAACTTCACCTCCAGTGCAGTCTCCAGTGCAGTCTCCAACTTTACCTCCAGTGCAGTCTCCAGTGCAGTCTCCAACTTCACCTCCAGTGCAGTCTCCAGTGCAGTCTCCAGTGAAGTCTCCACTGCAGTCTCCAACTTCACCTCCAGTGCAGTCTCAAACTTCACCTCCAGTGCAGTCTCCAGTGCAGTCTCCAGTGCAGTCTCCAACTTCACCTCCAGTGCAGTCTCCAGTGCAGTCTCCAACTTCACCTCCAGTGCAGTCTCCAACTTCACCTCCAGTGCAGTCTCCAGTGCAGTCTCCACGTTCACCTCCAGTGCAGTCTCCAGTGCAGTCTCCAACTTCATCTCCAGTGCAGTCTCCAACTTCACTTCCAGTTCAGTCTCCAGTGCAGTCTCCACGTTCACCTCCAGTGCAGTCTCCAGTGCAGTCTCCAACTTCATCTCCAGTGCAGTGTCCAGTGCAGTCTCCAACTTCACCTCCAGTGCAGTCTCCAACTTCACCTCCAGTGCAGTCTCCAGTGCAGTCTCCAACTTCACCTCCAGTGCAGTCTCCAGTGCAGTCTCCAACTTCACCTCCAGTGCAGTCTCCAGTGCAGTCTCCAACTTCACCTCCAGTGCAGTCTCCAGTGCAGTCTCCAACTTCACCTCCAGTGCAGTCTCCAGTGCAGTCTCCAACTTCACCTCCAGTGCAGTCTCCAGTGCAGTCTCCACGTTCACCTCCAGTGCAGTCTCCAGTGCAGTCTCCAACTTCATCTCCAGTGCAGTCTCCAACTTCACCTCCAGTTCAGTCTCCAGTGCAGTCTCCAACTTCACCTCCAGTGCAGTCTCCAGTGCAGTCTCCAACTTCATCTCCAGTGCAGTGTCCAGTGCAGTCTCCAACTTCACCTCCAGTGCAGTCTCCAACTTCACCTCCAGTGCAGTCTCCAGTGCAGTCTCCAGTGCAGTCTCCAACTTCACCTCCAGTGCAGTCTCCAACTTCACCTCCAGTGCAGTCTCCAGTGCAGTCTCCAGTGCAGTCTCCAACTTCACCTCCAGTGCAGTCTCCAGTGCAGTCTCCAACTTCACCTCCAGTTCAGTCTCCAGTGCAGTCTCCACGTTCACCTCCAGTGCAGTCTCCAGTGCAGTCTCCAACTTCATCTCCAGTGCAGTGTCCAGTGCAGTCTCCAACTTCACCTCCAGTGCAGTCTCCAACTTCACCTCCAGTGCAGTCTCCAGTGCAGTCTCCAGTGCAGTCTCCAACTTCACCTCCAGTGCAGTCTCCAGTGCAGTCTCCACGTTCACCTCCAGTGCAGTCTCCAGTGCAGTCTCCAACTTCACCTCCAGTTCAGTCTCCAGTGCAGTCTCCAGTGCAGTCTCCAACTTCACCTCCAGTGCAGTCTCCAGTGCAGTCTCCAACTTCTCCTCCAGTGCAGTCTCCAGTGCAGTCTCCAACTTCATCTCCAATGCAGTGTCCAGTGCAGTCTCCAACTTCACCTCCAGTGCAGTCTCCAACATCACCTCCAGTGCAGTCTCCAGTGCAGTCTCCAGTGCAGTCTCCAACTTCACCTCCAGTGCAGTCTCCAACTTCACCTCCAGTGCAGTCTCCAGTGCAGTCTCCAGTGCAGTCTCCAACTTCACCTCCAGTGCAGTCTCCAGTGCCGTCTCCAGTGCAGTCTCCAACTTCACCTCCAGTGCAGTCTCCAGTGCAGTCTCCAGTGCCGTCTCCAGTGCAATCTCCAACTTCACCTCCAGTGCAGTCTCCAACTTCACCTCCAGTGCAGTCTCCAGTGCAGTCTCCACGTTCACCTCCAGTGCAGTCTCCAGTGCAGTCTCCAACTTCATCTCCAGTGCAGTCTCCAACTTCACCTCCAGTTCAGTCTCCAGTGCAGTCTCCAACTTCACCTCCAGTGCCGTCTCCAGTGCAGTCTCCAACTTCACCTCCAGTGCAGTCTCCAACTTCACCTCCAGTGCAGTCTCCAGTGCAGTCTCCAGTGCAGTCTCCAACTTCACCTCCAGTGCAGTCTCCAACTTCACCTCCAGTGCAGTCTCCAGTGCAGTCTCCAGTGCAGTCTCCAACTTCACCTCCAGTGCAGTCTCCAGTGCAGTCTCCAGTGCAGTCTCCAACTTCACCTCCAGTGCAGTCTCCAGTGCAGTCTCCAACTTCATCTCCAGTGCAGTGTCCAACTTCACCTCCAGTGCAGTCTCCAGTGCAGTCTCCACGTTCACCTCCAGTGCAGTCTCCAGTGCAGTCTCCAACTTCATCTCCAGTGCAGTGTCCAGTGCAGTCTCCAACTTCACCTCCAGTGCAGTCTCCAACTTCACCTCCAGTGCAGTCTCCAGTGCAGTCTCCAACTTCACCTCCAGTGCAGTTTCCAGTGCAGTCTCCAGTGCAGTCTCCAACTTCACCTCCAGTGCAGTCTCCAGTGCAGTCTCCACGTTCACCTCCAGTGCAGTCTCCAGTGCAGTCTCCAACTTCATCTCCAGTGCAGTCTCCAACTTCACCTCCAGTTCAGTCTCCAGTGCAGTCTCCAACTTCACCTCCAGTGCAGTCTCCAGTGCAGTCTCCAACTACATCTCCAATGCAGTGTCCAGTGCAGTCTCCAACTTCACCTCCAGTGCAGTCTCCAGTGCAGTCTCCAGTGCAGTCTCCAACTTCACCTCCAGTGCAGTCTCCAACTTCACCTCCAGTGCAGTCTCCAGTGCAGTCTCCAGTGCAGTCTCCAACTTCACCTCCAGTGCAGTCTCCAGTGCCGTCTCCAGTGCAGTCTCCAACTTCACCTCCAGTGCAGTCTCCAGTGCCGTCTCCAGTGCAATCTCCAACTTCACCTCCAGTGCAGTCTCCAACTTCACCTCCAGTGCAGTCTCCAGTGCAGTCTCCAGTGCAGTCTCCAACTTAACCTCCAGTGAAGTCACCAGTGCAGTTTCCAGTGCAGTCTCCAACTTCACCTCCAGTGCAGTCTCCAGTGCAGTCTCCAACTTAACCTCCAGTGCAGTCTCCAACTTCACCTCCAGTGCAGTCTCCAGTGCAGTCTCCAGTGCAGTCTCCAACTTCACCTCCAGTGCAGTCTCCAGTGCCGTCTCCAGTGCAGTCTCCAACTTCACCTCCAGTGCAGTCTCCAGTGCAGTCTCCAGTGCCGTCTCCAGTGCAATCTCCAACTTCACCTCGAGTGCAGTCTCCAGTGCAGTCTCCAACTTCACCTCCAGTGCAGTCTCCAGTGCAGTTTCCAGTGCAGTCTCCAACTTCACCTCCAGTGCAGTCTCCAGTGCAGTCTCCAACTTCACCTCCAGTGCAGTCTCCAGTGCAGTCTCCAGTGCAGTCTCCAACTTCACCTCCAGTGCAGTCTCCAGTGCAGTCTCCAACTTCACCTCCAGTGCAGTCTCCAGTGCAGTCTCCAGTGCAGTCTCCAACTTCACCTCCAGTGCAGTCTCCAGTGCAGTCTCCAACTTCACCTCCAGTGCAGTCTCCAGTGCAGTCTCCAGTGCAGTCTCCACTGCACTCTCCAACTTCACCTCCAGTGCAGTCTCCAGTGCAGTCTCCAGTGCAGTCTCCAACTTCACCTCAAGTGCAGTCTCCAGTGCAGTCTCCAACTTCACCTCCAGTGCAGTCTCCAGTGCAGTCTCCAGTGCAGTCTCCAACTTCACCTCCAGTGCAGTCTCCAGTGCAGTCTCCAACTTCACCTCCAGTGCAGTCTCCAGTGCAATCTCCAGTGCAGTCTCCAACTTCACCTCCAGTGCAGTCTCCAGTGCAGTCTCCAACTTCACCTCCAGTGCAGTCTCCAGTGCAGTCTCCAGTGCAGTCTCCACGGCACTCTCCAACTTCACCTCCAGTGCAGTCTCCAGTGCAGTCTCCAGTGCAGTCTCCAACTTCACCTCAAGTGCAGTCTCCAGTGCAGTCTCCAACTTCACCTCCAGTGCAGTCTCCAGTGCAGTCTCCAGTGCAGTCTCCAACTTCACCTCCAGTGCAGTCTCCAGTGCAGTCTCCAACTTCACCTCCAGTGCAATCTCCAGTGCAGTCTCCAGTGCAGTCTCCAACTTCACCTCCAGTGCAGTCTCCAGTGCAGTCTCCAACTTCACCTCCAGTGCAGTCTCCAGTGCAGTCTCCAGTGCAGTCTCCAACTTCACCTCCAGTGTAATCTCCAGTGCAGTCTCCAGTACAGTCTCCAGTGCAGTCTCCAACTTCACCTCCAGTGCAGTCTCCAGTGCAGTCTCCAACTTCACCTCCAGTGCAGTCTCCAGTGCAGTCTCCAGTGCAGTCTCCAACTTCACCTCCAGTGCAGTCTCCAGTGCAGTCTCCAACTTCACCTCCAGTGCAGTCTCCAGTGCAGTCTCCAGTGCAGTCTCCAACTTCACCTCCAGTGCAGTCTCCAGTGCAGTCTCCAACTTCACCTCCAGTGCAGTCTCCAGTGCAGTCTCCAGTGCAGTCTCCACTGCACTCTCCAACTTCACCTCCAGTGCAGTCTCCAGTGCAGTCTCCAGTGCAGTCTCCAACTTCACCTCAAGTGCAGTCTCCAGTGCAGTCTCCAACTTCACCTCCAGTGCAGTCTCCAGTGCAGTCTCCAGTGCAGTCTCCAACTTCACCTCCAGTGCAATCTCCAGTGCAGTCTCCAGTGCAGTCTCCAACTTCACCTCCAGTGCAGTCTCCAGTGCAGTCTCCAACTTCACCTCCAGTGCAGTCTCCAGTGCAGTCTCCAACTTCACCTCCAGTGCAATCTCCAGTGCAGTCTCCAGTGCAGTCTCCAACTTCACCTCCAGTGCAGTCTCCAGTGCAGTCTCCAACTTCACCTCCAGTGCAGTCTCCAGTGCAGTCTCCAGTGCAGTCTCCAACTTCACCTCCAGTGTAATCTCCAGTGCAGTCTCCAGTACAGTCTCCAGTGCAGTCTCCAACTTCACCTCCAGTGCAGTCTCCAGTGCAGTCTCCAGTGCAGTCTCCAACTTCACCTCCAGTGCAGTCTCCAACTTCACCTCCAGTGCAGTCTCCAGTGCAGTCTCCAGTGCAGTCTCCAACTTCACCTCCAGTGCAGTCTCCAGTGCCGTCTCCAGTGCAGTCTCCAACTTCACCTCCAGTGCAGTCTCCAGTGCCGTCTCCAGTGCAATCTCCAACTTCACCTCCAGTGCAGTCTCCAGTGCAGTCTCCAGTGCAGTCTCCAACTTCACCTCCAGTGCAGTCTCCAACTTCACCTCCAGTGCAGTCTCCAGTGCAGTCTCCAACTTCACCTCCAGTGCAGTCTCCAGTGCAGTCTCCAACTTCACCTCCAGTGCAGTCTCCAGTGCAGTCTCCAGTGCAGTCTCCAACTTCACCTCCAGTGCAGTCTCCAACTTCACCTCCAGTGCAGTCTCCAGTGCAGTCTCCAGTGCAGTCTCCAACTTCACCTCCAGTGCAGTCTCCAGTGCCGTCTCCAGTGCAGTCTCCAACTTCACCTCCAGTGCAGTCTCCAGTGCAGTCTCCAACTTCACCTCCAGTGCAATCTCCAGTGCAGTCTCCAGTGCAGTCTCCAACTTCACCTCCAGTGCAGTCTCCAGTGCAGTCTCCAACTTCACCTCCAGTGCAGTCTCCAGTGCAGTCTCCAGTGCAGTCTCCAACTTCACCTCCAGTGTAATCTCCAGTGCAGTCTCCAGTACAGTCTCCAGTGCAGTCTCCAACTTCACCTCCAGTGCAGTCTCCAGTGCAGTCTCCAGTGCAGTCTCCAACTTCACCTCCAGTGCAGTCTCCAACTTCACCTCCAGTGCAGTCTCCAGTGCAGTCTCCAGTGCAGTCTCCAACTTCACCTCCAGTGCAGTCTCCAGTGCCGTCTCCAGTGCAGTCTCCAACTTCACCTCCAGTGCAGTCTCCAGTGCCGTCTCCAGTGCAATCTCCAACTTCACCTCCAGTGCAGTCTCCAGTGCAGTCTCCAGTGCAGTCTCCAACTTCACCTCCAGTGCAGTCTCCAACTTCACCTCCAGTGCAGTCTCCAGTGCAGTCTCCAACTTCACCTCCAGTGCAGTCTCCAGTGCAGTCTCCAACTTCACCTCCAGTGCAGTCTCCAGTGCAGTCTCCAGTGCAGTCTCCAACTTCACCTCCAGTGCAGTCTCCAACTTCACCTCCAGTGCAGTCTCCAGTGCAGTCTCCAGTGCAGTCTCCAACTTCACCTCCAGTGCAGTCTCCAGTGCCGTCTCCAGTGCAGTCTCCAACTTCACCTCCAGTGCAGTCTCCAGTGCAGTCTCCAGTGCCGTCTCCAGTGCAATCTCCAACTTCACCTCCAGTGCAGTCTCCAGTGCAGTTTCCAGTGCAGTCTCCAACTTCACCTCCAGTGCAGTCTCCAGTGCAGTCTCCAACTTCACCTCCAGTGCAGTCTCCAGTGCAGTCTCCAACTTCACCTCCAGTGCAGTCTCCAGTGCAGTCTCCAGTGCAGTCTCCAGTGCAGTCTCCAACTTCACCTCCAGTGCAGTCTCCAGTGCAGTCTCCAACTTCACCTCCAGTGCAGTGTCCAGTGCAGTCTCCAGTGCAGTCTCCACTGCACTCTCCAACTTCACCTCCAGTGCAGTCTCCAGTGCAGTCTCCAGTGCAGTCTCCAACTTCACCTCAAGTGCAGTCTCCAGTGCAGTCTCCAACTTCACCTCCAGTGCAGTCTCCAGTGCAGTCTCCAGTGCAGTCTCCAACTTCACCTCCAGTGCAGTCTCCAGTGCAGTCTCCAACTTCACCTCCAGTGCAATCTCCAGTGCAGTCTCCAGTGCAGTCTCCAACTTCACCTCCAGTGCAGTCTCCAGTGCAGTCTCCAACTTCACCTCCAGTGCAGTCTCCAGTGCAGTCTCCAGTGCAGTCTCCAACTTCACCTCCAGTGTAATCTCCAGTGCAGTCTCCAGTACAGTCTCCAGTGCAGTCTCCAACTTCACCTCCAGTGCAGTCTCCAGTGCAGTCTCCAACTTCACCTCCAGTGCAGTCTCCAGTGCAGTCTCCAACTTCACCTCCAGTGCAATCTCCAGTGCAGTCTCCAGTGCAGTCTCCAACTTCACCTCCAGTGCAGTCTCCAGTGCAGTCTCCAACTTCACCTCCAGTGCAGTCTCCAGTGCAGTCTCCAGTGCAGTCTCCAACTTCACCTCCAGTGTAATCTCCAGTGCAGTCTCCAGTACAGTCTCCAGTGCAGTCTCCAACTTCACCTCCAGTGCAGTCTCCAGTGCAGTCTCCAGTGCAGTCTCCAACTTCACCTCCAGTGCAGTCTCCAACTTCACCTCCAGTGCAGTCTCCAGTGCAGTCTCCAGTGCAGTCTCCAACTTCACCTCCAGTGCAGTCTCCAGTGCCGTCTCCAGTGCAGTCTCCAACTTCACCTCCAGTGCAGTCTCCAGTGCCGTCTCCAGTGCAATCTCCAACTTCACCTCCAGTGCAGTCTCCAGTGCAGTCTCCAGTGCAGTCTCCAACTTCACCTCCAGTGCAGTCTCCAACTTCACCTCCAGTGCAGTCTCCAGTGCAGTCTCCAACTTCACCTCCAGTGCAGTCTCCAGTGCAGTCTCCAACTTCACCTCCAGTGCAGTCTCCAGTGCAGTCTCCAGTGCAGTCTCCAACTTCACCTCCAGTGCAGTCTCCAACTTCACCTCCAGTGCAGTCTCCAGTGCAGTCTCCAGTGCAGTCTCCAACTTCACCTCCAGTGCAGTCTCCAGTGCCGTCTCCAGTGCAGTCTCCAACTTCACCTCCAGTGCAGTCTCCAGTGCAGTCTCCAACTTCACCTCCAGTGCAATCTCCAGTGCAGTCTCCAACTTCACCTCCAGTGCAGTCTCCAGTGCAGTCTCCAACTTCACCTCCAGTGCAGTCTCCAGTGCAGTCTCCAGTGCAGTCTCCAACTTCACCTCCAGTGTAATCTCCAGTGCAGTCTCCAGTACAGTCTCCAGTGCAGTCTCCAACTTCACCTCCAGTGCAGTCTCCAGTGCAGTCTCCAGTGCAGTCTCCAACTTCACCTCCAGTGCAGTCTCCAACTTCACCTCCAGTGCAGTCTCCAGTGCAGTCTCCAGTGCAGTCTCCAACTTCACCTCCAGTGCAGTCTCCAGTGCCGTCTCCAGTGCAGTCTCCAACTTCACCTCCAGTGCAGTCTCCAGTGCCGTCTCCAGTGCAATCTCCAACTTCACCTCCAGTGCAGTCTCCAGTGCAGTCTCCAGTGCAGTCTCCAACTTCACCTCCAGTGCAGTCTCCAACTTCACGTCCAGTGCAGTCTCCAGTGCAGTCTCCAACTTCACCTCCAGTGCAGTCTCCAGTGCAGTCTCCAACTTCACCTCCAGTGCAGTCTCCAGTGCAGTCTCCAGTGCAGTCTCCAACTTCACCTCCAGTGCAGTCTCCAACTTCACCTCCAGTGCAGTCTCCAGTGCAGTCTCCAGTGCAGTCTCCAACTTCACCTCCAGTGCAGTCTCCAGTGCCGTCTCCAGTGCAGTCTCCAACTTCACCTCCAGTGCAGTCTCCAGTGCAGTCTCCAGTGCCGTCTCCAGTGCAATCTCCAACTTCACCTCCAGTGCAGTCTCCAGTGCAGTTTCCAGTGCAGTCTCCAACTTCACCTCCAGTGCAGTCTCCAGTGCAGTCTCCAACGTCACCTCCAGTGCAGTCTCCAGTGCAGTCTCCAGTGCAGTCTCCAACTTCACCTCCAGTGCAGTCTCCAGTGCAGTCTCCAACTTCACCTCCAGTGCAGTCTCCAGTGCAGTCTCCAACTTCACCTCCAGTGCAGTCTCCAACTTCACCTCCAGTGCAGTCTCCAGTGCAGTCTCCAACTTCACCTCCAGTGCAGTCTCCAGTGCAGTCTCCAGTGCAGTCTCCAACTTCACCTCCAGTGCAGTCTCCAGTGCAGTCTCCACGTTCACCTCCAGTGCAGTCTCCAGTGCAGTCTCCAGTGAAGTCTCCGCTGCAGTCTCCAACTTCACCTCCAGTGCAGTCTCCAACTTCACCTCCAGTGCAGTCTCCAGTGCAGTCTCCAACTTCACCTCCAGTGCAGTCTCCAGTGCAGTCTCCAACTTCACCTCCAGTGCAGTCTCCAACTTCACCTCCAGTGCAGTCTCCAGTGCAGTCTCCAACTTCACCTCCAGTGCAGTCTCCAGTGCAGTCTCAGTGCAGTCTCCAACTTCATCTCCAGTGCAGTCTCCAACTTCACCTCCAGTGCAGTCTCCAGTGCAGTCTCCAGTGCCGTCTCCAGTGCAATCTCCAACTTCACCTCCAGTGCAGTCTCCAGTGCAGTCTCCAGTGCAGTCTCCAACTTCACCTCCAGTGCAGTCTCCAGTGCAGTTTCCAGTGCAGTCTCCAACTTCACCTCCAGTGCAGTCTCCAGTGCAGTCTCCAACTTCACCTCCAGTGCAGTCTCCAGTGCAGTCTCCAGTGCAGTCTCCAGTGCAGTCTCCAACCTCACCTCCAGTGCAGTCTCCAACTTCACCTCCAGTGCAGTCTCCAGTGCAGTCTCCAGTGCAGTCTCCAACTTCACCTCCAGTGCAGTCTCCAGTGCCGTCTCCAGTGCAGTCTCCAACTTCACCTCCAGTGCAGTCTCCAGTGCCGGTCTCCAGTGCAATCTCCAACTTCACCTCCAGTGCAGTCTCCAGTGCAGTCTCCAGTGCCGTCTCCAGTGCAATCTCCAACTTCACCTCCAGTGCAGTCTCCAACTTCACCTCCAGTGCAGTCTCCAGTGCAGTCTCCAGTGCAGTCTCCAACTTAACCTCCAGTGAAGTCTCCAGTGCAGTTTCCAGGCAGTCTCCAACTTCACCTCCAGTGCAGTCTCCAGTGCAGTCTCCAACTTAACCTCCAGTGAAGTCTCCAGTGCAGTTTCCAGTGCAGTCTCCAACTTCACCTCCAGTGCAGTCTCCAGTGCAGTCTCCAGTGCCGTCTCCAGTGCAATCTCCAACTTCACCTCCAGTGCAGTCTCCAGTGCAGTCTCCAGTGCAGTCTCCAACTTCACCTCCAGTGCAGTCTCCAGTGCAGTTTCCAGTGCAGTCTCCAACTTCACCTCCAGTGCAGTCTCCAGTGCAGTCTCCAACTTCACCTCAAGTGCAGTCTCCAGTGCAGTCTCCAACTTCACCTCCAGTGCAGTCTCCAGTGCAGTCTCCAGTGCAGTCTCCAACTTCACCTCCAGTGCAGTCTCCAGTGCAGTCTCCAACTTCACCTCCAGTGCAATCTCCAGTGCAGTCTCCAGTGCAGTCTCCAACTTCACCTCCAGTGCAGTCTCCAGTGCAGTCTCCAACTTCACCTCCAGTGCAGTCTCCAGTGCAGTCTCCAGTGCAGTCTCCAACTTCACCTCCAGTGTAATCTCCAGTGCAGTCTCCAGTACAGTCTCCAGTGCAGTCTCCAACTTCACCTCCAGTGCAGTCTCCAGTGCAGTCTCCACTTCACCTCCAGTGCAGTCTCCAGTGCAGTCTCCAACTTCACCTCCAGTGCAATCTCCAGTGCAGTCTCCAGTGCAGTCTCCAACTTCACCTCCAGTGCAGTCTCCAGTGCAGTCTCCAACTTCACCTCCAGTGCAGTCTCCAGTGCAGTCTCCAGTGCAGTCTCCAACTTCACCTCCAGTGTAATCTCCAGTGCAGTCTCCAGTACAGTCTCCAGTGCAGTCTCCAACTTCACCTCCAGTGCAGTCTCCAGTGCAGTCTCCAGTGCAGTCTCCAACTTCACCTCCAGTGCAGTCTCCAACTTCACCTCCAGTGCAGTCTCCAGTGCAGTCTCCAGTGCAGTCTCCAACTTCACCTCCAGTGCAGTCTCCAGTGCCGTCTCCAGTGCAGTCTCCAACTTCACCTCCAGTGCAGTCTCCAGTGCCGTCTCCAGTGCAATCTCCAACTTCACCTCCAGTGCAGTCTCCAGTGCAGTCTCCAGTGCAGTCTCCAACTTCACCTCCAGTGCAGTCTCCAACTTCACCTCCAGTGCAGTCTCCAGTGCAGTCTCCAACTTCACCTCCAGTGCAGTCTCCAGTGCAGTCTCCAACTTCACCTCCAGTGCAGTCTCCAGTGCAGTCTCCAGTGCAGTCTCCAACTTCACCTCCAGTGCAGTCTCCAACTTCACCTCCAGTGCAGTCTCCAGTGCAGTCTCCAACTTCACCTCCAGTGCAGTCTCCAGTGCCGTCTCCAGTGCAGTCTCCAACTTCACCTCCAGTGCAGTCTCCAGTGCAGTCTCCAACTTCACCTCCAGTGCAATCTCCAGTGCAGTCTCCAGTGCAGTCTCCAACTTCACCTCCAGTGCAGTCTCCAGTGCAGTCTCCAACTTCACCTCCAGTGCAGTCTCCAGTGCAGTCTCCAGTGCAGTCTCCAACTTCACCTCCAGTGTAATCTCCAGTGCAGTCTCCAGTACAGTCTCCAGTGCAGTCTCCAACTTCACCTCCAGTGCAGTCTCCAGTGCAGTCTCCAGTGCAGTCTCCAACTTCACCTCCAGTGCAGTCTCCAACTTCACCTCCAGTGCAGTCTCCAGTGCAGTCTCCAGTGCAGTCTCCAACTTCACCTCCAGTGCAGTCTCCAGTGCCGTCTCCAGTGCAGTCTCCAACTTCACCTCCAGTGCAGTCTCCAGTGCCGTCTCCAGTGCAATCTCCAACTTCACCTCCAGTGCAGTCTCCAGTGCAGTCTCCAGTGCAGTCTCCAACTTCACCTCCAGTGCAGTCTCCAACTTCACCTCCAGTGCAGTCTCCAGTGCAGTCTCCAACTTCACCTCCAGTGCAGTCTCCAGTGCAGTCTCCAACTTCACCTCCAGTGCAGTCTCCAGTGCAGTCTCCAGTGCAGTCTCCAACTTCACCTCCAGTGCAGTCTCCAACTTCACCTCCAGTGCAGTCTCCAGTGCAGTCTCCAGTGCAGTCTCCAACTTCACCTCCAGTGCAGTCTCCAGTGCCGTCTCCAGTGCAGTCTCCAACTTCACCTCCAGTGCAGTCTCCAGTGCAGTCTCCAGTGCCGTCTCCAGTGCAATCTCCAACTTCACCTCCAGTGCAGTCTCCAGTGCAGTTTCCAGTGCAGTCTCCAACTTCACCTCCAGTGCAGTCTCCAGTGCAGTCTCCAACGTCACCTCCAGTGCAGTCTCCAGTGCAGTCTCCAGTGCAGTCTCCAACTTCACCTCCAGTGCAGTCTCCAGTGCAGTCTCCAACTTCACCTCCAGTGCAGTCTCCAGTGCAGTCTCCAACTTGACCTCCAGTGCAGTCTCCAGTGCAGTCTCCAACTTCACATCCAGTGCAGTCTCCAGTGCAGTCTCCAGTGAAGTCTCCGCTGCAGTCTCCAACTTCACCTCCAGTGCAGTCTCCAACTTCACCTCCAGTGCAGTCTCCAGTGCAGTCTCCAACTTCACCTCCAGTGCAGTCTCCAGTGCAGTCTCCAACTTCACCTCCAGTGCAGTCTCCAACTTCACCTCCAGTGCAGTCTCCAGTGCAGTCTCCAACTTCACCTCCAGTGCAGTCTCCAGTGCAGTCTCCAGTGCAGTCTCCAACTTCACCTCCAGTGCAGTCTCCAGTGCAGTCTCCACGTTCACCTCCAGTGCAGTCTCCAGTGCAGTCTCCAGTGAAGTCTCCGCTGCAGTCTCCAACTTCACCTCCAGTGCAGTCTCCAACTTCACCTCCAGTGCAGTCTCCAGTGCAGTCTCCAACTTCACCTCCAGTGCAGTCTCCAGTGCAGTCTCCAACTTCACCTCCAGTGCAGTCTCCAACTTCACCTCCAGTGCAGTCTCCAGTGCAGTCTCCAACTTCACCTCCAGTGCAGTCTCCAGTGCAGTCTCCAGTGCAGTCTCCAACTTCATCTCCAGTGCAGTCTCCAACTTCACCTCCAGTGCAGTCTCCAGTGCAGTCTCCAGTGCCGTCTCCAGTGCAATCTCCAACTTCACCTCCAGTGCAGTCTCCAGTGCAGTCTCCAGTGCAGTCTCCAACTTCACCTCCAGTGCAGTCTCCAGTGCAGTTTCCAGTGCAGTCTCCAACTTCACCTCCAGTGCAGTCTCCAGTGCAGTCTCCAACTTCACCTCCAGTGCAGTCTCCAGTGCAGTCTCCAGTGCAGTCTCCAGTGCAGTCTCCAACCTCACCTCCAGTGCAGTCTCCAACTTCACCTCCAGTGCAGTCTCCAGTGCAGTCTCCAGTGCAGTCTCCAACTTCACCTCCAGTGCAGTCTCCAGTGCCGTCTCCAGTGCAGTCTCCAACTTCACCTCCAGTGCAGTCTCCAGTGCCGTCTCCAGTGCAATCTCCAACTTCACCTCCAGTGCAGTCTCCAGTGCAGTCTCCAGTGCCGTCTCCAGTGCAATCTCCAACTTCACCTCCAGTGCAGTCTCCAACTTCACCTCCAGTGCAGTCTCCAGTGCAGTCTCCAGTGCAGTCTCCAACTTAACCTCCAGTGAAGTCTCCAGTGCAGTTTCCAGTGCAGTCTCCAACTTCACCTCCAGTGCAGTCTCCAGTGCAGTCTCCAACTTAACCTCCAGTGAAGTCTCCAGTGCAGTTTCCAGTGCAGTCTCCAACTTCACCTCCAGTGCAGTCTCCAGTGCAGTCTCCAGTGCCGTCTCCAGTGCAATCTCCAACTTCACCTCCAGTGCAGTCTCCAGTGCAGTCTCCAGTGCAGTCTCCAACTTCACCTCCAGTGCAGTCTCCAGTGCAGTTTCCAGTGCAGTCTCCAACTTCACCTCCAGTGCAGTCTCCAGTGCAGTCTCCAACTTCACCTCCAGTGCAGTCTCCAGTGCAGTCTCCAGTGCAGTCTCCAACTTCACCTCCAGTGCAGTCTCCAGTGCAGTCTCCAACTTCACCTCCAGTGCAGTCTCCAGTGCAGTCTCCAACTTTACCTCCAGTGCAGTCTCCAGTGCAGTCTCCAACTTCACCTCCAGTGCAGTCTCCAGTGCAGTCTCCAGTGAAGTCTCCACTGCAGTCTCCAACTTCACCTCCAGTGCAGTCTCAAACTTCACCTCCAGTGCAGTCTCCAGTGCAGTCTCCAGTGCAGTCTCAAACTTCACCTCCAGTGCAGTTTCCAGTGCAGTCTCCAACTTCACCTCCAGTGCAGTCTCCAACTTCACCTCCAGTGCAGTCTCCAGTGCAGTCTCCAACTTCACCTCCAGTGCAGTCTCCAGTGCAGTCTCCAGTGCAGTCTCCAACTTCACCTCCAGTGCAGTCTCCAGTGCAGTCTCCACGTTCACCTCCAGTGCAGTGTCCAGTGCAGTCTCCAACTTCATCTCCAGTGCAGTCTCCAACTTCACCTCCAGTTCAGTCTCCAGTGCAGTCTCCACGTTCACCTCCAGTGCAGTCTCCAGTGCAGTCTCCAACTTCATCTCCAGTGCAGTGTCCAGTGCAGTCTCCAACTTCACCTCCAGTGCAGTCTCCAACTTCACCTCCAGTGCAGTCTCCAGTGCAGTCTCCAACTTCACCTCCAGTGCAGTCTCCAGTGCAGTCTCCAATGCAGTCTCCAACTTCACCTCCAGTGCAGTCTCCAGTGCAGTCTCCACGTTCACCTCCAGTGCAGTCTCCAGTGCAGTCTCCAACTTCATCTCCAGTGCAGTCTCCAACTTCACCTCAAGTTCAGTCTCCAGTGCAGTCTCCAACTTCACCTCCAGTGCAGTCTCCAGTGCAGTCTCCAACTTCATCTCCAGTGCAGTGTCCAGTGCAGTCTCCAACTTCACCTCCAGTGCAGTCTCCAACTTCACCTCCAGTGCAGTCTCCAGTGCAGTCTCCAGTGCAGTCTCCAACTTCACCTCCAGTGCAGTCTCCAACTTCACCTCCAGTGCAGTCTCCAGTGCAGTCTCCAACTTCACCTCCAGTGCAGTCTCCAGTGCAGTCTCCAACTTCACCTCCAGTTCAGTCTCCAGTGCAGTCTCCACGTTCACCTCCAGTGCAGTCTCCAGTGCAGTCTCCAACTTCATCTCCAGTGCAGTGTCCAGTGCAGTCTCCAACTTCATCTCCAGTGCAGTCTCCAACTTCACCTCCAGTGCAGTCTCCAGTGCAGTCTCCAACTTCACCTCCAGTGCAGTCTCCAGTGCAGTCTCCAGTGCAGTCTCCAACTTCACCTCCAGTGCAGTCTCCAGTGCAGTCTCCACGTTCACCTCCAGTGCAGTCTCCAGTGCAGTCTCCAACTTCACCTCCAGTGCAGTCTCCAACTTCACCTCCAGTTCAGTCTCCAGTGCAGTCTCCAACTTCACCTCCAGTGCAGTCTCCAGTGCAGTCTCCAACTTCATCTCCAATGCAGTGTCCAGTGCAGTCTCCAACTTCACCTCCAGTGCAGTCTCCAGTGCAGTCTCCAGTGCAGACTCCAACTTCACCTCCAGTGCAGTCTCCAACTTCACCTCCAGTGCAGTCTCCAGTGCAGTCTCCAGTGCAGTCTCCAACTTCACCTCCAGTGCAGTCTCCAGTGCCGTCTCCAGTGCAGTCTCCAACTTCACCTCCAGTGCAGTCTCCAGTGCAGTCTCCAGTGCCGTCTCCAGTGCAATCTCCAACTTCACCTCCAGTGCAGTCTCCAACTTCACCTCCAGTGCAGTCTCCAGTGCAGTCTCCACGTTCACCTCCAGTGCAGTCTCCAGTGCAGTCTCCAACTTCATCTCCAGTGCAGTCTCCAACTTCACCTCCAGTTCAGTCTCCAGTGCAGTCTCCAACTTCACCTCCAGTGCAGTCTCCAGTGCAGTCTCCAACTTCATCTCCAGTGCAGTGTCCAGTGCAGTCTCCAACTTCACCTCCAGTGCAGTCTCCAACTTCACCTCCAGTGCAGTCTCCAGTGCAGTCTCCAGTGCAGTCTCCAACTTCACCTCCAGTGCAGTCTCCAGTGCAGTCTCCAGTGCAGTCTCCAACTTCACCTCCAGTGCAGTCTCCAACTTCACCTCCAGTGCAGTCTCCAGTGCAGTCTCCAGTGCAGTCTCCAACTTCACCTCCAGTGCAGTCTCCAGTGCAGTCTCCAGTGCAGTCTCCAACTTCACCTCCAGTGCAGTCTCCAGTGCAGTCTCCAACTTCATCTCCAGTGCAGTCTCCAGTGCAGTCTCCACGTTCACCTCCAGTGCAGTCTCCAGTGCAGTCTCCAGTGCAGTCTCCAACTTCACCTCCAGTGCAGTCTCCAGTGCAGTCTCCACGTTCACCTCCAGTGCAGTCTCCAGTGCAGTCTCCAACTTCATCTCCAGTGCAGTCTCCAACTTCACCTCCAGTTATGTCTCCAGTGCAGTCTCCAACTTCACCTCCAGTGCAGTCTCCAACTTCACCTCCAGTGCAGTCTCCAGTGCAGTCTCCAACTTCACCTCCAGTGCAGTCTCCAGTGCAGTCTCCAGTGCAGTCTCCAACTTCACCTCCAGTGCAGTCTCCAGTGCAGTCTCCACGTTCACCTCCAGTGCAGTCTCCAGTGCAGTCTCCAACTTCATCTCCAGTGCAGTCTCCAACTTCACCTCCAGTTATGTCTCCAGTGCAGTCTCCAACTTCACCTCCAGTGCAGTCTCCAGTGCAGTCTCCAACTTCATCTCCAATGCAGTGTCCAGTGCAGTCTCCAACTTCACCTCCAGTGCAGTCTCCAACTTCACCTCCAGTGCAGTCTCCAGTGCAGTCTCCAGTGCAGTCTCCAACTTCACCTCCAGTGCAGTCTCCAACTTCACCTCCAGTGCAGTCTCCAGTGCAGTCTCCAGTGCAGTCTCCAACTTCACCTCCAGTGCAGTCTCCAGTGCCGTCTCCAGTGCAGTCTCCAACTTCACCTCCAGTGCAGTCTCCAGTGCAGTCTCCAGTGCCGTCTCCAGTGCAATCTCCAACTTCACCTCCAGTGCAGTCTCCAACTTCACCTCCAGTGCAGTCTCCAGTGCAGTCTCCAGTGCAGTCTCCAACTTAACCTCCAGTGAAGTCTCCAGTGCAGTTTCCAGTGCAGTCTCCAACTTCACCTCCAGTGCAGTCTCCAGTGCAGTCTCCAACTTAACCTCCAGTGAAGTCTCCAGTGCAGTTTCCAGTGCAGTCTCCAACTTCACCTCCAGTGCAGTCTCCAGTGCAGTCTCCAACTTCACCTCCAGTGCAGTCTCCAACTTCACCTCCAGTGCAGTCTCCAGTGCAGTCTCCAGTGCAGTCTCCAACTTCACCTCCAGTGCAGTCTCCAGTGCAGTCTCCAACTTTACCTCCAGTGCAGTCTCCAGTGCAGTCTCCAGTGCAGTCTCCAACTTCACCTCCAGTGCAGTCTCCAGTGCAGTCTCCAACTTCATCTCCAGTGCAGTCTCCAACTTCACCTCCAGTTCAGTCTCCAGTGCAGTCTCCACGTTCACCTCCAGTGCAGTCTCCAGTGCAGTCTCCAACTTCATCTCCAGTGCAGTGTCCAGTGCAGTCTCCAACTTCACCTCCAGTGCAGTCTCCAACTTCACCTCCAGTGCAGTCTCCAGTGCAGTCTCCAACTTCACCTCCAGTGCAGTCTCCAGTGCAGTCTCCAGTGCAGTCTCCAACTTCACCTCCAGTGCAGTCTCCAGTGCAGTCTCCACGTTCACCTCCAGTGCAGTCTCCAGTGCAGTCTCCAACTTCATCTCCAGTGCAGTCTCCAACTTCACCTCCAGTTATGTCTCCAGTGCAGTCTCCAACTTCACCTCCAGTGCAGTCTCCAGTGCAGTCTCCAACTTCATCTCCAATGAAGTGTCCAGTGCAGTCTCCAACTTCACCTCCAGTGCAGTCTCCAACTTCACCTCCAGTGCAGTCTCCAGTGCAGTCTCCAGTGCAGTCTCCAACTTCACCTCCAGTGCAGTCTCCAACTTCACCTCCAGTGCAGTCTCCAGTGCAGTCTCCAGTGCAGTCTCCAACTTCACCTCCAGTGCAGTCTCCAGTGCCGTCTCCAGTGCAGTCTCCAACTTCACCTCCAGTGCAGTCTCCAGTGCAGTCTCCAGTGCCGTCTCCAGTGCAATCTCCAACTTCACCTCCAGTGCAGTCTCCAACTTCACCTCCAGTGCAGTCTCCAGTGCAGTCTCCAGTGCAGTCTCCAACTTAACCTCCAGTGAAGTCTCCAGTGCAGTTTCCAGTGCAGTCTCCAACTTCACCTCCAGTGCAGTCTCCAGTGCAGTCTCCAACTTAACCTCCAGTGAAGTCTCCAGTGCAGTTTCCAGTGCAGTCTCCAACTTCACCTCCAGTGCAGTCTCCAGTGCAGTCTCCAACTTCACCTCCAGTGCAGTCTCCAACTTCACCTCCAGTGCAGTCTCCAGTGCAGTCTCCAGTGCAGTCTCCAACTTCACCTCCAGTGCAGTCTCCAGTGCAGTCTCCAACTTTACCTCCAGTGCAGTCTCCAGTGCAGTCTCCAACTTCACCTCCAGTGCAGTCTCCAGTGAAGTCTCCACTGCAGTCTCCAACTTCACCTCCAGTGCAGTCTCCAACTTCACCTCCAGTGCAGTCTCCAGTGCAGTCTCCAACTTCACCTCCAGTGCAGTCTCCAGTGCAGTCTCCAACTTCACCTCCAGTGCAGTCTCCAACTTCACCTCCAGTGCAGTCTCCAGTGCAGTCTCCAACTTCACCTCCAGTGCAGTCTCCAGTGCAGTCTCCAGTGCAGTCTCCAACTTCACCTCCAGTGCAGTCTCCAGTGCAGTCTCCAACTTCATCTCCAGTGCAGTCTCCAACTTCACCTCCAGTGCAGTCTCCAGTGCAGTCTCCAACTTCATCTCCAGTGCAGTGTCCAGTGCAGTCTCCAACTTCACCTCCAGTGCAGTCTCCAACTTCACCTCCAGTGCAGTCTCCAGTGCAGTCTCCAACTTCACCTCCAGTGCAGTCTCCAGTGCAGTCTCCAACTTCACCTCCAGTGCAGTCTCCAGTGCAGTCTCCACGTTCACCTCCAGTGCAGTCTCCAACTTCATCTCCAGTGCAGTCTCCAACTTCACCTCCAGTTCAGTCTCCAGTTCAGTCTCCAACTTCACCTCCAGTGCAGTCTCCAGTGCAGTCTCCAACTTCATCTCCAGTGCAGTGTCCAGTGCAGTCTCCAACTTCACCTCCAGTGCAGTCTCCAACTTCACCTCCAGTGCAGTCTCCAGTGCAGTCTCCAGTGCAGTCTCCAACTTCAACTCCAGTGCAGTCTCCAGTGCAGTCTCCAGTGCAGTCTCCAACTTCACCTCCAGTGCAGTCTCCAGTGCAGTCTCCAACTTCACCTCCAGTTAAGTCTCCAGTGCAGTCTCCACGTTCACCTCCAGTGCAGTCTCCAGTGCAGTCTCCAACTTCATCTCCAGTGCAGTGTCCAGTGCAGTCTCCAACTTCACCTCCAGTGCAGTCTCCAACTTCACCTCCAGTGCAGTCTCCAGTGCAGTCTCCAACTTCACCTCCAGTGCAGTCTCCAGTGCAGTCTCCAGTGCAGTCTCCAACTTCACCTCCAGTGCAGTCTCCAGTGCAGTCTCCACGTTCACCTCCAGTGCAGTCTCCAGTGCAGTCTCCAACTTCATCTCCAGTGCAGTCTCCAACTTCATCTCCAGGTCAGTCTCCAGTGCAGTCTCCAACTTCACCTCCAGTGCAGTCTCCAGTGCAGTCTCCAACTTCATCTCCATTGCAGTGTCCAGTGCAGTCTCCAACTTCACCTCCAGTGCAGTCTCCAACTTCATCTCCAGTGCAGTGTCCAGTGCAGTCTCCAACTTCACCTCCAGTGCAGTCTCCAACTTCACCTCCAGTGCAGTCTCCAGTGCAGTCTCCAGTGCAGTCTCCAACTTCACCTCCAGTGCAGTCTCCAACTTCACCTCCAGTGCAGTCTCCAGTGCAGTCTCCAGTGCAGTCTCCAACTTCACCTCCAGTGCAGTCTCCAGTGCAGTCTCCAGTGCAGTCTCCAACTTCACCTCCAGTGCAGTCTCCAGTGCAGTCTCCAACTTCATCTCCAGTGCAGTGTCCAGTGCAGTCTCCAACTTCACCTCCAGTGCAGTCTCCAACTTCACCTCCAGTGCAGTCTCCAGTGCAGTCTCCAACTTCACCTCCAGTGCAGTCTCCAGTGCAGTCTCCAGTGCAGTCTCCAACTTCACCTCCAGTGCAGTCTCCAGTGCAGTCTCCACGTTCACCTCCAGTGCAGTCTCCAGTGCAGTCTCCAACTTCATCTCCAGTGCAGTCTCCAACTTCACCTCCAGTTCAGTCTCCAGTGCAGTCTCCAACTTCACCTCCAGTGCAGTCTCCAGTGCAGTCTCCAACTTCATCTCCAATGCAGTGTCCAGTGCAGTCTCCAACTTCACCTCCAGTGCAGTCTCCAACTTCACCTCCAGTGCAGTCTCCAGTGCAGTCTCCAGTGCAGTCTCCAACTTCACCTCCAGTGCAGTCTCCAACTTCACCTCCAGTGCAGTCTCCAGTGCAGTCTCCAACTTCACCTCCAGTGCAGTCTCCAGTGCCGTCTCCAGTGCAGTCTCCAACTTCACCTCCAGTGCAGTCTCCAGTGCAGTCTCCAGTGCCGTCTCCAGTGCAATCTCCAACTTCACCTCCAGTGCAGTCTCCAACTTCACCTCCAGTGCAGTCTCCAGTGCAGTCTCCAGTGCAGTCTCCAACTTAACCTCCAGTGAAGTCTCCAGTGCAGTTTCCAGTGCAGTCTCCAACTTCACCTCCAGTGCAGTCTCCAGTGCAGTCTCCAACTTCACCTCCAGTGCAGTCTCCAGTGCAGTCTCCAGTGCAGTCTCCAACTTCACCTCCAGTGCAGTCTCCAGTGCCGTCTCCAGTGCAGTCTCCAACTTCACCTCCAGTGCAGTCTCCAGTGCAGTCTCCAGTGCCGTCTCCAGTGCAATCTCCAACTTCACCTCCAGTGCAGTCTCCAGTGCAGTCTCCAACTTCACCTCCAGTGCAGTCTCCAGTGCAGTTTCCAGTGCAGTCTCCAACTTCACCTCCAGTGCAGTCTCCAGTGCAGTCTCCAGTGCAGTCTCCAACTTCACCTCCAGTGCAGTCTCCAGTGCAGTCTCCAACTTCACCTCCAGTGCAGTCTCCAGTGCAGTCTCCAGTGCAGTCTCCAACTTCACCTCAAGTGCAGTCTCCAGTGCAGTCTCCAACTTCACCTCCAGTGCAGTCTCCAGTGCAGTCTCCAGTGCAGTCTCCAACTTCACCTCCAGTGCAGTCTCCAGTGCAGTCTCCAGTGCAGTCTCCAACTTCACCTCCAGTGCAATCTCCAGTGCAGTCTCCAGTGCAGTCTCCAACTTCACCTCCAGTGCAGTCTCCAGTGCAGTCTCCAACTTCACCTCCAGTGCAGTCTCCAACTTCACCTCCAGTGCAGTCTCCAGTGCAGTCTCCAGTGCAGTCTCCAACTTCACCTCCAGTGCAGTCTCCAGTGCCGTCTCCAGTGCAGTCTCCAACTTCACCTCCAGTGCAGTCTCCAGTGCAGTCTCCAGTGCCGTCTCCAGTGCAATCTCCAACTTCACCTCCAGTGCAGTCTCCAGTGCAGTCTCCAGTGCAGTCTCCAACTTCACCTCCAGTGCAGTCTCCAGTGCGGTTTCCAGTGCAGTCTCCAACTTCACCTCCAGTGCAGTCTCCAGTGCAGTCTCCAACTTCACCTCCAGTGCAGTCTCCAGTGCAGTCTCCAGTGCAGTCTCCAACTTCACCTCCAGTGCAGTCTCCAACTTCACCTCCAGTGCAGTCTCCAGTGCAGTCTCCAGTGCAGTCTCCAACTTCACCTCCAGTGCAGTCTCCAGTGCCTTTTCCAGTGCAGTCTCCAACTTCACCTCCAGTGCAGTCTCCAGTGCAGTCTCCAGTGCCGTCTCCAGTGCAATCTCCAACTTCACCTCCAGTGCAGTCTCCAGTGCAGTTTCCAGTGCAGTCTCCAACTTCACCTCCAGTGCAGTCTCCAGTGCAGTCTCCAACGTCATCTCCAGTGCAGTCTCCAGTGCAGTCTCCAGTGCAGTCTCCAACTTCACCTCCAGTGCAGTCTCCAGTGCAGTCTCCAACTTCACCTCCAGTGCAGTCTCCAGTGCAGTCTCCAGTGAAGTCTCCGCTGCAGTCTCCAACTTCACCTCCAGTGCAGTCTCCAACTTCACCTCCAGTGCAGTCTCCAGTGCAGTCTCCAGTGAAGTCTCCACTGCAGTCTCCAACTTCACCTCCAGTGCAGTCTCCAACTTCACCTCCAGTGCAGTCTCCAGTGCAGTCTCCAACTTCACCTCCAGTGCAGTCTCCAGTGCAGTCTCCAGTGCAGTCTCCAACTTCACCTCCAGTGCAGTCTCCAGTGCAGTCTCCAACTTCATCTCCAGTGCAGTCTCCAACTTCACCTCCAGTTCAGTCTCCAGTGCAGTCTCCACGTTCACCTCCAGTGCAGTCTCCAGTGCAGTCTCCAACTTCATCTCCAGTGCAGTGTCCAGTGCAGTCTCCAGTGCAGTCTCCAGTGCAGTCTCCAACTTCACCTCCAGTGCAGTTTCCAGTGCAGTCTCCAACTTCACCTCCAGTGCAGTCTCCAGTGCAGTCTCCAGTGCAGTCTCCAACTTCACCTCCAGTGCAGTCTCCAGTGCAGTCTCCACGTTCACCTCCAGTGCAGTCTCCAGTGCAGTCTCCAACTTCATCTCCAGTGCAGTCTCCAACTTCACCTCCAGTTCAGTCTCCAGTGCAGTCTCCAACTTCACCTCCAGTGCAGTCTCCAGTGCAGTCTCCAACTTCATCTCCAGTGCAGTGTCCAGTGCAGTCTCCAACTTCACCTCCAGTGCAGTCTCCAGTGCAGTCTCCAGTGCCGTCTCCAGTGCAATCTCCAACTTCACCTCTAGTGCAGTCTCCAGTGCAGTCTCCAGTGCAGTCTCCAACTTCACCTCCAGTGCAGTCTCCAGTGCAGTTTCCAGTGCAGTCTCCAACTTCACCTCCAGTGCAGTCTCCAGTGCACTCTCCAACTTCACCTCCAGTGCAGTCTCCAGTGCAGTCTCCAGTGCAGTCTCCAACTTCACCTCCAGTGCAGTCTCCAGTGCAGTCTCCAACTTCACCTCCAGTGCAGTCTCCAGTGCAGTCTCGAACTTGACCTCCAGTGCAGTCTCCAGTGCAGTCTCCAACTTCACCTCCAGTGCAGTCTCCAGTGCAGTCTCCAGTGAAGTCTCCACTGCAGTCTCCAACTTCACCTCCAGTGCAGTCTCCAGTGCAGTCTCCAGTGAAGTCTCCGCTGCAGTCTCCAACTTCACCTCCAGTGCAGTCTCCAACTTCACCTCCAGTGCAGTCTCCAGTGCAGTCTCCAGTGAAGTCTCCACTGCAGTCTCCAACTTCACCTCCAGTGCAGTCTCCAACTTCACCTCCAGTGCAGTCTCCAGTGCAGTCTCCAACTTCACCTCCAGTGCAGTCTCCAGTGCAGTCTCCAACTTCATCTCCAGTGCAGTCTCCAACTTCACCTCCAGTTCAGTCTCCAGTGCAGTCTCCACGTTCACCTCCAGTGCAGTCTCCAGTGCAGTCTCCAACTTCATCTCCAGTGCAGTGTCCAGTGCAGTCTCCAGTGCAGTCTCCAGTGCAGTCTCCAACTTCACCTCCAGTGCAGTCTCCAGTGCAGTCTCCAACTTCACCTCCAGTGCAGTCTCCAGTGCAGTCTCCAGTGCAGTCTCCAACTTCACCTCCAGTGCAGTCTCCAGTGCAGTCTCCACGTTCACCTCCAGTGCAGTCTCCAGTGCAGTCTCCAACTTCATCTCCAGTGCAGTCTCCAACTTCACCTCCAGTTCAGTCTCCAGTGCAGTCTCCAACTTCACCTCCAGTGCAGTCTCCAGTGCAGTCTCCAACTTCATCTCCAGTGCAGTGTCCAGTGCAGTCTCCAACTTCACCTCCAGTGCAGTCTCCAGTGCAGTCTCCAGTGCAGTCTCCACTGCACTCTCCAACTTCACCTCCAGTGCAGTCTCCAGTGCAGTCTCCAGTGCAGTCTCCAACTTCACCTCCAGTGCAGTCTCCAGTGCAGTCTCCAACTTCACCTCCAGTGCAATCTCCAGTGCAGTCTCCAGTGCAGTCTCCAACTTCACCTCCAGTGCAGTCTCCAGTGCAGTCTCCAACTTCACCTCCAGTGCAGTCTCCAGTGCAGTCTCCAGTGCAGTCTCCAACTTCACCTCCAGTGTAATCTCCAGTGCAGTCTCCAGTACAGTCTCCAGTGCAGTCTGCAACTTCACCTCCAGTGCAGTCTCCAGTGCAGTCTCCAGTGCAGTCTCCAACTTCACCTCCAGTGCAGTCTCCAACTTCACCTCCAGTGCAGTCTCCAGTGCAGTCTCCAGTGCAGTCTCCAACTTCACCTCCAGTGCAGTCTCCAGTGCCGTCTCCAGTGCAGTCTCCAACTTCACCTCCAGTGCAGTCTCCAGTGCAGTCTCCAGTGCCGTCTCCAGTGCAATCTCCAACTTCACCTCTAGTGCAGTCTCCAGTGCAGTCTCCAGTGCAGTCTCCAACTTCACCTCCAGTGCAGTCTCCAGTGCAGTTTCCAGTGCAGTCTCCAACTTCACCTCCAGTGCAGTCTCCAGTGCAGTCTCCAACTTCACCTCCAGTGCAGTCTCCAGTGCAGTCTCCAGTGAAGTCTCCAACTTCACCTCCAGTGCAGTCTCCAGTGCAGTCTCCAACTTCACCTCCAGTGCAGTCTCCAGTGCAGTCTCGAACTTGACCTCCAGTGCAGTCTCCAGTGCAGTCTCCAACTTCACCTCCAGTGCAGTCTCCAGTGCAGTCTCCAGTGAAGTCTCCACTGCAGTCTCCAACTTCACCTCCAGTGCAGTCTCCAACTTCACCTCCAGTGCAGTCTCCAGTGCAGTCTCCAGTGCAGTCTCCCACTTCACCTCCAGTAAAGTTTCCAGTGCAGTCTCCAACTTCACCTCCAGTGCAGTCTCCAGTGCAGTCTCCAACGTCACCTTCAGTGCAGTCTCCAGTGCAGTCTCCAGTGCAGTCTCCAACCTCACCTCCAGTGCAGTCTCCAGTGCAGTCTCCAACTTCACCTCCAGTGCAGTCTCCAGTGCAGTCTCCAACTTGACCTCCAGTGCAGTCTCCAGTGCAGTCTCCAACTTCACCTCCAGTGCAGTCTCCAGTGCAGTCTCCAGTGAAGTCTCCGCTGCAGTCTCCAACTTCACCTCCAGTGCAGTCTCCAACTTCATCTCCAGTGCAGTCTCCAACTTCACCTCCAGTTCAGTCTCCAGTGCAGTCTCCACGTTCACCTCCAGTGCAGTCTCCAGTGCAGTCTCCAACTTCATCTCCAGTGCAGTGTCCAGTGCAGTCTCCAACTTCACCTCCAGTGCAGTCTCCAACTTCACCTCCAGTGCAGTCTCCAGTGCAGTCTCCAACTTCACCTCCAGTGCAGTCTCCAGTGCAGTCTCCAGTGCAGTCTCCAACTTCACCTCCAGTGCAGTCTCCAGTGCAGTCTCCACGTTCACCTCCAGTGCAGTCTCCAGTGCAGTCTCCAACTTCATCTCCAGTGCAGTCTCCAACTTCACCTCCAGTTCAGTCTCCAGTGCAGTCTCCAACTTCACCTCCAGTGCAGTCTCCAGTGCAGTTTCCAACTTCATCTCCAGTGCAGTGTCCAGTGCAGTCTCCAAATTCACCTCCAGTGCAGTCTCCAGTGCAGTCTCCAGTGCAGTCTCCACTGCACTCTCCAACTTCACCTCCAGTGCAGTCTCCAGTGCAGTCTCCAGTGCAGTCTCCAACTTCACCTCCAGTGCAGTCTCCAGTGCAGTCTCCAACTTCACCTCCAGTGCAATCTCCAGTGCAGTCTCCAGTGCAGTCTCCAACTTCACCTCCAGTGCAGTCTCCAGTGCAGTCTCCAACTTCACCTCCAGTGCAGTCTCCAGTGCAGTCTCCAGTGCAGTCTCCAACTTCACCTCCAGTGTAATCTCCAGTGCAGTCTCCAGTACAGTCTCCAGTGCAGTCTCCAACTTCACCTCCAGTGCAGTCTCCAGTGCAGTCTCCAGTGCAGTCTCCAACTTCACCTCCAGTGCAGTCTCCAACTTCACCTCCAGTGCAGTCTCCAGTGCAGTCTCCAGTGCAGTCTCCAACTTCACCTCCAGTGCAGTCTCCAGTGCCGTCTCCAGTGCAGTCTCCAACTTCACCTCCAGTGCAGTCTCCAGTGCAGTCTCCAGTGCCGTCTCCAGTGCAATCTCCAACTTCACCTCTAGTGCAGTCTCCAGTGCAGTCTCCAGTGCAGTCTCCAACTTCACCTCCAGTGCAGTCTCCAGTGCAGTTTCCAGTGCAGTCTCCAACTTCAACTCCTGTGCAGTCTCCAGTGCAGTCTCCAACTTCACCTCCAGTGCAGTCTCCAGTGCAGTCTCCAGTGCAGTCTCCAACTTCACCTCCAGTGCAGTCTCCAGTGCAGTCTCCAACTTCACCTCCAGTGCAGTCTCCAGTGCAGTCTCGAACTTGACCTCCAGTGCAGTCTCCAGTGCAGTCTCCAACTTCACCTCCAGTGCAGTCTCCAGTGCAGTCTCCAGTGAAGTCTCCACTGCAGTCTCCAACTTCACCTCCAGTGCAGTCTCCAACTTCACCCCCAGTGCAGTCTCCAGTTCAGTCTCCAGTGCAGTCTCCAACTTCACCTCCAGTGCAGTCTCCAGTGCAGTCTCCAACTTCACCTCCAGTGCAGTCTCCAGTGCAGTCTCCAGTGCAGTCTCCAACTTCACCTCCAGTGCAGTCTCCAGTGCAGTCTCCACGTTCACCTCCAGTGCAGTCTCCAGTGCAGTCTCCAACTTCATCTCCAGTGCAGTCTCCAACTTCACCTCCAGTTCAGTCTCCAGTGCAGTCTCCACGTTCACCTCCAGTGCAGTCTCCAGTGCAGTCTCCAACTTCATCTCCAGTGCAGTGTCCAGTGCAGTCTCCAACTTCACCTCCAGTGCAGTCTCCAACTTCACCTCCAGTGCAGTCTCCAGTGCAGTCTCCAACTTCACCTCCAGTGCAGTCTCCAGTGCAGTCTCCAGTGCAGTCTCCAACTTCACCTCCAGTGCAGTCTCCAGTGCAGTCTCCAACTTCACCTCCAGTGCAGTCTCCAGTGCAGTCTCCAGTGCAGTCTCCAACTTCACCTCCAGTGCAGTCTCCAACTTCACCTCCAGTGCAGTCTCCAGTGCAGTCTCCAGTGCAGTCTCCAACTTCACCTCCAGTGCAGTCTCCAGTGCCGTCTCCAGTGCAGTCTCCAACTTCACCTCCAGTGCAGTCTCCAGTGCAGTCTCCAGTGCCGTCTCCAGTGCAATCTCCAACTTCACCTCCAGTGCAGTCTCCAGTGCAGTTTCCAGTGCAGTCTCCAACTTCACCTCCAGTGCAGTCTCCAGTTCAGTCTCCAGTGCAGTCTCCAACTTCACCTCCAGTGCAGTCTCCAGTGCAGTTTCCAACTTCATCTCCAGTGCAGTGTCCAGTGCAGTCTCCAAATTCACCTCCAGTGCAGTCTCCAGTGCAGTCTCCAGTGCAGTCTCCACTGCACTCTCCAACTTCACCTCCAGTGCAGTCTCCAGTGCAGTCTCCAGTGCAGTCTCCAACTTCACCTCCAGTGCAGTCTCCAGTGCAGTCTCCAACTTCACCTCCAGTGCAATCTCCAGTGCAGTCTCCAGTGCAGTCTCCAACTTCACCTCCAGTGCAGTCTCCAGTGCAGTCTCCAACTTCACCTCCAGTGCAGTCTCCAGTGCAGTCTCCAGTGCAGTCTCCAACTTCACCTCCAGTGTAATCTCCAGTGCAGTCTCCAGTACAGTCTCCAGTGCAGTCTCCAACTTCACCTCCAGTGCAGTCTCCAGTGCAGTCTCCAGTGCAGTCTCCAACTTCACCTCCAGTGCAGTCTCCAACTTCACCTCCAGTGCAGTCTCCAGTGCAGTCTCCAGTGCAGTCTCCAACTTCACCTCCAGTGCAGTCTCCAGTGCCGTCTCCAGTGCAGTCTCCAACTTCACCTCCAGTGCAGTCTCCAGTGCAGTCTCCAGTGCCGTCTCCAGTGCAATCTCCAACTTCACCTCTAGTGCAGTCTCCAGTGCAGTCTCCAGTGCAGTCTCCAACTTCACCTCCAGTGCAGTCTCCAGTGCAGTTTCCAGTGCAGTCTCCAACTTCAACTCCTGTGCAGTCTCCAGTGCAGTCTCCAACTTCACCTCCAGTGCAGTCTCCAGTGCAGTCTCCAGTGCAGTCTCCAACTTCACCTCCAGTGCAGTCTCCAGTGCAGTCTCCAACTTCACCTCCAGTGCAGTCTCCAGTGCAGTCTCGAACTTGACCTCCAGTGCAGTCTCCAGTGCAGTCTCCAACTTCACCTCCAGTGCAGTCTCCAGTGCAGTCTCCAGTGAAGTCTCCACTGCAGTCTCCAACTTCACCTCCAGTGCAGTCTCCAACTTCACCCCCAGTGCAGTCTCCAGTTCAGTCTCCAGTGCAGTCTCCAACTTCACCTCCAGTGCAGTCTCCAGTGCAGTCTCCAACTTCACCTCCAGTGCAGTCTCCAGTGCAGTCTCCAGTGCAGTCTCCAACTTCACCTCCAGTGCAGTCTCCAGTGCAGTCTCCACGTTCACCTCCAGTGCAGTCTCCAGTGCAGTCTCCAACTTCATCTCCAGTGCAGTCTCCAACTTCACCTCCAGTTCAGTCTCCAGTGCAGTCTCCACGTTCACCTCCAGTGCAGTCTCCAGTGCAGTCTCCAACTTCATCTCCAGTGCAGTGTCCAGTGCAGTCTCCAACTTCACCTCCAGTGCAGTCTCCAACTTCACCTCCAGTGCAGTCTCCAGTGCAGTCTCCAACTTCACCTCCAGTGCAGTCTCCAGTGCAGTCTCCAGTGCAGTCTCCAACTTCACCTCCAGTGCAGTCTCCAGTGCAGTCTCCAACTTCACCTCCAGTGCAGTCTCCAGTGCAGTCTCCAGTGCAGTCTCCAACTTCACCTCCAGTGCAGTCTCCAACTTCACCTCCAGTGCAGTCTCCAGTGCAGTCTCCAGTGCAGTCTCCAACTTCACCTCCAGTGCAGTCTCCAGTGCCGTCTCCAGTGCAGTCTCCAACTTCACCTCCAGTGCAGTCTCCAGTGCAGTCTCCAGTGCCGTCTCCAGTGCAATCTCCAACTTCACCTCCAGTGCAGTCTCCAGTGCAGTTTCCAGTGCAGTCTCCAACTTCACCTCCAGTGCAGTCTCCAGTGCAGTCTGCAGTGCCGTCTCCAGTGCAATCTCCAACTTCACCTCCAGTGCAGTCTCCAGTGCAGTTTCCAGTGCAGTCTCCAACTTCACCTCCAGTGCAGTCTCCAGTGCAGTCTCCAACGTCACCTCCAGTGCAGTCTCCAGTGCAGTCTCCAGTGCAGTCTCCAACTTCACCTCCAGTGCAGTCTCCAGTGCAGTCTCCAACTTCACCTCCAGTGCAGTCTCCAGTGCAGTCTCCAACTTGACCTCCAGTGCAGTCTCCAGTGCAGTCTCCAACTTCACCTCCAGTGCAGTCTCCAGTGCAGTCTCCAGTGAAGTCTCCGCTGCAGTCTCCAACTTCACCTCCAGTGCAGTCTCCAACTTCACCTCCAGTGCAGTCTCCAACTTCACCTCCAGTGCAGTCTCCAGTGCAGTCTCCAACTTCACCTCCAGTGCAGTCTCCAACTTCACCTCCAGTGCAGTCTCCAGTGCAGTCTCCAACTTCACCTCCAGTGCAGTCTCCAGTGCAGTCTCCAGTGCAGTCTCCAACTTCACCTCCAGTGCAGTCTCCAGTGCAGTCTCCAACTTCATCTCCAGTGCAGTCTCCAACTTCACCTCCAGTTCAGTCTCCAGTGCAGTCTCCACGTTCACCTCCAGTGCAGTCTCCAGTGCAGTCTCAAACTTCATCTCCAGTGCAGTGTCCAGTGCAGTCTCCAACTTCACCTCCAGTGCAGTCTCCAACTTCACCTCCAGTGCAGTCTCCAGTGCAGTCTCCAACTTCACCTCCAGTGCAGTCTCCAGTGCAGTCTCCAGTGCAGTCTCCAACTTCACCTCCAGTGCAGTCTCCACGTTCACCTCCAGTACAGTCTCCAGTGCAGTCTCCAACTTCATCTCCAGTGCAGTCTCCAACTTCACCTCCAGTTCAGTCTCCAGTGCAGTCTCCAACTTCACCTCCAGTGCAGTCTCCAGTGCAGTCTCCAACTTCATCTCCAGTGCAGTGTCCAGTGCAGTCTCCAACTTCACCTCCAGTGCAGTCTCCAGTGCAGTCTCCAGTGCAGTCTCCACTGCACTCTCCAACTTCACCTCCAGTGCAGTCTCCAGTGCAGTCTCCAGTGCAGTCTCCAACTTCACCTCCAGTGCAGTCTCCAGTGCAGTCTCCAACTTCACCTCCAGTGCAATCTCCAGTGCAGTCTCCAGTGCAGTCTCCAACTTCACCTCCAGTGCAGTCTCCAGTGCAGTCTCCAACTTCACCTCCAGTGCAGTCTCCAGTGCAGTCTCCAGTGCAGTCTCCAACTTCACCTCCAGTGTAATCTCCAGTGCAGTCTCCAGTACAGTCTCCACTGCAGTCTCCAACTTCGCCTCCAGTGCAGTCTCCAACTTCACCCCCAGTGCAGTCTCCAGTGCAGTCTCCAGTGCAGTCTCCAACTTCACCTCCAGTGCAGTCTCCAGTGCAGTCTCCAACTTCACCTCCAGTGCAGTCTCCAGTGCAGTCTCCAGTGCAGTCTCCAACTTCACCTCCAGTGCAGTCTCCAATGCAGTCTCCACGTTCACCTCCAGTGCAGTCTCCAGTGCAGTCTCCAACTTCATCTCCAGTGCAGTCTCCAACTTCACCTCCAGTTCAGTCTCCAGTGCAGTCTCCACGTTCACCTCCAGTGCAGTCTCCAGTGCAGTCTCCAACTTCATCTCCAGTGCAGTGTCCAGTGCAGTCTCCAACTTCACCTCCAGTGCAGTCTCCAACTTCACCTCCAGTGCAGTCTCCAGTGCAGTCTCCAACTTCACCTCCAGTGCAGTCTCCAGTGCAGTCTCCAGTGCAGTCTCCAACTTCACCTCCAGTGCAGTCTCCAGTGCAGTCTCCAACTTCACCTCCAGTGCAGTCTCCAGTGCAGTCTCCAGTGCAGTCTCCAACTTCACCTCCAGTGCAGTCTCCAACTTCACCTCCAGTGCAGTCTCCAGTGCAGTCTCCAGTGCAGTCTCCAACTTCACCTCCAGTGCAGTCTCCAGTGCCGTCTCCAGTGCAGTCTCCAACTTCACCTCCAGTGCAGTCTCCAGTGCAGTCTCCAGTGCCGTCTCCAGTGCAATCTCCAACTTCACCTCCAGTGCAGTCTCCAGTGCAGTTTCCAGTGCAGTCTCCAACTTCACCTCCAGTGCAGTCTCCAGTGCAGTCTGCAGTGCCGTCTCCAGTGCAATCTCCAACTTCACCTCCAGTGCAGTCTCCAGTGCAGTTTCCAGTGCAGTCTCCAACTTCACCTCCAGTGCAGTCTCCAGTGCAGTCTCCAACGTCACCTCCAGTGCAGTCTCCAGTGCAGTCTCCAGTGCAGTCTCCAACTTCACCTCCAGTGCAGTCTCCAGTGCAGTCTCCAACTTCACCTCCAGTGCAGTCTCCAGTGCAGTCTCCAACTTCACCTCCAGTGCAGTCTCCAGTGCAGTCTCCAGTGAAGTCTCCGCTGCAGTCTCCAACTTCACCTCCAGTGCAGTCTCCAACTTCACCTCCAGTGCAGTCTCCAGTGCAGTCTCCAACTTCACCTCCAGTGCAGTCTCCAGTGCAGTCTCCAACTTCACCTCCAGTGCAGTCTCCAACTTCACCTCCAGTGCAGTCTCCAGTGCAGTCTCCAACTTCACCTCCAGTGCAGTCTCCAGTGCAGTCTCCAGTGCAGTCTCCAACTTCACCTCCAGTGCAGTCTCCAGTGCAGTCTCCAACTTCATCTCCAGTGCAGTCTCCAACTTCACCTCCAGTTCAGTCTCCAGTGCAGTCTCCACGTTCACCTCCAGTGCAGTCTCCAGTGCAGTCTCCAACTTCATCTCCAGTGCAGTGTCCAGTGCAGTCTCCAACTTCACCTCCAGTGCAGTCTCCAACTTCACCTCCAGTGCAGTCTCCAGTGCAGTCTCCAACTTCACCTCCAGTGCAGTCTCCAGTGCAGTCTCCAGTGCAGTCTCCAACTTCACCTCCAGTGCAGTCTCCAGTGCAGTCTCCACGTTCACCTCCAGTACAGTCTCCAGTGCAGTCTCCAACTTCATCTCCAGTGCAGTCTCCAACTTCACCTCCAGTTCAGTCTCCAGTGCAGTCTCCAACTTCACCTCCAGTGCAGTCTCCAGTGCAGTCTCCAACTTCATCTCCAGTGCAGTGTCCAGTGCAGTCTCCAACTTCACCTCCAGTGCAGTCTCCAGTGCAGTCTCCAGTGCAGTCTCCACTGCACTCTCCAACTTCACCTCCAGTGCAGTCTCCAGTGCAGTCTCCAGTGCAGTCTCCAACTTCACCTCCAGTGCAGTCTCCAGTGCAGTCTCCAACTTCACCTCCAGTGCAATCTCCAGTGCAGTCTCCAGTGCAGTCTCCAACTTCACCTCCAGTGCAGTCTCCAGTGCAGTCTCCAACTTCACCTCCAGTGCAGTCTCCAGTGCAGTCTCCAGTGCAGTCTCCAACTTCACCTCCAGTGTAATCTCCAGTGCAGTCTCCAGTACAGTCTCCAGTGCAGTCTCCAACTTCACCTCCAGTGCAGTCTCCAGTGCAGTCTCCAGTGCAGTCTCCAACTTCACCTCCAGTGCAGTCTCCAACTTCACCTCCAGTGCAGTCTCCAGTGCAGTCTCCAGTGCAGTCTCCAACTTCACCTCCAGTGCAGTCTCCAGTGCCGTCTCCAGTGCAGTCTCCAACTTCACCTCCAGTGCAGTCTCCAGTGCAGTCTCCAGTGCCGTCTCCAGTGCAATCTCCAACTTCACCTCTAGTGCAGTCTCCAGTGCAGTCTCCAGTGCAGTCTCCAACTTCACCTCCAGTGCAGTCTCCAGTGCAGTCTCCAGTGCCGTCTCCAGTGCAATCTCCAACTTCACCTCTAGTGCAGTCTCCAGTGCAGTCTCCAGTGCAGTCTCCAACTTCACCTCCAGTGCAGTCTCCAGTGCAGTTTCCAGTGCAGTCTCCAACTTCACCTCCAGTGCAGTCTCCAATGCAGTCTCCAACTTCACCTCCAGTGCAGTCTCCAGTGCAGTCTCCAGTGCAGTCTCCAACTTCACCTCCAGTGCAGTCTCCAGTGCAGTCTCCAACTTCACCTCCAGTGCAGTCTCCAGTGCAGTCTCGAACTTGACCTCCAGTGCAGTCTCCAGTGCAGTCTCCAACTTCACCTCCAGTGCAGTCTCCAGTGCAGTCTCCAGTGAAGTCTCCACTGCAGTCTCCAACTTCACCTCCAGTGCAGTCTCCAACTTCACCTCCAGTGCAGTCTCCAGTGCAGTCTCCAGTGCAGTCTCCAACTTCACCTCCAGTGCAGTCTCCAGTGCAGTCTCCAACTTCACCTCCAGTGCAGTCTCCAGTGCAGTCTCCAGTGCAGTCTCCAACTTCACCTCCAGTGCAGTCTCCAGTGCAGTCTCCACGTTCACCTCCAGTGCAGTCTCCAGTGCAGTGTCCAACTTCATCTCCAGTGCAGTCTCCAACTTCACCTCCAGTTCAGTCTCCAGTGCAGTCTCCACGTTCACCTCCAGTGCAGTCTCCAGTGCAGTCTCCAACTTCATCTCCAGTGCAGTGTCCAGTGCAGTCTCCAACTTCACCTCCAGTGCAGTCTCCAACTTCACCTCCAGTGCAGTCTCCAGTGCAGTCTCCAACTTCACCTCCAGTGCAGTCTCCAGTGCAGTCTCCAGTGCAGTCTCCAACTTCACCTCCAGTGCAGTCTCCAGTGCAGTCTCCACGTTCACCTCCAGTGCAGTCTCCAGTGCAGTCTCCAGTGAAGTCTCCACTGCAGTCTCCAACTTCACCTCCAGTTCAGTCTCCAGTGCAGTCTCCAACTTCACCTCCAGTGCAGTCTCCAGTGCAGTCTCCAACTTCATCTCCAGTGCAGTGTCCAGTGCAGTCTCCAACTTCACCTCCAGTGCAGTCTCCAACTTCACCTCCAGTGCAGTCTCCAGTGCAGTCTCCAACTTCACCTCCAGTGCAGTCTCCAGTGCAGTCTCCAGTGCAGTCTCCAACTTCACCTCCAGTGCAGTCTCCAGTGCAGTCTCCAACTTCATCTCCAGTGCAGTCTCCAACTTCACCTCCAGTTCAGTCTCCAGTGCAGTCTCCACGTTCACCTCCAGTGCAGTCTCCAGTGCAGTCTCCAACTTCATCTCCAGTGGAGTGTCCAGTGCAGTCTCCAACTTCACCTCCAGTGCAGTCTCCAGTGCAGTCTCCAACTTCACCTCCAGTGCAGTCTCCAGTGCAGTCTCCAGTGCAGTCTCCAATTTCACCTCCAGTACAGTCTCCAGTGCAGTCTCCACGTTCACCTCCAGTGCAGTCTCCAGTGCAGTCTCCAACTTCATCTCCAGTGCAGTCTCCAACTTCACCTCCAGTTCAGTCTCCAGTGCAGTCTCCAACTTCACCTCCAGTGCAGTCTCCAGTGCAGTCTCCAACTTCATCTCCAATGCAGTGTCCAGTGCAGTCTCCAACTTCACCTCCAGTGCAGTCTCCAACTTCACCTCCAGTGCAGTCTCCAGTGCAGTCTCCAGTGCAGTCTCCAACTTCACCTCCAGTGCAGTCTCCAACTTCACCTCCAGTGCAGTCTCCAGTGCAGTCTCCAGTGCAGTCTCCAACTTCACCTCCAGTGCAGTCTCCAGTGCCGTCTCCAGTGCAGTCTCCAACTTCACCTCCAGTGCAGTCTCCAGTGCAGTCTCCAGTGCCGTCTCCAGTGCAATCTCCAACTTCACCTCCAGTGCAGTCTCCAACTTCACCTCCAGTGCAGTCTCCAGTGCAGTCTCCAGTGCAGTCTCCAACTTAACCTCCAGTCAAGTCTCCAGTGCAGTTTCCAGTGCAGTCTCCAACTTCACCTCCAGTGCAGTCTCCAGTGCAGTCTCCAACTTAACCTCCAGTGAAGTCTCCAGTGCAGTTTCCAGTGCAGTCTCCAACTTCACCTCCAGTGCAGTCTCCAGTGCAGTCTCCAGTGCAGTCTCCAACTTCACCTCCAGTGAAGTCTCCAACTTCACCTCCAGTGCAGTCTCCAGTGCAGTCTCCAGTGCAGTCTCCAACTTCATCTCCAGTGCAGTCTCCAGTGCCGTCTCCAGTGCAGTCTCCAACTTCACCTCCAGTGCAGTCTCCAGTGCAGTCTCCAGTGCCGTCTCCAGTGCAATCTCCAACTTCACCTCCAGTGCAGTCTCCAGTGCAGTCTCCAGTGCAGTTTCCAGTGCAGTCTCCAACTTCACCTCCAGTGCAGTCTCCAGTGCAGTCTCCAACTTAATCTCCAGTGCAGTCTCCAGTGCAGTCTCCAGTGCAGTCTCCAACTTCACCTCCAGTGCAGTCTCCAGTGCAGTCTCCAACTTCACCTCCAGTGCAGTCTCCAGTGCAGTCTCCAACTTGACCTCCAGTGCAGTCTCCAGTGCAGTCTCCAACTTCACCTCCAGTGCAGTCTCCAGTGCAGTCTCCAGTGAAGTCTCCACTGCAGTCTCCAACTTCACCTCCAGTGCAGTCTCCAACTTCACCTCCAGTGCAGTCTCCAGTGCAGTCTCCAGTGCAGTCTCCAACTTCACCTCCAGTGCAGTCTCCAGTGCAGTCTCCACGTTCACCTCCAGTGCAGTCTCCAGTGCAGTCTCCAACTTCATCTCTAGTGCAGTCTCCAACTTCACCTCCAGTTCAGTCTCCAGTGCAGTCTCCACGTTCACCTCCAATGCAGTCTCCAGTGCAGTCTCAAACTTCATCTCCAGTGCAGTGTCCAGTGCAGTCTCAAACTTCACCTCCAGTGCAGTCTCCAACTTCACCTCCAGTGCAGTCTCCAGTGCAGTCTCCAGTGCGGTCTCCAACTTCACCTACAGTGCAGTCTCCAGTGCAGTCTCCAACTTCACCTCCAGTGCAGTCTCCAGTGCAGTCTCCAACTTCACCTCCAGTGCAGTCTCCAGTGCAGTCTCCAACTTCACCTCCAGTGCAGTCTCCAGTGCCGTCTCCAGTGCAGTCTCCAACTTCACCTCCAGTGCAGTCTCCAGTGCAGTCTCCAGTGCCGTCTCCAGTGCAATCTCCAACTTCACCTCCAGTGCAGTCTCCAACTTCACCTCCAGTGCACTCTCCAGTGCAGTTTCCAGTGCAGTCTCCAACTTCACCTCGAGTGCAGTCTCCAGTGCAGTCTCCAACTTCACCTCCAGTGCAGTCTCCAGTGCAGTCTCCAGTGCAGTCTCCAACTTCACCTCCAGTGCAGTCTCCAGTGCAGTCTCCACGTTCACCTCCAGTGCAGTCTCCAGTGCAGTCTCCAACTTCACCTCCAGTTCAGTCTCCAGTGCAGTCTCCAGTGCAGTCTCCAACTTCACCTCCAGTGCAGTCTCCAGTGCAGTCTCCACGTTCACCTCCAGTGCAGTCTCCAGTGCAGTCTCCAACTTCATCTCCAGTGCAGTCTCCAACTTCACCTCCAGTTCAGTCTCCAGTGCAGTCTCCAACTTCACCTCCAGTGCAGTCTCCAGTGCAGTCGCCAACTTCATCTCCAGTGCAGTGTCCAGTGCAGTCTCCAACTTCACCTCCAGTGCAGTCTCCAACTTCACCTCCAGTGCAGTCTCCAGTGCAGTCTCCAACTTCACCTCCAGTGCAGTCTCCAGTGCAGTCTCCAGTGCAGTCTCCAACTTCACCTCCAGTGCAGTCTCCAGTGCAGTCTCCACGTTCACCTCCAGTGCAGTCTCCAGTGCAGTCTCCAACTTCATCTCTAGTGCAGTCTCCAACTTCACCTCCAGTTCAGTCTCCAGTGCAGTCTCCAACTTCACCTCCAGTGCAGTCTCCAGTGCAGTCTCCAACTTCACCTCCAGTTCAGTCTCCAGTGCAGTCTCCAACTTCACCTCCAGTGCAGTCTCCAGTGCAGTCTCCAACTTCATCTCCAGTGTAGTCTCCAACTTCACCTCCAGTTCAGTCTCCAGTGCAGTCTCCAACTTCACCTCCAGTGCAGTCTCCAGTGCAGTCTCCAACTTCATCTCCAGTGCAGTCTCCAGTGCAGTCTCCAGTGCCGTCTCCAGTGCAATCTCCAACTTCACCTCCAGTGCAGTCTCCAGTGCAGTCTCCAACTTCACCTCCAGTGCAGTCTCCAGTGCAGTTTCCAGTGCAGTCTCCAACTTCACCTCCAGTGCAGTCTCCAGTGCAGTCTCCAACTTCATCTCCAGTGCAGTCTCCAGTGCAGTCTCCAGTGCAGTCTCCAACTTCACCTCCAGTGCAGTCTCCAGTGCAGTCTCCAACTTCACCTCCAGTGCAGTCTCCAGTGCAGTCTCCAACTTCACCTCCAGTGCAGTCTCCAGTGCAGTCTCCAACTTCACCTCCAGTGCAGTCTCCAGTGCAGTCTCCAACTTCACCTCCAGTGCAGTCTCCAACTTCACCTCCAGTGCAGTCTCCAGTGCAGTCTCCAGTGCGGTCTCAAACTTCACCTCCAGTGCAGTCTCCAGTGCAGTCTCCAACTTCACCTCCAGTGCAGTCTCCAGTGCAGTCTCCAACTTCACCTCCAGTGCAGTCTCCAGTGCAGTCTCCAACTTCACCTCCAGTGCAGTCTCCAGTGCCGTCTCCAGTGCAGTCTCCAACTTCACCTCCAGTGCAGTCTCCAGTGCAGTCTCCAGTGCCGTCTCCAGTGCAATCTCCAACTTCACCTCCAGTGCAGTCTCCAACTTCACCTCCAGTGCACTCTCCAGTGCAGTTTCCAGTGCAGTCTCCAACTTCACCTCCAGTGCAGTCTCCAGTGCAGTCTCCAACTTCACCTCCAGTGCAGTCTCCAGTGCAGTCTCCAGTGCAGTCTCCAACTTCACCTCCAGTGCAGTCTCCAGTGCAGTCTCCACGTTCACCTCCAGTGCAGTCTCCAGTGCAGTCTCCAACTTCACTCCAGTTCATTCTCCAGTGCAGTCTCCAGTGCAGTCTCCAACTTCACCTCCAGTGCAGTCTCCAGTGCAGTCTCCACGTTCACCTCCAGTGCAGTCTCCAGTGCAGTCTCCAACTTCATCTCCAGTGCAGTCTCCAACTTCACCTCCAGTTCAGTCTCCAGTGCAGTCTCCAACTTCACCTCCAGTGCAGTCTCCAGTGCAGTCTCCAACTTCATCTCCAGTGCAGTGTCCAGTGCAGTCTCCAACTTCACCTCCAGTGCAGTCTCCAACTTCACCTCCAGTGCAGTCTCCAGTGCAGTCTCCAACTTCACCTCCAGTGCAGTCTCCAGTGCAGTCTCCAACTTCACCTCCAGTGCAGTCTCCAGTGCAGTCTCCAGTGCAGTCTCCACGTTCACCTCCAGTGCAGTCTCCAGTGCAGTCTCCAACTTCACCTCCAGTTCAGTCTCCAGTGCAGTCTCCAGTGCAGTCTCCAACTTCACCTCCAGTGCAGTCTCCAGTGCAGTCTCCACGTTCACCTCCAGTGCAGTCTCCAGTGCAGTCTCCAACTTCATCTCCAGTGCAGTCTCCAACTTCACCTCCAGTTCAGTCTCCAGTGCAGTCTCCAACTTCACCTCCAGTGCAGTCTCCAGTGCAGTCTCCAACTTCATCTCAAGTGCAGTGTCCAGTGCAGTCTCCAACTTCACCTCCAGTGCAGTCTCCAACTTCACCTCCAGTGCAGTCTCCAGTGCAGTCTCCAACTTCACCTCCAGTGCAGTCTCCAGTGCAGTCTCCAGTGCAGTCTCCAACTTCACCTCCAGTGCAGTCTCCAGTGCAGTCTCCACGTTCACCTCCAGTGCAGTCTCCAGTGCAGTCTCCAACTTCATCTCCAGTGCAGTCTCCAACTTCACCTCCAGTGCAGTCTCCAGTGCAGTCTCCAACTTCACCTCCAGTTCAGTCTCCAGTGCAGTCTCCAACTTCACCTCCAGTGCAGTCTCCAGTGCAGTCTCCAACTTCATCTCCAGTGCAGTCTCCAACTTCACCTCCAGTTCAGTCTCCAGTGCAGTCTCCAACTTCACCTCCAGTGCAGTCTCCAGTGCAGTCTCCAACTTCATCTCCAGTGCAGTGTCCAGTGCAGTCTCCAACTTCACCTCCAGTGCAGTCTCCAACTTCACCTCCAGTGCAGTCTCCAGTGCAGTCTCCAACTTCACCTCCAGTGCAGTCTCCAACTTCACCTCCAGTGCAGTCTCCAGTGCAGTCTCCAGTGCAGTCTCCAGTGCAGTCTCCAGTGCGGTCTCCAACTTCACCTCCAGTGCAGTCTCCAGTGCAGTCTCCAGTGCAGTCTCCAACTTCACCTCCAGTGCAGTCTCCAGTGCCGTCTCCAGTGCAGTCTCCAACTTCACCTCCAGTGCAGTCTCCAGTGCAGTCTCCAGTGCCGTCTCCAGTGCAATCTCCAACTTCACCTCCAGTGCAGTCTCCAACTTCACCTCCAGTGCACTCTCCAGTGCAGTTTCCAGTGCAGTCTCCAACTTCACCTCCAGTGCAGTCTCCAGTGCAGTCTCCAACTTCACCTCCAGTGCAGTCTCCAGTGCAGTCTCCACGTTCACCTCCAGTGCAGTCTCCAGTGCAGTCTCCAACTTCATCTCCAGTGCAGTCTCCAACTTCACCTCCAGTTCAGTCTCCAGTGCAGTCTCCAACTTCACCTCCAGTGCAGTCTCCAGTGCAGTCTCCAACTTCATCTCCAGTGCAGTGTCCAGTGCAGTCTCCAACTTCACCTCCAGTGCAGTCTCCAACTTCACCTCCAGTGCAGTCTCCAGTGCAGTCTCCAACTTCACCTCCAGTGCAGTCTCCAGTGCAGTCTCCAGTGCAGTCTCCAACTTCACCTCCAGTGCAGTCTCCAGTGCAGTCTCCACGTTCACCTCCAGTGCAGTCTCCAGTGCAGTCTCCAACTTCATCTCCAGTGCAGTCTCCAACTTCACCTCCAGTTCAGTCTCCAGTGCAGTCTGCAACTTCACCTCCAGTGCAGTCTCCAGTGCAGTCTCCAACTTCACCTCCAGTTCAGTCTCCAGTGCAGTCTCCAACTTCACCTCCAGTGCAGTCTCCAGTGCAGTCTCCAACTTCATCTCCAGTGCAGTCTCCAACTTCACCTCCAGTTCAGTCTCCAGTGCAGTCTCCAACTTCACCTCCAGTGCAGTCTCCAGTGCAGTCTCCAACTTCATCTCCAGTGCAGTGTCCAGTGCAGTCTCCAACTTCACCTCCAGTGCAGTCTCCAACTTCACCTCCAGTGCAGTCTCCAGTGCAGTCTCCAACTTCACCTCCAGTGCAGTCTCCAGTGCAGTCTCCAACTTCACCTCCAGTGCAGTCTCCAGTGCAGTCTCCAACTTCACCTCCAGTGCAGTCTCCAGTGCAGTCTCCAACTTCACCTCCAGTGCAGTCTCCAACTTCACCTCCAGTGCAGTCTCCAGTGCAGTCTCCAGTGCGGTCTCAAACTTCACCTCCAGTGCAGTCTCCAGTGCAGTCTCCAACTTCACCTCCAGTGCAGTCTCCAGTGCAGTCTCCAACTTCACCTCCAGTGCAGTCTCCAGTGCAGTCTCCAACTTCACCTCCAGTGCAGTCTCCAGTGCCGTCTCCAGTGCAGTCTCCAACTTCACCTCCAGTGCAGTCTCCAGTGCAGTCTCCAGTGCCGTCTCCAGTGCAATCTCCAACTTCACCTCCAGTGCAGTCTCCAACTTCACCTCCAGTGCACTCTCCAGTGCAGTTTCCAGTGCAGTCTCCAACTTCACCTCCAGTGCAGTCTCCAGTGCAGTCTCCAACTTCACCTCCAGTGCAGTCTCCAGTGCAGTCTCCAGTGCAGTCTCCAACTTCACCTCCAGTGCAGTCTCCAGTGCAGTCTCCACGTTCACCTCCAGTGCAGTCTCCAGTGCAGTCTCCAACTTCACCTCCAGTTCAGTCTCCAGTGCAGTCTCCAACTTCACCTCCAGTGCAGTCTCCACGTTCACCTCCAGTGCAGTCTCCAGTGCAGTCTCCAACTTCATCTCCAGTGCAGTCTCCAACTTCACCTCCAGTTCAGTCTCCAGTGCAGTCTCCAACTTCACCTCCAGTGCAGTCTCCAGTGCAGTCTCCAACTTCACCTCCAGTGCAGTGTCCAGTGCAGTCTCCAACTTCACCTCCAGTGCAGTCTCCAACTTCACCTCCAGTGCAGTCTCCAGTGCAGTCTCCAACTTCACCTCCAGTGCAGTCTCCAGTGCAGTCTCCACGTTCACCTCCAGTTCAGTCTCCAGTGCAGTCTCCAACTTCACCTCCAGTGCAGTCTCCAGTGCAGTCTCCAACTTCATCTCCAGTGCAGTGTCCAGTGCAGTCTCCAACTTCACCTCCAGTGCAGTCTCCAACTTCACCTCCAGTGCAGTCTCCAGTGCAGTCTCCAACTTCACCTCCAGTGCAGTCTCCAGTGCAGTCTCCAGTGCAGTCTCCAACTTCACCTCCAGTGCAGTCTCCAACTTCACCTCCAGTGCAGTCTCCAGTGCAGTCTCTAACTTCACCTCCAGTGCAGTCTCCAGTGCCGTCTCCAGTGCAGTCTCCAACTTCACCTCCAGTGCAGTCTCCAGTGCAGTCTCCAGTGCCGTCTCCAGTGCAATCTCCAACTTCACCTCCAGTGCAGTCTCCAACTTCACCTCCAGTGCAGTCTCCAGTGCAGTCTCCAGTGCAGTCTCCAACTTCACCTCCAGTGCAGTCTCCAGTGCAGTTCCAACTTCACCTCCAGTGCAGTCTCCAACTTCACCTCCAGTGCAGTCTCCAGTGCACTCTCCAACTTCACCTCCAGTGCTGTCTCCAGTGCAGTCTCCAGTGCAGTCTCCAACTTCACCTCCAGTGCAGTCTCCAGTGCAGTCTCCACATTCACCTCCAGTGCAGTCTCCAGTGCAGTCTCCAACTTCATCTCCAGTGCAGTCTCCAACTTCACCTCCAGTTCAGTCTCCAGTGCAGTCTCCAACTTCACCTCCAGTGCAGTCTCCAGTGCAGTCTCCAACTTCATCTCCAGTGCAGTGTCCAGTGCAGTCTCCAACTTCACCTCCAGTGCAGTCTCCAACTTCACCTCCAGTGCAGTCTCCAGTGCAGTCTCCAACTTCACCTCCAGTGCAGTCTCCAGTGCAGTCTCCAACTTCACCTCCAGTGCAGTCTCCAGTGCAGTCTCCAACTTCACCTCCAGTGCAGTCTCCAGTGCAGTCTCCAACTTCACCTCCAGTGCAGTCTCCAGTGCAGTCTCCAGTGCCGTCTCCAGTGCAATCTCCAACTTCACCTCCAGTGCAGTCTCCAACTTCACCTCCAGTGCACTCTCCAGTGCAGTTTCCAGTGCAGTCTCCAACTTCACCTCCAGTGCAGTCTCCAGTGCAGTCTCCAACTTCACCTCCAGTGCAGTCTCCAGTGCAGTCTCCAGTGCAGTCTCCAACTTCACCTCCAGTGCAGTCTCCAGTGCAGTCTCCACGTTCACCTCCAGTGCAGTCTCCAGTGCAGTCTCCAACTTCACCTCCAGTTCAGTCTCCAGTGCAGTCTCCAACTTCACCTCCAGTGCAGTCTCCACGTTCACCTCCAGTGCAGTCTCCAGTGCAGTCTCCAACTTCATCTCCAGTGCAGTCTCCAACTTCACCTCCAGTTCAGTCTCCAGTGCAGTCTCCAACTTCACCTCCAGTGCAGTCTCCAGTGCAGTCTCCAACTTCACCTCCAGTGCAGTGTCCAGTGCAGTCTCCAACTTCACCTCCAGTGCAGTCTCCAACTTCACCTCCAGTGCAGTCTCCAGTGCAGTCTCCAACTTCACCTCCAGTGCAGTCTCCAGTGCAGTCTCCAGTGCAGTCTCCAACTTCACCTCCAGTGCAGTCTCCAGTGCAGTCTCCACGTTCACCTCCAGTTCAGTCTCCAGTGCAGTCTCCAACTTCACCTCCAGTGCAGTCTCCAGTGCAGTCTCCAACTTCATCTCCAGTGCAGTGTCCAGTGCAGTCTCCAACTTCACCTCCAGTGCAGTCTCCAACTTCACCTCCAGTGCAGTCTCCAGTGCAGTCTCCAACTTCACCTCCAGTGCAGTCTCCAGTGCAGTCTCCAGTGCAGTCTCCAACTTCACCTCCAGTGCAGTCTCCAACTTCACCTCCAGTGCAGTCTCCAGTGCAGTCTCTAACTTCACCTCCAGTGCAGTCTCCAGTGCCGTCTCCAGTGCAGTCTCCAACTTCACCTCCAGTGCAGTCTCCAGTGCAGTCTCCAGTGCCGTCTCCAGTGCAATCTCCAACTTCACCTCCAGTGCAGTCTCCAGTGCAGTCTCCAACTTCACCTCCAGTGCAGTCTCCAGTGCAGTCTCCACGTTCACCTCCAGTTCAGTCTCCAGTGCAGTCTCCAACTTCACCTCCAGTGCAGTCTCCAGTGCAGTCTCCAACTTCATCTCCAGTGCAGTGTCCAGTGCAGTCTCCAACTTCACCTCCAGTGCAGTCTCCAACTTCACCTCCAGTGCAGTCTCCAGTGCAGTCTCCAACTTCACCTCCAGTGCAGTCTCCAGTGCAGTCTCCAGTGCAGTCTCCAACTTCACCTCCAGTGCAGTCTCCAACTTCACCTCCAGTGCAGTCTCCAGTGCAGTCTCTAACTTCACCTCCAGTGCAGTCTCCAGTGCCGTCTCCAGTGCAGTCTCCAACTTCACCTCCAGTGCAGTCTCCAGTGCAGTCTCCAGTGCCGTCTCCAGTGCAATCTCCAACTTCACCTCCAGTGCAGTCTCCAACTTCACCTCCAGTGCAGTCTCCAGTGCAGTCTCCAGTGCAGTCTCCAACTTCACCTCCAGTGCAGTCTCCAGTGCAGTTCCAACTTCACCTCCAGTGCAGTCTCCAACTTCACCTCCAGTGCAGTCTCCAGTGCACTCTCCAACTTCACCTCCAGTGCTGTCTCCAGTGCAGTCTCCAGTGCAGTCTCCAACTTCACCTCCAGTGCAGTCTCCAGTGCAGTCTCCACATTCACCTCCAGTGCAGTCTCCAGTGCAGTCTCCAACTTCATCTCCAGTGCAGTCTCCAACTTCACCTCCAGTTCAGTCTCCAGTGCAGTCTCCAACTTCACCTCCAGTGCAGTCTCCAGTGCAGTCTCCAACTTCATCTCCAGTGCAGTGTCCAGTGCAGTCTCCAACTTCACCTCCAGTGCAGTCTCCAACTTCACCTCCAGTGCAGTCTCCAGTGCAGTCTCCAACTTCACCTCCAGTGCAGTCTCCAGTGCAGTCTCCAACTTCACCTCCAGTGCAGTCTCCAGTGCAGTCTCCAACTTCACCTCCAGTGCAGTCTCCAGTGCAGTCTCCAACTTCACCTCCAGTGCAGTCTCCAGTGCAGTCTCCAGTGCCGTCTCCAGTGCAATCTCCAACTTCACCTCCAGTGCAGTCTCCAACTTCACCTCCAGTGCACTCTCCAGTGCAGTTTCCAGTGCAGTCTCCAACTTCACCTCCAGTGCAGTCTCCAGTGCAGTCTCCAACTTCACCTCCAGTGCAGTCTCCAGTGCAGTCTCCAGTGCAGTCTCCAACTTCACCTCCAGTGCAGTCTCCAGTGCAGTCTCCACGTTCACCTCCAGTGCAGTCTCCAGTGCAGTCTCCAACTTCACCTCCAGTTCAGTCTCCAGTGCAGTCTCCAACTTCACCTCCAGTGCAGTCTCCACGTTCACCTCCAGTGCAGTCTCCAGTGCAGTCTCCAACTTCATCTCCAGTGCAGTCTCCAACTTCACCTCCAGTTCAGTCTCCAGTGCAGTCTCCAACTTCACCTCCAGTGCAGTCTCCAGTGCAGTCTCCAACTTCACCTCCAGTGCAGTGTCCAGTGCAGTCTCCAACTTCACCTCCAGTGCAGTCTCCAACTTCACCTCCAGTGCAGTCTCCAGTGCAGTCTCCAACTTCACCTCCAGTGCAGTCTCCAGTGCAGTCTCCAGTGCAGTCTCCAACTTCACCTCCAGTGCAGTCTCCAGTGCAGTCTCCACGTTCACCTCCAGTTCAGTCTCCAGTGCAGTCTCCAACTTCACCTCCAGTGCAGTCTCCAGTGCAGTCTCCAACTTCATCTCCAGTGCAGTGTCCAGTGCAGTCTCCAACTTCACCTCCAGTGCAGTCTCCAACTTCACCTCCAGTGCAGTCTCCAGTGCAGTCTCCAACTTCACCTCCAGTGCAGTCTCCAGTGCAGTCTCCAGTGCAGTCTCCAACTTCACCTCCAGTGCAGTCTCCAACTTCACCTCCAGTGCAGTCTCCAGTGCAGTCTCTAACTTCACCTCCAGTGCAGTCTCCAGTGCCGTCTCCAGTGCAGTCTCCAACTTCACCTCCAGTGCAGTCTCCAGTGCAGTCTCCAGTGCCGTCTCCAGTGCAATCTCCAACTTCACCTCCAGTGCAGTCTCCAACTTCACCTCCAGTGCAGTCTCCAGTGCAGTCTCCAGTGCAGTCTCCAACTTCACCTCCAGTGCAGTCTCCAGTGCAGTTCCAACTTCACCTCCAGTGCAGTCTCCAACTTCACCTCCAGTGCAGTCTCCAGTGCACTCTCCAACTTCACCTCCAGTGCTGTCTCCAGTGCAGTCTCCAGTGCAGTCTCCAACTTCACCTCCAGTGCAGTCTCCAGTGCAGTCTCCACATTCACCTCCAGTGCAGTCTCCAGTGCAGTCTCCAACTTCATCTCCAGTGCAGTCTCCAACTTCACCTCCAGTTCAGTCTCCAGTGCAGTCTCCAACTTCACCTCCAGTGCAGTCTCCAGTGCAGTCTCCAACTTCATCTCCAGTGCAGTGTCCAGTGCAGTCTCCAACTTCACCTCCAGTGCAGTCTCCAACTTCACCTCCAGTGCAGTCTCCAGTGCAGTCTCCAACTTCACCTCCAGTGCAGTCTCCAGTGCAGTCTCCAACTTCACCTCCAGTGCAGTCTCCAGTGCAGTCTCCAACTTCACCTCCAGTGCAGTCTCCAGTGCAGTCTCCAACTTCACCTCCAGTGCAGTCTCCAGTGCAGTCTCCAGTGCCGTCTCCAGTGCAATCTCCAACTTCACCTCCAGTGCAGTCTCTAACTTCACCTCCAGTGCACTCTCCAGTGCAGTTTCCAGTGCAGTCTCCAACTTCACCTCCAGTGCAGTCTCCAGTGCAGTCTCCAACTTCACCTCCAGTGCAGTCTCCAGTGCAGTCTCCAGTGCAGTCTCCAACTTCACCTCCAGTGCAGTCTCCAGTGCAGTCTCCACGTTCACCTCCAGTGCAGTCTCCAGTGCAGTCTCCAACTTCACCTCCAGTTCAGTCTCCAGTGCAGTCTCCAGTGCAGTCTCCAACTTCACCTCCAGTGCACTCTCCAGTGCAGTCTCCACGTTCACCTCCAGTGCAGTCTCCAGTGCAGTCTCCAACTTCATCTCCAGTGCAGTCTCCAACTTCACCTCCAGTTCAGTCTCCAGTGCAGTCTCCAACTTCACCTCCAGTGCAGTCTCCAGTGCAGTCTCCAACTTCACCTCCAGTGCAGTGTCCAGTGCAGTCTCCAACTTCACCTCCAGTGCAGTCTCCAGTGCAGTCTCCAACTTCACCTCCAGTGCAGTCTCCAGTGCAGTCTCCAGTGCAGTCTCCAACTTCACCTCCAGTTCAGTCTCCAGTGCAGTCTCCAGTGCAGTCTCCAACTTCATCTCCATTGCAGTGTCCAGTGCAGTCTCCAACTTCACCTCCAGTGCAGTCTCCAACTTCACCTCCAGTGCAGTCTCCAGTGCAGTCTCCAACTTCACCTCCAGTGCAGTCTCCAGTGCAGTCTCCAACTTCACCTCCAGTGCAGTCTCCAGTGCAGTCTCCACGTTCACCTCCAGTGCAGTCTCCAGTGCAGTCTCCAACTTCACCTCCAGTGCAGTCTCCAGTGCAGTCTCCAGTGCAGTCTCCAACTTCACCTCCAGTGCAGTCTCCAGTGCAGTCTCCACGTTCACCTCCAGTGCAGTCTCCAGTGCAGTCTCCAACTTCATCTCCAGTGCAGTCTCCAACTTCACCTCCAGTTCAGTCTCCAGTGCAGTCTCCAACTTCACCTCCAGTGCAGTCTCCAGTGCAGTCTCCAACTTCACCTCCAGTGCAGTCTCCAACTTCACCTCCAGTGCAGTCTCCAGTGCAGTCTCCAACTTCACCTCCAGTTCAGTCTCCAGTGCAGTCTCCAACTTCACCTCCAGTGCAGTCTCCAGTGCAGTCTCCAACTTCATCTCCAGTGCAGTCTCCAACTTCACCTCCAGTTCAGTCTCCAGTGCAGTCTCCAACTTCACCTCCAGTGCAGTCTCCAGTGCAGTCTCCAACTTCATCTCCAGTGCAGTGTCCAGTGCAGTCTCCAACTTCACCTCCAGTGCAGTCTCCAACTTCACCTCCAGTGCAGTCTCCAGTGCAGTCTCCAACTTCACCTCCAGTGCAGTCTCCAGTGCAGTCTCCAACTTCACCTCCAGTGCAGTCTCCAGTGCAGTCTCCAACTTCACCTCCAGTGCAGTCTCCAGTGCAGTCTCCAACTTCACCTCCAGTGCAGTCTCCAACTTCACCTCCAGTGCAGTCTCCAGTGCAGTCTCCAGTGCGGTCTCAAACTTCACCTCCAGTGCAGTCTCCAGTGCAGTCTCCAACTTCACCTCCAGTGCAGTCTCCAGTGCAGTCTCCAACTTCACCTCCAGTGCAGTCTCCAGTGCAGTCTCCAACTTCACCTCCAGTGCAGTCTCCAATGCCGTCTCCAGTGCAGTCTCCAACTTCACCTCCAGTGCAGTCTCCAGTGCAGTCTCCAGTGCCGTCTCCAGTGCAATCTCCAACTTCACCTCCAGTGCAGTCTCCAACTTCACCTCCAGTGCACTCTCCAGTGCAGTTTCCAGTGCAGTCTCCAACTTCACCTCCAGTGCAGTCTCCAGTGCAGTCTCCAACTTCACCTCCAGTGCAGTCTCCAGTGCAGTCTCCAGTGCAGTCTCCAACTTCACCTCCAGTGCAGTCTCCAGTGCAGTCTCCACGTTCACCTCCAGTGCAGTCTCCAGTGCAGTCTCCAACTTCACCTCCAGTTCAGTCTCCAGTGCAGTCTCCAACTTCACCTCCAGTGCAGTCTCCACGTTCACCTCCAGTGCAGTCTCCAGTGCAGTCTCCAACTTCATCTCCAGTGCAGTCTCCAACTTCACCTCCAGTTCAGTCTCCAGTGCAGTCTCCAACTTCACCTCCAGTGCAGTCTCCAGTGCAGTCTCCAACTTCACCTCCAGTGCAGTGTCCAGTGCAGTCTCCAACTTCACCTCCAGTGCAGTCTCCAACTTCACCTCCAGTGCAGTCTCCAGTGCAGTCTCCAACTTCACCTCCAGTGCAGTCTCCAGTGCAGTCTCCAGTGCAGTCTCCAACTTCACCTCCAGTGCAGTCTCCAGTGCAGTCTCCACGTTCACCTCCAGTTCAGTCTCCAGTGCAGTCTCCAACTTCACCTCCAGTGCAGTCTCCAGTGCAGTCTCCAACTTCATCTCCAGTGCAGTGTCCAGTGCAGTCTCCAACTTCACCTCCAGTGCAGTCTCCAACTTCACCTCCAGTGCAGTCTCCAGTGCAGTCTCCAACTTCACCTCCAGTGCAGTCTCCAGTGCAGTCTCCAGTGCAGTCTCCAACTTCACCTCCAGTGCAGTCTCCAACTTCACCTCCAGTGCAGTCTCCAGTGCAGTCTCTAACTTCACCTCCAGTGCAGTCTCCAGTGCCGTCTCCAGTGCAGTCTCCAACTTCACCTCCAGTGCAGTCTCCAGTGCAGTCTCCAGTGCCGTCTCCAGTGCAATCTCCAACTTCACCTCCAGTGCAGTCTCCAACTTCACCTCCAGTGCAGTCTCCAGTGCAGTCTCCAGTGCAGTCTCCAACTTCACCTCCAGTGCAGTCTCCAGTGCAGTTCCAACTTCACCTCCAGTGCAGTCTCCAACTTCACCTCCAGTGCAGTCTCCAGTGCACTCTCCAACTTCACCTCCAGTGCTGTCTCCAGTGCAGTCTCCAGTGCAGTCTCCAACTTCACCTCCAGTGCAGTCTCCAGTGCAGTCTCCACATTCACCTCCAGTGCAGTCTCCAGTGCAGTCTCCAACTTCATCTCCAGTGCAGTCTCCAACTTCACCTCCAGTTCAGTCTCCAGTGCAGTCTCCAACTTCACCTCCAGTGCAGTCTCCAGTGCAGTCTCCAACTTCATCTCCAGTGCAGTGTCCAGTGCAGTCTCCAACTTCACCTCCAGTGCAGTCTCCAACTTCACCTCCAGTGCAGTCTCCAGTGCAGTCTCCAACTTCACCTCCAGTGCAGTCTCCAGTGCAGTCTCCAACTTCACCTCCAGTGCAGTCTCCAGTGCAGTCTCCAACTTCACCTCCAGTGCAGTCTCCAGTGCAGTCTCCAACTTCACCTCCAGTGCAGTCTCCAGTGCAGTCTCCAGTGCCGTCTCCAGTGCAATCTCCAACTTCACCTCCAGTGCAGTCTCCAACTTCACCTCCAGTGCACTCTCCAGTGCAGTTTCCAGTGCAGTCTCCAACTTCACCTCCAGTGCAGTCTCCAGTGCAGTCTCCAACTTCACCTCCAGTGCAGTCTCCAGTGCAGTCTCCAGTGCAGTCTCCAACTTCACCTCCAGTGCAGTCTCCAGTGCAGTCTCCACGTTCACCTCCAGTGCAGTCTCCAGTGCAGTCTCCAACTTCACCTCCAGTTCAGTCTCCAGTGCAGTCTCCAGTGCAGTCTCCAACTTCACCTCCAGTGCACTCTCCAGTGCAGTCTCCACGTTCACCTCCAGTGCAGTCTCCAGTGCAGTCTCCAACTTCATCTCCAGTGCAGTCTCCAACTTCACCTCCAGTTCAGTCTCCAGTGCAGTCTCCAACTTCACCTCCAGTGCAGTCTCCAGTGCAGTCTCCAACTTCACCTCCAGTGCAGTGTCCAGTGCAGTCTCCAACTTCACCTCCAGTGCAGTCTCCAGTGCAGTCTCCAACTTCACCTCCAGTGCAGTCTCCAGTGCAGTCTCCAGTGCAGTCTCCAACTTCACCTCCAGTTCAGTCTCCAGTGCAGTCTCCAGTGCAGTCTCCAACTTCATCTCCATTGCAGTGTCCAGTGCAGTCTCCAACTTCACCTCCAGTGCAGTCTCCAACTTCACCTCCAGTGCAGTCTCCAGTGCAGTCTCCAACTTCACCTCCAGTGCAGTCTCCAGTGCAGTCTCCAACTTCACCTCCAGTGCAGTCTCCAGTGCAGTCTCCACGTTCACCTCCAGTGCAGTCTCCAGTGCAGTCTCCAACTTCACCTCCAGTGCAGTCTCCAGTGCAGTCTCCAGTGCAGTCTCCAACTTCACCTCCAGTGCAGTCTCCAGTGCAGTCTCCACGTTCACCTCCAGTGCAGTCTCCAGTGCAGTCTCCAACTTCATCTCCAGTGCAGTCTCCAACTTCACCTCCAGTTCAGTCTCCAGTGCAGTCTCCAACTTCACCTCCAGTGCAGTCTCCAGTGCAGTCTCCAACTTCACCTCCAGTGCAGTCTCCAACTTCACCTCCAGTGCAGTCTCCAGTGCAGTCTCCAACTTCACCTCCAGTGCAGTCTCCAGTGCAGTCTCCAACTTCACCTCCAGTGCAGTCTCCAGTGCAGTCTCCAGTGCAGTCTCCAACTTCACCTCCAGTGCAGTCTCCAGTGCAGTCTCCACGTTCACCTCCAGTGCAGTCTCCAGTGCAGTCTCCAACTTCATCTCCAGTGCAGTCTCCAGCTTCACCTCCAGTTCAGTCTCCAGTGCAGTCTCCAACTTCACCTGCAGTGCAGTCTCCAGTGCAGTCTCCAACTTCACCTCCAGTTCAGTCTCCAGTGCAGTCTCCAACTTCACCTCCAGTGCAGTCTCCAGTGCAGTCTCCAACTTCATCTCCAGTGCAGTCTCCAACTTCACCTCCAGTTCAGTCTCCAGTGCAGTCTCCAACTTCACCTCCAGTGCAGTCTCCAGTGCAGTCTCCAACTTCATCTCCAGTGCAGTGTCCAGTGCAGTCTCCAACTTCACCTCCAGTGCAGTCTCCAACTTCACCTCCAGTGCAGTCTCCAGTGCAGTCTCCAACTTCACCTCCAGTGCAGTCTCCAGTGCAGTCTCCAACTTCACCTCCAGTGCAGTCTCCAGTGCAGTCTCCAACTTCACCTCCAGTGCAGTCTCCAACTTCACCTCCAGTGCACTCTCCAGTGCAGTTTCCAGTGCAGTCTCCAACTTCACCTCCAGTGCAGTCTCCAGTGCAGTCTCCACGTTCACCTCCAGTGCAGTCTCCAGTGCAGTCTCCAACTTCACCTCCAGTTCAGTCTCCAGTGCAGTCTCCAACTTCACCTCCAGTGCAGTCTCCACGTTCACCTCCAGTGCAGTCTCCAGTGCAGTCTCCAACTTCATCTCCAGTGCAGTCTCCAACTTCACCTCCAGTTCAGTCTCCAGTGCAGTCTCCAACTTCACCTCCAGTGCAGTCTCCAGTGCAGTCTCCAACTTCACCTCCAGTGCAGTGTCCAGTGCAGTCTCCAACTTCACCTCCAGTGCAGTCTCCAACTTCACCTCCAGTGCAGTCTCCAGTGCAGTCTCCAACTTCACCTCAAGTGCAGTCTCCAGTGCAGTCTCCAGTGCAGTCTCCAACTTCACCTCCAGTGCAGTCTCCAGTGCAGTCTCCACGTTCACCTCCAGTTCAGTCTCCAGTGCAGTCTCCAACTTCACCTCCAGTGCAGTCTCCAGTGCAGTCTCCAACTTCATCTCCAGTGCAGTGTCCAGTGCAGTCTCCAACTTCACCTCCAGTGCAGTCTCCAACTTCACCTCCAGTGCAGTCTCCAGTGCAGTCTCCAACTTCACCTCCAGTGCAGTCTCCAGTGCAGTCTCCAGTGCAGTCTCCAACTTCACCTCCAGTGCAGTCTCCAACTTCACCTCCAGTGCAGTCTCCAGTGCAGTCTCTAACTTCACCTCCAGTGCAGTCTCCAGTGCCGTCTCCAGTGCAGTCTCCAACTTCACCTCCAGTGCAGTCTCCAGTGCCGTCTCCAGTGCAATCTCCAACTTCACCTCCAGTGCAGTCTCCAACTTCACCTCCAGTGCAGTCTCCAGTGCAGTCTCCAGTGCAGTCTCCAACTTCACCTCCAGTGCAGTCTCCAGTGCAGTTCCAACTTCACCTCCAGTGCAGTCTCCAACTTCACCTCCAGTGCAGTCTCCAGTGCACTCTCCAACTTCACCTCCAGTGCTGTCTCCAGTGCAGTCTCCAGTGCAGTCTCCAACTTCACCTCCAGTGCAGTCTCCAGTGCAGTCTCCACGTTCACCTCCAGTGCAGTCTCCAGTGCAGTCTCCAACTTCATCTCCAGTGCAGTCTCCAACTTCACCTCCAGTTCAGTCTCCAGTGCAGTCTCCAACTTCACCTCCAGTGCAGTCTCCAGTGCAGTCTCCAACTTCATCTCCAGTGCAGTGTCCAGTGCAGTCTCCAACTTCACCTCCAGTGCAGTCTCCAACTTCACCTCCAGTGCAGTCTCCAGTGCAGTCTCCAACTTCACCTCCAGTGCAGTCTCCAGTGCAGTCTCCAGTGCAGTCTCCAACTTCACCTCCAGTTCAGTCTCCAGTGCAGTCTCCAGTGCAGTCTCCAACTTCATCTCCAGTGCAGTGTCCAGTGCAGTCTCCAACTTCACCTCCAGTGCAGTCTCCAACTTCACCTCCAGTGCAGTCTCCAGTGCAGTCTCCAACTTCACCTCCAGTGCAGTCTCCAGTGCAGTCTCCAACTTCACCTCCAGTGCAGTCTCCAGTGCAGTCTCCACGTTCACCTCCAGTGCAGTCTCCAGTGCAGTCTCCAACTTCACCTCCAGTTCAGTCTCCAGTGCAGTCTCCAGTGCAGTCTCCAACTTCACCTCCAGTGCAGTCTCCAGTGCAGTCTCCACGTTCACCTCCAGTGCAGTCTCCAGTGCAGTCTCCAACTTCATCTCCAGTGCAGTCTCCAACTTTACCTCCAGTTCAGTCTCCAGTGCAGTCTCCAACTTCACCTCCAGTGCAGTCTCCAGTGCAGTCTCCAACTTCACCTCCAGTGCAGTCTCCAACTTCACCTCCAGTGCAGTCTCCAGTGCAGTCTCCAACTTCACCTCCAGTGCAGTCTCCAGTGCAGTCTCCAACTTCACCTCCAGTGCAGTCTCCAGTGCAGTCTCCAGTGCAGTCTCCAACTTCACCTCCAGTGCAGTCTCCAGTGCAGTCTCCACGTTCACCTCCAGTGCAGTCTCCAGTGCAGTCTCCAACTTCACCTCCAGTGCAGTCTCCAGTGCAGTCTCCAACTTCACCTCCAGTTCAGTCTCCAGTGCAGTCTCCAACTTCACCTCCAGTGCAGTCTCCAGTGCAGTCTCCAACTTCATCTCCAGTGCAGTCTCCAACTTCACCTCCAGTTCAGTCTCCAGTGCAGTCTCCAACTTCACCTCCAGTGCAGTCTCCAGTGCAGTCTCCAACTTCATCTCCAGTGCAGTGTCCAGTGCAGTCTCCAACTTCACCTCCAGTGCAGTCTCCAACTTCACCTCCAGTGCAGTCTCCAGTGCAGTCTCCAACTTCACCTCCAGTGCAGTCTCCAGTGCAGTCTCCAACTTCACCTCCAGTGCAGTCTCCAGTGCAGTCTCCAACTTCACCTCCAGTGCAGTCTCCAACTTCACCTCCAGTGCACTCTCCAGTGCAGTTTCCAGTGCAGTCTCCAACTTCACCTCCAGTGCAGTCTCCAGTGCAGTCTCCAACTTCACCTCCAGTGCAGTCTCCAGTGCAGTCTCCAGTGCAGTCTCCAACTTCACCTCCAGTGCAGTCTCCAGTGCAGTCTCCACGTTCACCTCCAGTGCAGTCTCCAGTGCAGTCTCCAACTTCACCTCCAGTTCAGTCTCCAGTGCAGTCTCCAACTTCACCTCCAGTGCAGTCTCCACGTTCACCTCCAGTGCAGTCTCCAGTGCAGTCTCCAACTTCATCTCCAGTGCAGTCTCCAACTTCACCTCCAGTTCAGTCTCCAGTGCAGTCTCCAACTTCACCTCCAGTGCAGTCTCCAGTGCAGTCTCAAACTTCACCTCCAGTGCAGTGTCCAGTGCAGTCTCCAACTTCACCTCCAGTGCAGTCTCCAACTTCACCTCCAGTGCAGTCTCCAGTGCAGTCTCCAACTTCACCTCCAGTGCAGTCTCCAGTTTAGTCTCCAGTGCAGTCTCCAACTTCACCTCCAGTGCAGTCTCCAGTGCAGTCTCCACGTTCACCTCCAGTTCAGTCTCCAGTGCAGTCTCCAACTTCACCTCCAGTGCAGTCTCCAGTGCAGTCTCCAACTTCATCTCCAGTGCAGTGTCCAGTGCAGTCTCCAACTTCACCTCCAGTGCAGTCTCCAACTTCACCTCCAGTGCAGTCTCCAGTGCAGTCTCCAACTTCACCTCCAGTGCAGTCTCCAGTGCAGTCTCCAGTGCAGTCTCCAACTTCACCTCCAGTGCAGTCTCCAACTTCACCTCCAGTGCAGTCTCCAGTGCAGTCTCTAACTTCACCTCCAGTGCAGTCTCCAGTGCCGTCTCCAGTGCAGTCTCCAACTTCACCTCCAGTGCAGTCTCCAGTGCAGTCTCCAGTGCCGTCTCCAGTGCAATCTCCAACTTCACCTCCAGTGCAGTCTCCAACTTCACCTCCAGTGCAGTCTCCAGTGCAGTCTCCAGTGCAGTCTCCAACTTCACCTCCAGTGCAGTCTCCAGTGCAGTTCCAACTTCACCTCCAGTGCACTCTCCAACTTCACCTCCAGTGCTGTCTCCAGTGCAGTCTCCAGTGCAGTCTCCAACTTCACCTCCAGTGCAGTCTCCAGTGCAGTCTCCACGTTCACCTCCAGTGCAGTCTCCAGTGCAGTCTCCAACTTCACCTCCAGTGCAGTCTCCAGTGCAGTCTCCACGTTCACCTCCAGTTCAGTCTCCAGTGCAGTCTCCAACTTCATCTCCAGTGCAGTCTCCAACTTCACCTCCAGTTCAGTCTCCAGTGCAGTCTCCAACTTCACCTCCAGTGCAGTCTCCAGTGCAGTCTCCAACTTCATCTCCAGTGCAGTGTCCAGTGCAGTCTCCAACTTCACCTCCAGTGCAGTCTCCAACTTCACCTCCAGTGCAGTCTCCAGTGCAGTCTCCAACTTCACCTCCAGTGCAGTCTCCAGTGCAGTCTCCAACTTCACCTCCAGTGCAGTCTCCAGTGCAGTCTCCAACTTCACCTCCAGTGCAGTCTCCAGTGCAGTCTCCAACTTCACCTCCAGTGCAGTCTCCAGTGCAGTCTCCAGTGCCGTCTCCAGTGCAATCTCCAACTTCACCTCCAGTGCAGTCTCCAACTTCACCTCCAGTGCACTCTCCAGTGCAGTTTCCAGTGCAGTCTCCAACTTCACCTCCAGTGCAGTCTCCAGTGCAGTCTCCAACTTCACCTCCAGTGCAGTCTCCAGTGCAGTCTCCAGTGCAGTCTCCAACTTCACCTCCAGTGCAGTCTCCAGTGCAGTCTCCACGTTCACCTCCAGTGCAGTCTCCAGTGCAGTCTCCAACTTCACCTCCAGTTCAGTCTCCAGTGCAGTCTCCAGTGCAATCTCCAACTTCACCTCCAGTGCAGTCTCCAGTGCAGTCTCCACGTTCACCTCCAGTGCAGTCTCCAGTGCAGTCTCCAACTTCATCTCCAGTGCAGTCTCCAACTTCACCTCCAGTTCAGTCTCCAGTGCAGTCTCCAACTTCACCTCCAGTGCAGTCTCCAGTGCAGTCTCCAACTTCACCTCCAGTGCAGTGTCCAGTGCAGTCTCCAACTTCACCTCCAGTGCAGTCTCCAACTTCACCTCCAGTGCAGTCTCCAGTGCAGTGTCCAACTTCACCTCCAGTGCAGTCTCCAGTGCAGTCTCCAGTGCAGTCTCCAACTTCACCTCCAGTTCAGTCTCCAGTGCAGTCTCCAGTGCAGTCTCCAACTTCATCTCCAGTGCAGTGTCCAGTGCAGTCTCCAACTTCACCTCCAGTGCAGTCTCCAACTTCACCTCCAGTGCAGTCTCCAGTGCAGTCTCCAACTTCACCTCCAGTGCAGTCTCCAGTGCAGTCTCCAACTTCACCTCCAGTGCAGTCTCCAGTGCAGTCTCCACGTTCACCTCCAGTGCAGTCTCCAGTGCAGTCTCCAACTTCACCTCCAGTTCAGTCTCCAGTGCAGTCTCCAGTGCAGTCTCCAACTTCACCTCCAGTGCAGTCTCCAGTGCAGTCTCCACGTTCACCTCCAGTGCAGTCTCCAGTGCAGTCTCCAACTTCATCTCCAGTGCAGTCTCCAACTTCACCTCCAGTTCAGTCTCCAGTGCAGTCTCCAACTTCACCTCCAGTGCAGTCTCCAGTGCAGTCTCCAACTTCACCTCCAGTGCAGTCTCCAACTTCACCTCCAGTGCAGTCTCCAGTGCAGTCTCCAACTTCACCTCCAGTGCAGTCTCCAGTGCAGTCTCCAACTTCACCTCCAGTGCAGTCTCCAGTGCAGTCTCCAGTGCAGTCTCCAACTTCACCTCCAGTGCAGTCTCCAGTGCAGTCTCCACGTTCACCTCCAGTGCAGTCTCCAGTGCAGTCTCCAACTTCATCTCCAGTGCAGTCTCCAGCTTCACCTCCAGTTCAGTCTCCAGTGCAGTCTCCAACTTCACCTCCAGTGCAGTCTCCAGTGCAGTCTCCAACTTCACCTCCAGTTCAGTCTCCAGTGCAGTCTCCAACTTCACCTCCAGTGCAGTCTCCAGTGCAGTCTCCAACTTCATCTCCAGTGCAGTCTCCAACTTCACCTCCAGTTCAGTCTCCAGTGCAGTCTCCAACTTCACCTCCAGTGCAGTCTCCAGTGCAGTCTCCAACTTCATCTCCAGTGCAGTGTCCAGTGCAGTCTCCAACTTCACCTCCAGTGCAGTCTCCAACTTCACCTCCAGTGCAGTCTCCAGTGCAGTCTCCAACTTCACCTCCAGTGCAGTCTCCAGTGCAGTCTCCAACTTCACCTCCAGTGCAGTCTCCAGTGCAGTCTCCAACTTCACCTCCAGTGCAGTCTCCAGTGCAGTCTCCAACTTCACCTCCAGTGCAGTCTCCAACTTCACCTCCAGTGCAGTCTCCAGTGCAGTCTCCAGTGCAGTCTCCAGTGCGGTCTCCAACTTCACCTCCAGTGCAGTCTCCAGTGCAGTCTCCAACTTCACCTCCAGTGCAGTCTCCAGTGCAGTCTCCACCTTCACCTCCAGTGCAGTCTCCAGTGCAGTCTCCAACTTCACCTCCAGTGCAGTCTCCAGTGCCGTCTCCAGTGCAGTCTCCAACTTCACCTCCAGTGCAGTCTCCAGTGCAGTCTCCAGTGCCGTCTCCAGTGCAATCTCCAACATCACCTCCAGTGCAGTCTCCAACTTCACCTCCAGTGCACTCTCCAGTGCAGTTTCCAGTGCAGTGTCCAACTTCACCTCCAGTGCAGTCTCCAGTGCAGTCTCCAACTTCACCTCCAGTGCAGTCTCCAGTGCAGTCTCCAGTGCAGTCTCCAACTTTACCTCCAGTGCAGTCTCCAGTGCAGTCTCCACGTTCACCTCCAGTGCAGTCTCCAGTGCAGTCTCCAACTTCACCTCCAGTTCAGTCTCCAGTGCAGTCTCCAGTGCAGTCTCCAACTTCACCTCCAGTGCAGTCTCCAGTGCAGTCTCCACGTTCACCTCCAGTGCAGTCTCCAGTGCAGTCTCCAACTTCATCTCCAGTGCAGTCTCCAACTTCACCTCCAGTTCAGTCTCCAGTGCAGTCTCCAACTTCACCTCCAGTGCAGTCTCCAGTGCAGTCTCCAACTTCATCTCCAGTGCAGTGTCCAGTGCAGTCTCCAACTTCACCTCCAGTGCAGTCTCCAACTTCACCTCCAGTGCAGTCTCCAGTGCAGTCTCCAACTTCACCTCCAGTGCAGTCTCCAGTGCAGTCTCCAGTGCAATCTCCAACTTCACCTCCAGTGCAGTCTCCACGTTCACCTCCAGTGCAGTCTCCAGTGCAGTCTCCAACTTCATCTCAAGTGCAGTCTCCAACTTCACCTCCAGTTCAGTCTCCAGTGCAGTCTCCAACTTCACCTCCAGTGCAGTCTCCAGTGCAGTCTCCAGTGCAGTCTCCAACTTCACCTCCAGTGCAGTCTCCAACTTCACCTCCAGTGCAGTCTCCAGTGCCGTCTCCCGTGCAGTCTCCAACTTCACGTCCAGTGCAGTCTCCAGTGCAGTTTCCAGTGCAGTCTCCAACTTCACCTCCAGTGCAGTCTCCAGTGCAGTCTCCAACTTCACCTCCAGTGCAGTCTCCAGTGCAGTCTCCAGTGCAGTCTCCAACTTCACCTCCAGTGCAGTCTCCAGTGCAGTCTCCACGTTCACCTCCAGTGGAGTCTCCAGTGCAGTCTCCAACTTCACCTCCAGTGCAGTCTCCAGTGCAGTCTCCACGTTCACCTCCAGTGCAGTCTCCAGTGCAGTCTCAAACTTCATCTCCAGTGCAGTCTCCAACTTCACCTCCAGTTCAGTCTCCAGTGCAGTCTCCAACTTCACCTCCAGTGCAGTCTCCAACTTCACCTCCAGTGCAGTCTCCAGTGCAGTCTCCAACTTCACCTCCAGTGCAGTCTCCAGTGCAGTCTCCAACTTCACCTCCAGTTCAGTCTCCAGTGCAGTCTCCAACTTCACCTCCAGTGCAGTCTCCAGTGCAGTCTCCAGTGCAGTCTCCAACTTCACCTCCAGTGCAGTCTCCAACTTCATCTCCAGTGCAGTCTCCAACTTTACCTCCAGTTCAGTCTCCAGTGCAGTCTCCAACTTCACCTCCAGTGCAGTCTCCAGTGCAGTCTCCAACTTCACCTCCAGTGCAGTCTCCAACTTCACCTCCAGTGCAGTCTCCAGTGCAGTCTCCAACTTCACCTCCAGTGCAGTCTGCAGTGCAGTCTCCAACTTCACCTCCAGTGCAGTCTCCAGTGCAGTCTCCAACTTCACCTCCAGTGCAGTCTCCAGTGCAGTCTCCAACTTCACCTCCAGTGCAGTCTCCAGTGCAGTCTCCAACTTCACCTCCAGTGCAGTCTCCAACTTCACCTCCAGTGCAGTCTCCAGTGCGGTCTCCAACTTCACCTCCAGTGCAGTCTCCAGTGCAGTCTCCAACTTCACCTCCAGTGCAGTCTCCAGTGCAGTCTCCAGTGCAGTCTCCAACTTCACCTCCAGTGCAGTCTCCAACTTCACCTCCAGTGCAGTCCCCAGTGCAGTCTCCAGTGCAGTCTCCAACTTCACCTCCAGTGCAGTCTCCAGTGCAGTCTCCAACTTCACCTCCAGTGCAGTCTCCAGTGCAGTCTCCAACTTCACCTCCAGTGCAGTCTCCAGTGCAGTCTCCAGTGCAGTCTCCAACTTCACCTCCAGTGCAGTCTCCAGTGCAGTCTCCAACTTCACCTCCAGTGCAGTATCCAGTGCAGTCTCCAACTTCACCTCCAGTGCAGTCTCCAACTTCACCTCCAGTGCAGTCTCCAGTGCCGTCTCCCGTGCAGTCTCCAACTTCACGTCCAGTGCAGTCTCCAGTGCAGTTTCCAGTGCAGTCTCCAACTTCACCTCCAGTGCAGTCTCCAGTGCAGTCTCCAACTTCACCTCCAGTGCAGTCTCCAGTGCAGTCTCCAGTGCAGTCTCCAACTTCACCTCCAGTGCAGTCTCCAGTGCAGTCTCCACGTTCACCTCCAGTGGAGTCTCCAGTGCAGTCTCCAACTTCACCTCCAGTGCAGTCTCCAGTGCAGTCTCCACGTTCACCTCCAGTGCAGTCTCCAGTGCAGTCTCAAACTTCATCTCCAGTGCAGTCTCCAACTTCACCTCCAGTTCAGTCTCCAGTGCAGTCTCCAACTTCACCTCCAGTGCAGTCTCCAACTTCACCTCCAGTGCAGTCTCCAGTGCAGTCTCCAACTTCACCTCCAGTGCAGTCTCCAGTGCAGTCTCCAACTTCACCTCCAGTGCAGTCTCCAGTGCAGTCTCCAGTGCAGTCTCAAACTTCACCTCCAGTGCAGTCTCCAGTGCAGTCTCCACGTTCACCTCCAGTGCAGTCTCCAGTGCAGTCTCCAACTTCATCTCCAGTGCAGTCTCCAACTTCACCTCCAGTTCAGTCTCCAGTGCAGTCTCCAACTTCACCTCCAGTGCAGTCTCCAGTGCAGTCTCCAACTTCACCTCCAGTGCAGTCTCCAGTGCAGTCTCCAACTTCACCTCCAGTGCAGTCTGCAGTGCAGTCTCCAACTTCACCTCCAGTGCAGTCTCCAGTGCAGTCTCCAACTTCACCTCCAGTGCAGTCTCCAGTGCAGTCTCCAACTTCACCTCCAGTGCAGTCTCCAGTGCAGTCTCCAACTTCACCTCCAGTGCAGTCTCCAACTTCACCTCCAGTGCAGTCTCCAGTGCGGTCTCCAACTTCACCTCCAGTGCAGTCTCCAGTGCAGTCTCCAACTTCACCTCCAGTGCAGTCTCCAGTGCAGTCTCCAGTGCAGTCTCCAACTTCACCTCCAGTGCAGTCTCCAACTTCACCTCCAGTGCAGTCCCCAGTGCAGTCTCCAGTGCAGTCTCCAACTTCACCTCCAGTGCAGTCTCCAGTGCAGTCTCCAACTTCACCTCCAGTGCAGTCTCCAGTGCAGTCTCCAACTTCACCTCCAGTGCAGTCTCCAGTGCAGTCTCCAGTGCAGTCTCCAACTTCACCTCCAGTGCAGTCTCCAGTGCAGTCTCCAACTTCACCTCCAGTGCAGTATCCAGTGCAGTCTCCAACTTCACCTCCAGTGCAGTCTCCAACTTCACCTCCAGTGCAGTCTCCAGTGCCGTCTCCCGTGCAGTCTCCAACTTCACGTCCAGTGCAGTCTCCAGTGCAGTTTCCAGTGCAGTCTCCAACTTCACCTCCAGTGCAGTCTCCAGTGCAGTCTCCAACTTCACCTCCAGTGCAGTCTCCAGTGCAGTCTCCAGTGCAGTCTCCAACTTCACCTCCAGTGCAGTCTCCAGTGCAGTCTCCACGTTCACCTCCAGTGGAGTCTCCAGTGCAGTCTCCAACTTCACCTCCAGTGCAGTCTCCAGTGCAGTCTCCACGTTCACCTCCAGTGCAGTCTCCAGTGCAGTCTCAAACTTCATCTCCAGTGCAGTCTCCAACTTCACCTCCAGTTCAGTCTCCAGTGCAGTCTCCAACTTCACCTCCAGTGCAGTCTCCAACTTCACCTCCAGTGCAGTCTCCAGTGCAGTCTCCAACTTCACCTCCAGTGCAGTCTCCAGTGCAGTCTCCAACTTCACCTCCAGTGCAGTCTCCAGTGCAGTCTCCAGTGCAGTCTCAAACTTCACCTCCAGTGCAGTCTCCAGTGCAGTCTCCACGTTCACCTCCAGTGCAGTCTCCAGTGCAGTCTCCAACTTCATCTCCAGTGCAGTCTCCAACTTCACCTCCAGTTCAGTCTCCAGTGCAGTCTCCAACTTCACCTCCAGTGCAGTCTCCACGTTCACCTCCAGTGCAGTCTCCAGTGCAGTCTCCAACTTCACCTCCAGTGCAGTCTCCAACTTCACCTCCAGTGCAGTCTCCAGTGCAGTCTCTAACTTCACCTCCAGTGCAGTCTCCAGTGCCGTCTCCCGTGCAGTCTCCAGTGCAGTCTCCAGTGCCGTCTCCAGTGCAGTCTCCAGTGCAGTCTCCAACTTCACCTCCAGTGCAGTCTCCAGTGCAGTCTCCAGTGCAGTCTCCAACTTCACCTCCCGTGCAGTCTGCAGTGCAGTCTCCAACTTCACCTCCAGTGCAGTCTCCAGTGCAGTCTCCAACTTCACCTCCAGTGCAGTCTCCAGTGCAGTCTCCAACTTCACCTCCAGTGCAGTCTCCAGTGCAGTCTCCAGTGAAGTCTCCACTGCAGTCTCCAACTTCACCTCCAGTGCAGTCTCCAACTTCACCTCCAGTGCAGTCTCCAGTGCAGTCTCCAGTGCAGTCTCCAACTTCACCTCCAGTGCAGTCTCCAGTGCAGTCTCCAACTTCACCTCCAGTGCAGTCTCCAACTTCACCTCCAGTGCAGTCTCCAGTGCAGTCTCCAACTTCACCTCCAGTGCAGTCTCCAGTGCAGTCTCCAGTGCAGTCTCCAACTTCACCTCCAGTGCAGTCTCCAGTGCAGTCTCCACGTTCACCTCCAGTGCAGTCTCCAGTGCAGTCTCCAACTTCATCTCAAGTGCAGTCTCCAACTTCACCTCCAGTGCAGTCTCCAGTGCAGTCTCCAACTTCACCTCCAGTGCAGTCTCCAGTGCAGTCTCCAGTGCAGTCTCCAACTTCACCTCCAGTGCAGTCTCCAGTGCAGTCTCCACGTTCACCTCCAGTGCAGTCTCCAGTGCAGTCTCCAACTTCATCTCAAGTGCAGTCTCCAACTTCACCTCCAGTTCAGTCTCCAGTGCAGTCTCCAACTTCACCTCCAGTGCAGTCTCCAGTGCAGTCTCCAACTTCATCTCCAGTGCAGTGTCCAGTGCAGTCTCCAACTTCACCTCCAGTGCAGTCTCCAACTTCACCTCCAGTGCAGTCTCCAGTGCAGTCTCCAACTTCACCTCCAGTGCAGTCTCCAGTGCAGTCTCCAGTGCAGTCTCCAACTTCACCTCCAGTGCAGTCTCCAACTTCACCTCCAGTGCAGTCTCCAGTGCAGTCTCTAACTTCACCTCCAGTGCAGTCTCCAGTGCCGTCTCCCGTGCAGTCTCCAGTTCAGTCTCCAGTGCCGTCTCCAGTGCAGTCTCCAGTGCAGTCTCCAACTTCACCTCCAGTGCAGTCTCCAGTGCAGTCTCCAGTGCAGTCTCCAACTTCACCTCCCGTGCAGTCTGCAGTGCAGTCTCCAACTTCACCTCCAGTGCAGTCTCCAGTGCAGTCTCCAACTTCACCTCCAGTGCAGTCTCCAGTGCAGTCTCCAACTTCACCTCCAGTGCAGTCTCCAGTGCAGTCTCCAGTGAAGTCTCCACTGCAGTCTCCAACTTCACCTCCAGTGCAGTCTCCAACTTCACCTCCAGTGCAGTCTCCAGTGCAGTCTCCAGTGCAGTCTCCAACTTCACCTCCAGTGCAGTCTCCAGTGCAGTCTCCAACTTCACCTCCAGTGCAGTCTCCAACTTCACCTCCAGTGCAGTCTCCAGTGCAGTCTCCAACTTCACCTCCAGTGCTGTCTCCAGTGCAGTCTCCAGTGCAGTCTCCAACTTCACCTCCAGTGCAGTCTCCAGTGCAGTCTCCACGTTCACCGCCAGTGCAGTCTCCAGTGCAGTCTCCAACTTCATCTCCAGTGCAGTCTCCAACTTCACCTCCAGTTCAGTCTCCAGTGCAGTCTCCAACTTCACCTCCAGTGCATGCTCCAGTGCAGTCTCCAACTTCATCTCCAGTGCAGTGTCCAGTGCAGTCTCCAACTTCACCTCCAGTGCAGTCTCCAACTTCACCTCCAGTGCAGTCTCCAGTGCAGTCTCCAACTTCACCTCCAGTGCAGTCTGCAGTGCAGTCTCCAACTTCACCTCCAGTGCAGTCTCCAGTGCAGTCTCCAACTTCACCTCCAGTGCAGTCTCCAGTGCAGTCTCCAACTTCACCTCCAGTGCAGTCTCCAGTGCAGTCTCCAACTTCACCTCCAGTGCAGTCTCCAACTTCACCTCCAGTGCAGTCTCCAGTGCGGTCTCCAACTTCACCTCCAGTGCAGTCTCCAGTGCAGTCTCCAACTTCACCTCCAGTGCAGTCTCCAGTGCAGTCTCCAGTGCAGTCTCCAACTTCACCTCCAGTGCAGTCTCCAACTTCACCTCCAGTGCAGTCCCCAGTGCAGTCTCCAGTGCAGTCTCCAACTTCACCTCCAGTGCAGTCTCCAGTGCAGTCTCCAACTTCACCTCCAGTGCAGTCTCCAGTGCAGTCTCCAACTTCACCTCCAGTGCAGTCTCCAGTGCAGTCTCCAGTGCAGTCTCCAACTTCACCTCCAGTGCAGTCTCCAGTGCAGTCTCCAACTTCACCTCCAGTGCAGTATCCAGTGCAGTCTCCAACTTCACCTCCAGTGCAGTCTCCAACTTCACCTCCAGTGCAGTCTCCAGTGCCGTCTCCCGTGCAGTCTCCAACTTCACGTCCAGTGCAGTCTCCAGTGCAGTTTCCAGTGCAGTCTCCAACTTCACCTCCAGTGCAGTCTCCAGTGCAGTCTCCAACTTCACCTCCAGTGCAGTCTCCAGTGCAGTCTCCAGTGCAGTCTCCAACTTCACCTCCAGTGCAGTCTCCAGTGCAGTCTCCACGTTCACCTCCAGTGGAGTCTCCAGTGCAGTCTCCAACTTCACCTCCAGTGCAGTCTCCAGTGCAGTCTCCACGTTCACCTCCAGTGCAGTCTCCAGTGCAGTCTCAAACTTCATCTCCAGTGCAGTCTCCAACTTCACCTCCAGTTCAGTCTCCAGTGCAGTCTCCAACTTCACCTCCAGTGCAGTCTCCAACTTCACCTCCAGTGCAGTCTCCAGTGCAGTCTCCAACTTCACCTCCAGTGCAGTCTCCAGTGCAGTCTCCAACTTCACCTCCAGTGCAGTCTCCAGTGCAGTCTCCAGTGCAGTCTCAAACTTCACCTCCAGTGCAGTCTCCAGTGCAGTCTCCACGTTCACCTCCAGTGCAGTCTCCAGTGCAGTCTCCAACTTCATCTCCAGTGCAGTCTCCAACTTCACCTCCAGTTCAGTCTCCAGTGCAGTCTCCAACTTCACCTCCAGTGCAGTCTCCAGTGCAGTCTCCAACTTCACCTCCAGTTCAGTCTCCAGTGCAGTCTCCAACTTCACCTCCAGTGCAGTCTCCAGTGCAGTCTCCAACTTCATCTCCAGTGCAGTCTCCAACTTCACCTCCAGTTCAGTCTCCAGTGCAGTCTCCAACTTCACCTCCAGTGCAGTCTCCAGTGCAGTCTCCAACTTCATCTCCAGTGCAGTGTCCAGTGCAGTCTCCAACTTCACCTCCAGTGCAGTCTCCAACTTCACCTCCAGTGCAGTCTCCAGTGCAGTCTCCAACTTCACCTCCAGTGCAGTCTCCAGTGCAGTCTCCAACTTCACCTCCAGTGCAGTCTCCAGTGCAGTCTCCAACTTCACCTCCAGTGCAGTCTCCAGTGCAGTCTCCAACTTCACCTCCAGTGCAGTCTCCAACTTCACCTCCAGTGCAGTCTCCAGTGCAGTCTCCACCTTCACCTCCAGTGCAGTCTCCAGTGCAGTCTCCAACTTCACCTCCAGTGCAGTCTCCAGTGCCGTCTCCAGTGCAGTCTCCAACTTCACCTCCAGTGCAGTCTCCAGTGCAGTCTCCAGTGCCGTCTCCAGTGCAATCTCCAACATCACCTCCAGTGCAGTCTCCAACTTCACCTCCAGTGCACTCTCCAGTGCAGTTTCCAGTGCAGTGTCCAACTTCACCTCCAGTGCAGTCTCCAGTGCAGTCTCCAACTTCACCTCCAGTGCAGTCTCCAGTGCAGTCTCCAGTGCAGTCTCCAACTTCACCTCCAGTGCAGTCTCCAGTGCAGTCTCCACGTTCACCTCCAGTGCAGTCTCCAGTGCAGTCTCCAACTTCACCTCCAGTTCAGTCTCCAGTGCAGTCTCCAGTGCAGTCTCCAACTTCACCTCCAGTGCAGTCTCCAGTGCAGTCTCCACGTTCACCTCCAGTGCAGTCTCCAGTGCAGTCTCCAACTTCATCTCCAGTGCAGTCTCCAACTTCACCTCCAGTTCAGTCTCCAGTGCAGTCTCCAACTTCACCTCCAGTGCAGTCTCCAGTGCAGTCTCCAACTTCATCTCCAGTGCAGTGTCCAGTGCAGTCTCCAACTTCACCTCCAGTGCAGTCTCCAACTTCACCTCCAGTGCAGTCTCCAGTGCAGTCTCCAACTTCACCTCCAGTGCAGTCTCCAGTGCAGTCTCCAGTGCAGTCTCCAACTTCACCTCCAGTGCAGTCTCCAGTGCAGTCTCCACGTTCACCTCCAGTGCAGTCTCCAGTGCAGTCTCCAACTTCATCTCCAGTGCAGTCTCCAACTTCACCTCCAGTTCAGTCTCCAGTGCAGTCTCCAACTTCACCTCCAGTGCAGTCTCCAGTGCAGTCTCCAACTTCATCTCCAGTGCAGTGTCCAGTGCAGTCTCCAACTTCACCTCCAGTGCAGTCTCCAACTTCACCTCCAGTGCAGTCTCCAGTGCAGTCTCCAACTTCACCTCCAGTGCAGTCTCCAGTGCAGTCTCCAGTGCAGTCTCCAACTTCACCTCCAGTGCAGTCTCCAGTGCAGTCTCCACGTTCACCTCCAGTGCAGTCTCCAGTGCAGTCTCCAACTTCATCTCAAGTGCAGTCTCCAACTTCACCTCCAGTTCAGTCTCCAGTGCAGTCTCCAACTTCACCTCCAGTGCAGTCTCCAGTGCAGTCTCCAACTTCATCTCCAGTGCAGTGTCCAGTGCAGTCTCCAACTTCACCTCCAGTGCAGTCTCCAACTTCACCTCCAGTGCAGTCTCCAGTGCAGTCTCCAACTTCACCTCCAGTGCAGTCTCCAGTGCAGTCTCCAGTGCAGTCTCCAACTTCACCTCCAGTGCAGTCTCCAACTTCACCTCCAGTGCAGTCTCCAGTGCAGTCTCTAACTTCACCTCCAGTGCAGTCTCCAGTGCCGTCTCCCGTGCAGTCTCCAGTGCAGTCTCCAGTGCCGTCTCCAGTGCAGTCTCCAGTGCAGTCTCCAACTTCACCTCCAGTGCAGTCTCCAGTGCAGTCTCCAGTGCAGTCTCCAACTTCACCTCCCGTGCAGTCTGCAGTGCAGTCTCCAACTTCACCTCCAGTGCAGTCTCCAGTGCAGTCTCCAACTTCACCTCCAGTGCAGTCTCCAGTGCAGTCTCCAACTTCACCTCCAGTGCAGTCTCCAGTGCAGTCTCCAGTGAAGTCTCCACTGCAGTCTCCAACTTCACCTCCAGTGCAGTCTCCAACTTCACCTCCAGTGCAGTCTCCAGTGCAGTCTCCAGTGCAGTCTCCAACTTCACCTCCAGTGCAGTCTCCAGTGCAGTCTCCAACTTCACCTCCAGTGCAGTCTCCAACTTCACCTCCAGTGCAGTCTCCAGTGCAGTCTCCAACTTCACCTCCAGTGCAGTCTCCAGTGCAGTCTCCAGTGCAGTCTCCAACTTCACCTCCAGTGCAGTCTCCAGTGCAGTCTCCACGTTCACCTCCAGTGCAGTCTCCAGTGCAGTCTCCAACATCATCTCAAGTGCAGTCTCCAACTTCACCTCCAGTGCAGTCTCCAGTGCAGTCTCCAACTTCACCTCCAGTGCAGTCTCCAGTGCAGTCTCCAGTGCAGTCTCCAACTTCACCTCCAGTGCAGTCTCCAGTGCAGTCTCCACGTTCACCTCCAGTGCAGTCTCCAGTGCAGTCTCCAACTTCATCTCAAGTGCAGTCTCCAACTTCACCTCCAGTTCAGTCTCCAGTGCAGTCTCCAACTTCACCTCCAGTGCAGTCTCCAGTGCAGTCTCCAACTTCATCTCCAGTGCAGTGTCCAGTGCAGTCTCCAACTTCACCTCCAGTGCAGTCTCCAACTTCACCTCCAGTGCAGTCTCCAGTGCAGTCTCCAACTTCACCTCCAGTGCAGTCTCCAGTGCAGTCTCCAGTGCAGTCTCCAACTTCACCTCCAGTGCAGTCTCCAACTTCACCTCCAGTGCAGTCTCCAGTGCAGTCTCTAACTTCACCTCCAGTGCAGTCTCCAGTGCCGTCTCCCGTGCAGTCTCCAGTGCAGTCTCCAGTGCCGTCTCCAGTGCAGTCTCCAGTGCAGTCTCCAACTTCACCTCCAGTGCAGTCTCCAGTGCAGTCTCCAGTGCAGTCTCCAACTTCACCTCCCGTGCAGTCTGCAGTGCAGTCTCCAACTTCACCTCCAGTGCAGTCTCCAGTGCAGTCTCCAACTTCACCTCCAGTGCAGTCTCCAGTGCAGTCTCCAACTTCACCTCCAGTGCAGTCTCCAGTGCAGTCTCCAGTGAAGTCTCCACTGCAGTCTCCAACTTCACCTCCAGTGCAGTCTCCAACTTCACCTCCAGTGCAGTCTCCAGTGCAGTCTCCAGTGCAGTCTCCAACTTCACCTCCAGTGCAGTCTCCAGTGCAGTCTCCAACTTCACCTCCAGTGCAGTCTCCAACTTCACCTCCAGTGCAGTCTCCAGTGCAGTCTCCAACTTCACCTCCAGTGCTGTCTCCAGTGCAGTCTCCAGTGCAGTCTCCAACTTCACCTCCAGTGCAGTCTCCAGTGCAGTCTCCACGTTCACCGCCAGTGCAGTCTCCAGTGCAGTCTCCAACTTCATCTCCAGTGCAGTCTCCAACTTCACCTCCAGTTCAGTCTCCAGTGCAGTCTCCAACTTCACCTCCAGTGCATGCTCCAGTGCAGTCTCCAACTTCATCTCCAGTGCAGTGTCCAGTGCAGTCTCCAACTTCACCTCCAGTGCAGTCTCCAACTTCACCTCCAGTGCAGTCTCCAGTGCAGTCTCCAACTTCACCTCCAGTGCAGTCTGCAGTGCAGTCTCCAACTTCACCTCCAGTGCAGTCTCCAGTGCAGTCTCCAACTTCACCTCCAGTGCAGTCTCCAGTGCAGTCTCCAACTTCACCTCCAGTGCAGTCTCCAGTGCAGTCTCCAACTTCACCTCCAGTGCAGTCTCCAACTTCACCTCCAGTGCAGTCTCCAGTGCGGTCTCCAACTTCACCTCCAGTGCAGTCTCCAGTGCAGTCTCCAACTTCACCTCCAGTGCAGTCTCCAGTGCAGTCTCCAGTGCAGTCTCCAACTTCACCTCCAGTGCAGTCTCCAACTTCACCTCCAGTGCAGTCCCCAGTGCAGTCTCCAGTGCAGTCTCCAACTTCACCTCCAGTGCAGTCTCCAGTGCAGTCTCCAACTTCACCTCCAGTGCAGTCTCCAGTGCAGTCTCCAACTTCACCTCCAGTGCAGTCTCCAGTGCAGTCTCCAGTGCAGTCTCCAACTTCACCTCCAGTGCAGTCTCCAGTGCAGTCTCCAACTTCACCTCCAGTGCAGTATCCAGTGCAGTCTCCAACTTCACCTCCAGTGCAGTCTCCAGTGCAGTCTCCAACTTCACCTCCAGTTCAGTCTCCAGTGCAGTCTCCAACTTCACCTCCAGTGCAGTCTCCACGTTCACCTCCAGTGCAGTCTCCAGTGCAGTCTCCAACTTCACCTCCAGTGCAGTCTCCAGTGCAGTCTCCAACTTCATCTCCAGTGCAGTGTCCAGTGCAGTCTCCAACTTCACCTCCAGTGCAGTCTCCAGTGCAGTCTCCAACTTCATCTCCAGTGCAGTGTCCAGTGCAGTCTCCAACTTCACCTCCAGTGCAGTCTCCAACTTCACCTCCAGTGCAGTCTCCAGTGCAGTCTCCAACTTCACCTCCAGTGCAGTCTCCAACTTCACCTCCAGTGCAGTCTCCAGTGCAGTCTCCAGTGCAGTCTCCAGTGCAGTCTCCAGTGCGGTCTCCAACTTCACCTCCAGTGCAGTCTCCAGTGCAGTCTCCAACTTCATCTCCAGTGCAGTCTCCAGTGCAGTCTCCAACTTCACCTCCAGTGCAGTCTCCAGTGCAGTCTCCAGTGCAGTCTCCAACTTCACCTCCAGTGCAGTCTCCAGTGCCGTCTCCAGTGCAGTCTCCAACTTCACCTCCAGTGCAGTCTCCAGTGCAGTCTCCAGTGCCGTCTCCAGTGCAGTCTCCAACTTCACCTCCAGTGCACTCTCCAGTGCAGTTTCCAGTGCAGTCTCCAACTTCACCTCCAGTGCAGTCTCCAGTGCAGTCTCCAACTTCACCTCCAGTGCAGTCTCCAGTGCAGTCTCCAGTGCAGTCTCCAACTTCACCTCCAGTGCAGTCTCCAGTGCAGTCTCCACGTTCACCTCCAGTGCAGTCTCCAGTGCAGTCTCCAACTTCACCTCCAGTTCAGTCTCCAGTGCAGTCTCCAGTGCAGTCTCCAACTTCACCTCCAGTGCAGTCTCCAGTGCAGTCTCCACGTTCACCTCCAGTGCAGTCTCCAGTGCAGTCTCCAACTTCATCTCCAGTGCAGTCTCCAACTTCACCTCCAGTTCAGTCTCCAGTGCAGTCTCCAACTTCACCTCCAGTGCAGTCTCCAGTGCAGTCTCCAACTTCACCTCCAGTGCAGTCTCCAGTGCAGTCTCCACGTTCACCTCCAGTGCAGTCTCCAGTGCAGTCTCCAACTTCACCTCCAGTTCAGTCTCCAGTGCAGTCTCCAGTGCAGTCTCCAACTTCACCTCCAGTGCAGTCTCCAGTGCAGTCTCCACGTTCACCTCCAGTGCAGTCTCCAGTGCAGTCTCCAACTTCATCTCCAGTGCAGTCTCCAACTTCACCTCCAGTTCAGTCTCCAGTGCAGTCTCCAACTTCACCTCCAGTGCAGTCTCCAGTGCAGTCTCCAACTTCACCTCCAGTGCAGTCTCCAACTTCACCTCCAGTGCAGTCTCCAGTGCAGTCTCCAGTGCAGTCTCCAACTTCACCTCCAGTGCAGTCTCCAGTGCAGTCTCCAGTGCAGTCTCCAACTTCACCTCCAGTGCAGTCTCCAGTGCAGTCTCCACGTTCACCTCCAGTGCAGTCTCCAGTGCAGTCTCCAACTTCATCTCCAGTGCAGTCTCCAGGCTTCACCTCCAGTTCAGTCTCCAGTGCAGTCTCCAACTTCACCTCCAGTGCAGTCTCCAGTGCAGTCTCCAACTTCACCTCCAGTTCAGTCTCCAGTGCAGTCTCCAACTTCACCTCCAGTGCAGTCTCCAGTGCAGTCTCCAACTTCATCTCCAGTGCAGTCTCCAACTTCACCTCCAGTTCAGTCTCCAGTGCAGTCTCCAACTTCACCTCCAGTGCAGTCTCCAGTGCAGTCTCCAACTTCATCTCCAGTGCAGTGTCCAGTGCAGTCTCCAACTTCACCTCCAGTGCAGTCTCCAACTTCACCTCCAGTGCAGTCTCCAGTGCAGTCTCCAACTTCACCTCCAGTGCAGTCTCCAGTGCAGTCTCCAACTCACCTCAGTGCAGTCTCCAGTGCAGTCTCCAACTCACCTCCAGTGCAGTCTCCAGTGCAGTCTCCAACTTCACCTCCAGTGCAGTCTCCAACTTCACCTCCAGTGCAGTCTCCAGTGCAGTCTCCAGTGCAGTCTCCAGTGCGGTCTCCAACTTCACCTCCAGTGCAGTCTCCAGTGCAGTCTCCAACTTCACCTCCAGTGCAGTCTCCAGTGCAGTCTCCACCTTCACCTCCAGTGCAGTCTCCAGTGCAGTCTCCAACTTCACCTCCAGTGCAGTCTCCAGTGCCGTCTCCAGTGCAGTCTCCAACTTCACCTCCAGTGCAGTCTCCAGTGCAGTCTCCAGTGCCGTCTCCAGTGCAATCTCCAACATCACCTCCAGTGCAGTCTCCAACTTCACCTCCAGTGCACTCTCCAGTGCAGTTTCCAGTGCAGTGTCCAACTTCACCTCCAGTGCAGTCTCCAGTGCAGTCTCCAACTTCACCTCCAGTGCAGTCTCCAGTGCAGTCTCCAGTGCAGTCTCCAACTTCACCTCCAGTGCAGTCTCCAGTGCAGTCTCCACGTTCACCTCCAGTGCAGTCTCCAGTGCAGTCTCCAACTTCACCTCCAGTTCAGTCTCCAGTGCAGTCTCCAGTGCAGTCTCCAACTTCACCTCCAGTGCAGTCTCCAGTGCAGTCTCCACGTTCACCCTCCAGTGCAGTCTCCAGTGCAGTCTCCAACTTCATCTCCAGTGCAGTCTCCAACTTCACCTCCAGTTCAGTCTCCAGTGCAGTCTCCAACTTCACCTCCAGTGCAGTCTCCAGTGCAGTCTCCAACTTCATCTCCAGTGCAGTGTCCAGTGCAGTCTCCAACTTCACCTCCAGTGCAGTCTCCAACTTCACCTCCAGTGCAGTCTCCAGTGCAGTCTCCAACTTCACCTCCAGTGCAGTCTCCAGTGCAGTCTTCCAGTGCAGTCTCCAACTTCACCTCCAGTGCAGTCTCCACGTTCACCTCCAGTGCAGTCTCCAGTGCAGTCTCCAACTTCATCTCCAGTGCAGTCTCCAATTCACCTCCAGTTCAGTCTCCAGTGCAGTCTCCAACTTCACCTCCAGTGCAGTCTCCAGTGCAGTCTCCAGTGCAGTCTCCAACTTCACCTCCAGTGCAGTCTCCAACTTCACCTCCAGTGCAGTCTCCAGTGCCGTCTCCCGTGCAGTCTCCAACTTCACGTCCAGTGCAGTCTCCAGTGCAGTTTCCAGTGCAGTCTCCAACTTCACCTCCAGTGCAGTCTCCAGTGCAGTCTTCAACTTCACCTCCAGTGCAGTCTCCAGTGCAGTCTCCAGTGCAGTCTCCAACTTCACCTCCAGTGCAGTCTCCAGTGCAGTCTCCACGTTCACCTCCAGTGCAGTCTCCAGTGCAGTCTCCAACTTCACCTCCAGTTCAGTCTCCAGTGCAGTCTCCAGTGCAGTCTCCAACTTCACCTCCAGTGCAGTCTCCAGTGCAGTCTCCACGTTCACCTCCAGTGCAGTCTCCAGTGCAGTCTCAAACTTCATCTTCAGTGCAGTCTCCAACTTCACCTCCAGTTCAGTCTCCAGTGCAGTCTCCAACTTCACCTCCAGTGCAGTCTCCAACTTCACCTCCAGTGCAGTCTCCAGTGCAGTCTCCAACTTCACCTCCAGTGCAGTCTCCAGTGCAGTCTCCAACTTCACCTCCAGTGCAGTCTCCAGTGCAGTCTCCAACTTCACCTCCAGTGCAGTCTCCAGTGCAGTCTCCACGTTCACCTCCAGTGCAGTCTCCAGTGCAGTCTCCAACTTCATCTCCAGTGCAGTCTCCAGCTTCACCTCCAGTTCAGTCTCCAGTGCAGTCTCCAACTTCACCTCCAGTGCAGTCTCCAGTGCAGTCTCCAACTTCACCTCCAGTTCAGTCTCCAGTGCAGTCTCCAGCTTCACCTCCAGTTCAGTCTCCAGTGCAGTCTCCAACTTCACCTCCAGTGCAGTCTCCAGTGCAGTCTCCAACTTCACCTCCAGTTCAGTCTCCAGTGCAGTCTCCAACTTCACCTCCAGTGCAGTCTCCAGTGCAGTCTCCAACTTCATCTCCAGTGCAGTCTCCAACTTCACCTCCAGTTCAGTCTCCAGTGCAGTCTCCAACTTCACCTCCAGTGCAGTCTCCAGTGCAGTCTCCAACTTCATCTCCAGTGCAGTGTCCAGTGCAGTCTCCAACTTCACCTCCAGTGCAGTCTCCAACTTAACCTCCAGTGCAGTCTCCAGTGCAGTCTCCAACTTCACCTCCAGTGCAGTCTCCAGTGCAGTCTCCAACTTCACCTCCAGTGCAGTCTCCAGTGCAGTCTCCAACTTCACCTCCAGTTCAGTCTCCAGTGCAGTCTCCAACTTCACCTCCAGTGCAGTCTCCAACTTCACCTCCAGTGCAGTCTCCAGTGCAGTCTCCAGTGCGGTCTCCAACTTCACCTCCAGTGCAGTCTCCAGTGCAGTCTCCAACTTCACCTCCAGTGCAGTCTCCAATGCAGTCTCCACCTTCACCTCCAGTGCAGTCTCCAGTGCAGTCTCCAACTTCACCTCCAGTGCAGTCTCCAGTGCCGTCTCCAGTGCAGTCTCCAACTTCACCTCCAGTGCAGTCTCCAGTGCAGTCTCCAGTGCCGTCTCCAGTGCAATCTCCAACAACACCTCCAGTGCAGTCTCCAACTTCACCTCCAGTGCACTCTCCAGTGCAGTTTCCAGTGCAGTGTCCAACTTCACCTCCAGTGCAGTCTCCAGTGCAGTCTCCAACTTCACCTCCAGTGCAGTCTCCAGTGCAGTCTCCAGTGCAGTCTCCAACTTCACCTCCAGTGCAGTCTCCAGTGCAGTCTCCACGTTCACCTCCAGTGCAGTCTCCAGTGCAGTCTCCAACTTCACCTCCAGTTCAGTCTCCAGTGCAGTCTCCAGTGCAGTCTCCAACTTCACCTCCAGTGCAGTCTCCAGTGCAGTCTCCACGTTCACCTCCAGTGCAGTCTCCAGTGCAGTCTCCAACTTCATCTCCAGTGCAGTCTCCAACTTCACCTCCAGTTCAGTCTCCAGTGCAGTCTCCAACTTCACCTCCAGTGCAGTCTCCAGTGCAGTCTCCAACTTCATCTCCAGTGCAGTGTCCAGTGCAGTCTCCAACTTCACCTCCAGTGCAGTCTCCAACTTCACCTCCAGTGCAGTCTCCAGTGCAGTCTCCAACTTCACCTCCAGTGCAGTCTCCAGTGCAGTCTCCAGTGCAGTCTCCAACTTCACCTCCAGTGCAGTCTCCAGTGCAGTCTCCAGTGCCGTCTCCAGTGCAATCTCCAACTTCACCTCCAGTGCAGTCTCCAACTTCACCTCCAGTGCAGTCTCCAGTGCAGTCTCCAGTGCAGTCTCCAACTTCACCTCCAGTGCAGTCTCCAGTGCAGTCTCCAGTGCAGTCTCCAACTTCACCTCCCGTGCAGTCTGCAGTGCAGTCTCCAACTTCACCTCCAGTGCAGTCTCCAGTGCAGTCTCCAACTTCACCTCCAGTGCAGTCTCCAGTGCAGTCTCCAACTTCACCTCCAGTGCAGTCTCCAGTGCAGTCTCCAGTGAAGTCTCCACTGCAGTCTCCAACTTCACCTCCAGTGCAGTCTCCAACTTCACCTCCAGTGCAGTCTCCAGTGCAGTCTCCAGTGCAGTCTCCAACTTCACCTCCAGTGCAGTCTCCAGTGCAGTCTCCAACTTCACCTCCAGTGCAGTCTCCAACTTCACCTCCAGTGCAGTCTCCAGTGCAGTCTCCAACTTCACCTCCAGTGCTGTCTCCAGTGCAGTCTCCAGTGCAGTCTCCAACTTCACCTCCAGTGCAGTCTCCAGTGCAGTCTCCACGTTCACCTCCAGTGCAGTCTCCAGTGCAGTCTCCAACTTCATCTCCAGTGCAGTCTCCAACTTCACCTCCAGTTCAGTCTCCAGTGCAGTCTCCAACTTCACCTCCAGTGCATGCTCCAGTGCAGTCTCCAACTTCATCTCCAGTGCAGTGTCCAGTGCAGTCTCCAACTTCACCTCCAGTGCAGTCTCCAACTTCACCTCCAGTGCAGTCTCCAGTGCAGTCTCCAACTTCACCTCCAGTGCAGTCTGCAGTGCAGTCTCCAACTTCACCTCCAGTGCAGTCTCCAGTGCAGTCTCCAACTTCACCTCCAGTGCAGTCTCCAGTGCAGTCTCCAACTTCACCTCCAGTGCAGTCTCCAGTGCAGTCTCCAACTTCACCTCCAGTGCAGTCTCCAACTTCACCTCCAGTGCAGTCTCCAGTGCGGTCTCCAACTTCACCTCCAGTGCAGTCTCCAGTGCAGTCTCCAACTTCACCTCCAGTGCAGTCTCCAGTGCAGTCTCCAGTGCAGTCTCCAACTTCACCTCCAGTGCAGTCTCCAACTTCACCTCCAGTGCAGTCCCCAGTGCAGTCTCCAGTGCAGTCTCCAACTTCACCTCCAGTGCAGTCTCCAGTGCAGTCTCCAACTTCACCTCCAGTGCAGTCTCCAGTGCAGTCTCCAACTTCACCTCCAGTGCAGTCTCCAGTGCAGTCTCCAGTGCAGTCTCCAACTTCACCTCCAGTGCAGTCTCCAGTGCAGTCTCCAACTTCACCTCCAGTGCAGTATCCAGTGCAGTCTCCAACTTCACCTCCAGTGCAGTCTCCAGTGCAGTCTCCAACTTCACCTCCAGTTCAGTCTCCAGTGCAGTCTCCAACTTCACCTCCAGTGCAGTCTCCAGTGCAGTCTCCAACTTCATCTCCAGTGCAGTGTCCAGTGCAGTCTCCAACTTCACCTCCAGTGCAGTCTCCAACTTCACCTCCAGTGCAGTCTCCAGTGCAGTCTCCAACTTCACCTCCAGTGCAGTCTCCAGTGCAGTCTCCAGTGCAGTCTCCAACTTCACCTCCAGTGCAGTATCCAGTGCAGTCTCCACGTTCACCTCCAGTGCAGTCTCCAGTGCAGTCTCCAACTTCATCTCAAGTGCAGTCTCCAACTTCACCTCCAGTTCAGTCTCCAGTGCAGTCTCCAACTTCACCTCCAGTGCAGTCTCCAGTGCAGTCTCCAACTTCATCTCCAGTGCAGTGTCCAGTGCAGTCTCCAACTTCACCTCCAGTGCAGTCTCCAACTTCACCTCCAGTGCAGTCTCCAGTGCAGTCTCCAACTTCACCTCCAGTGCAGTCTCCAGTGCAGTCTCCAGTGCAGTCTCCAACTTCACCTCCAGTGCAGTCTCCAACTTCACCTCCAGTGCAGTCTCCAGTGCAGTCTCTAACTTCACCTCCAGTGCAGTCTCCAGTGCCGTCTCCCGTGCAGTCTCCAACTTCACCTCCAGTGCAGTCTCCAGTGCAGTCTCCAGTGCCGTCTCCAGTGCAATCTCCAACTTCACCTCCCGTGCAGTCTCCAGTGCAGTCTCCAGTGCAGTCTCCAACTTCACCTCCAGTGCAGTCTCCAGTGCAGTCTCCAACTTCACCTCCAGTGCAGTCTCCAGTGCAGTCTCCAGTGAAGTCTCCACTGCAGTCTCCAACTTCACCTCCAGTGCAGTCTCCAACTTCACCTCCAGTGCAGTCTCCAGTGCAGTCTCCCGTGCAGTCTCCAACTTCACGTCCAGTGCAGTCTCCAGTGCAGTCTCCAACTTCACCTCCAGTGCAGTCTCCAACTTCACCTCCAGTGCAGTCTCCAGTGCAGTCTCCAACTTCACCTCCAGTGCTGTCTCCAGTGCAGTCTCCAGTGCAGTCTCCAACTTCACCTCCAGTGCAGTCTCCAGTGCAGTCTCCACGTTCACCTCCAGTGCAGTCTCCAGTGCAGTCTCCAACTTCATCTCCAGTGCAGTCTCCAACTTCACCTCCAGTTCAGTCTCCAGTGCAGTCTCCAACTTCACCTCCAGTGCAGTCTCCAGTGCAGTCTCCAACTTCATCTCCAGTGCAGTGTCCAGTGCAGTCTCCAACTTCACCTCCAGTGCAGTCTCCAACTTCACCTCCAGTGCAGTCTCCAGTGCAGTCTCCAACTTCACCTCCAGTGCAGTCTGCAGTGCAGTCTCCAGCTTCACCTCCAGTGCAGTCTCCAGTGCAGTCTCCAACTTCACCTCCAGTGCAGTCTCCAGTGCAGTCTCCAACTTCACCTCCAGTGCAGTCTCCAGTGCAGTCTCCAACTTCACCTCCAGTGCAGTCTCCAACTTCACCTCCAGTGCAGTCTCCAGTGCGGTCTCCAACTTCACCTCCAGTGCAGTCTCCAGTGCAGTCTCCAACTTCACCTCCAGTGCAGTCTCCAGTGCAGTCTCCAGTGCAGTCTCCAACTTCACCTCCAGTGCAGTCTCCAACTTCACCTCCAGTGCAGTCCCCAGTGCAGTCTCCAGTGCAGTCTCCAACTTCACCTCCAGTGCAGTCTCCAGTGCAGTCTCCAACTTCACCTCCAGTGCAGTCTCCAGTGCAGTCTCCAACTTCACCTCCAGTGCAGTCTCCAGTGCAGTCTCCAGTGCAGTCTCCAACTTCACCTCCAGTGCAGTCTCCAGTGCAGTCTCCAACTTCACCTCCAGTGCAGTATCCAGTGCAGTCTCCAACTTCACCTCCAGTGCAGTCTCCAGTGCAGTCTCCAGTACATTCTCCAACTTCACCTCCAGTGCAGTCTCCAGTGCAGTCTCCAACTTCACCTCCAGTGCAGTCTCCAGTGCAGTCTCCAACTTCACCTCCAGTGCAGTCTCCAGTGCAGTCTCCAGTGCAGTCTCCAACTTCACCTCCAGTGCAGTCTCCAGTGCAGTCTCCAGCTTCACCTCCAGTGCAGTCTCCAACTTCATCTCCAGTGCAGTTTCCAGTGCAGTCTCCAGTTCACCTCCAGTGCAGTCTCCAGTGCAGTCTCCAGTGCAGTCTCCAACTTCACCTCCAGTGCAGTCTCCAGTGCCGTTTCCAATGCAGTCTCCAACTTCACCTCCAGTGCAGTCTCCAGTGCAGTCTCCAGTGCCGTCTCCAGTGCAATCTCCAACTTCACCTCCAGTGCAGTCTCCAACTTCACCTCAAGTGCAGTCTCCAGTGCAGTCTCCAGTGCAGTCTCCAACTTCACCTCCAGTGCAGTCTCCAGTGCAGTTTCCAGTGCAGTCTCCAACTTCACCTCCAGTGCAGTCTCCAGTGAAGTCTCCAACTTCACCTTCAGTGCAGTCTCCAGTGCAGTCTCCAGTGCAGTCTCCAACTTCACCTCCAGTGCAGTCTCCAGTGCAGTCTCCAACTTCACCTCCAGTGCAGTCTCCAACTTCACCTCCAGTGCAGTCTCCAGTGCAGTCTCCAACTTCACCTCCAGTGCAGTCTCCAGTGCAGTCTCCAACTTCACCTCCAGTGCAGTCTCCAGTGAAGTCTCCACTGCAGTCTCCAACTTCACCTCCAGTGCAGTCTCCAGTGCAGTCTCCAGTGCAGTCTCCAGTGCAGTCTCCACTGCAGTCTCCACGTTCACCTCCAGTGCAGTCTCCAGTGCAGTCTCCAACTTCACCTCCAGTGCAGTCTCCAACTTCACCTCCCGTGCAGTCTCCAGTGCAGTCTCCAGTGCAGTCTCCAACTTCACCTCCAGTGCAGTCTCCAGTGCAGTCTCCAGTACAGTCTCCAGTGCAGTCTCCAACTTCACCTCCAGTGCAGTCTCCACTGCAGTCTCCAACTTCACCTCCAATGCAGTCTCCAGTGCACTCTCCAGTGCAGTCTCCAACTTCACCTCCAGTGCAGTCTCCAGTGCAGTCTCCAACTTCACCTCCAGTGCAGTCTCCAACTTCACCTCCAGTGCAGTCTCCAGTGCAGTCTCCAACTTCACCTCCAGTGCAGTCTCCAGTGCAGTCTCCAGTGCAGTCTCCAGTGCAATCTCCAACTTCACCTCCAGTGCAGTCTCCAACTTCACCTCCAGTGTAATCTCCAGTGCAGTCTCCAGTAGAGTCTCCAGTGCAGTCTCCAACTTCACCTCCAGTGCAGTCTCCAGTGCAGTCTCCAACTTCACCTCCAGTGCAGTCTCCAGTGCAGTCTCCAACTTCACCTCCAGTGCAGTCTCCAACTTCACCTCCAGTGCAGTCTCCAGTGCAGTCTCCAGTGCATTCTCCAACTTCACCTCCAGTGCAGTCTCCAGTGCAGTCTCCAACTTCACCTCCAGTGCAGTCTCCAGTGCAGTCTCCAACTTAACCTCCAGTGCAGTCTCCAGTGTAGTCTCCAGTGCAGTCTCCAACTTCACCTCCAGTGCAGTCTCCAACTTCACCTCCAGTGCAGTCTCCAGTGCAGTCTCCAACTTCACCTCCAGTGCAGTCTCCAGTGCAGTCTCCAACTTCACCTCCAGTGCAGTCTCCAGTGAAGTCTCCACTGCAGTCTCCAACTTCACCTCCAGTGCAGTCTCCAGTGCAGTCTCCACTGCAGTCTCCAACTTCACCTCCAGTGCAGTCTCCAGTGCAGTCTCCAACTTCACCTCCAGTGCAGTCTCCAGTGCAGTCTCCAACTTCACCTCCAGTGCAGTCTCCAACTTCACCTCCCGTGCAGTCTCCAGTGCAGTCTCCAGTGCAGTCTCCAACTTCACCTCCAGTGCAGTCTCCAGTGCAGTCTCCAGTACAGTCTCCAGTGCAGTCTCCAACTTCAACTCCAGTGCAGTCTCCAGTGCAGTCTCCAGTGCAGTCTCCAACTTCACCTCCAATGCAGTCTCCAGTGCACTCTCCAGTGCAGTCTCCAACTTCATCTCCAGTGCAGTCTCCAGTGCAGTCTCCAACTTCACCTCCAATGCAGTCTCCAACGTCACCTCCAGTGCAGTCTCCAGTGAAGTCTCCAACTTCACCTCCAGTGCAGTCTCCAGTGCAGTCTCCAACTTCACCTCCAGTGCAGTCTCCAGTGCAGTCTCCAGTGCAATCTCCAACTTCACCTCCAGTGCAGTCTCCAACTTCACCTCCCGTGCAGTCTCCAGTGCAGTCTCCAGTGCAGTCTCCAACTTCACCTCCAGTGCAGTCTCCAGTGCAGTTTCCAGTGCAGTCTCCAACTTCACCTCCAGTGCAGTCTCCAGTGCAGTCTCCAGTGCAGTCTCCAACTTCACCTCCAGTGCAGTCTCCAGTGCAGTCTCCAACTTCACCTCAAGTGAAGTCTCCAGTGCAGTCTCCAGTGCAGTCTCCAACTTCACCTCCAGTGCAGTCTCCAACTTCACTTCCAGTGCAGTCTCCAACTTCGGACGTGCTGGTTTTAGGTGTTGGGCGTGGCTCGACGCGCCAGGGTGCGAGGGCCCTCATAACGCTGCTTGCAGCTTTAATTAGGGCCCGAGCACCGAGAGTGCGAAGGCCCTATCGTATCTGCTCCGTTTCTTATTATTAGGGCCCGAGCACTGAGAGTGCGAAGGCCCTATTGTATCTGCTCCGTTTCTTATTAGGGCCCGAGCACCGAGAGTGCGAAGGCCCTATTGTATCTGCTCCGTTTGTTATTATTAGGGCCCGAGCACTGACAGTGCGAAGGCCCTATTGTATCTGCTCTGTTTATTAGGGCCCGAGCACTGACAGTGCGAAGGCCCTATTGTATCTGCTCTGTTTATTATTATTATTATTATTAGGGCCCGAGCACTGACAGTGCGAAGGCCCTATTGTATCTGCTCTGTTTATTATTATTATTATTATTATTATTATTTCGGCAAATGAATCGGCCTTTTGAGGGCCTAAACATGCTCAAAAACTCATGAAATTTTGCACACGCGTCAGGTCTGGTGAAAATTTACGTATTTTAATGTTCTCAGACATGGCCAGGGAAAATTGGCTCAGTAGCGCCACCTAGAAAAATGAAAAACGCGAGCCCCCGGTATGGGTATGACCTACATGTTTGAAAGTCGGTACACATATATAACGTTCAGAGTCGAACAAAAAAGTCTATTATGGCCATGTCCTAAACCCAACAGGAAGTCCGCCATTTTGGAGTGAAGGTGACATTTTGGCTCTGATTTTACCATTTCCATGCCTTGTACTTTAACGAACTCCTCCTTGGGATTTGGTCCTATAAACTTCAAATTTGGACAGTGCCAACTACACACCTGGGCCATGTTAAATTGCGGAGCTTTTGAGTTTTCACAATACGGTGACGCGGTGACGCCGTGGCGCCGCGGCGAATTTCAATGACTCGCCATGAAAATCTTATTGCCTCTCATTCTGTCATACATTGTCCGAGCTGGACCAAAGAGTACACATATGATAAGGCTCCACCCCTGAACACATTTCAACTGCCATATTTGACATCAGGGACAGCGCCACCTAGTGGGAACAGGAAATGTCATGTTTTACACTTTGGGGTACAGTATTGTGATGGGTGACATCTGCAGCCTCAAATTTCTCCAGGAAAGCCTTAAGGAGTTGGTCTTGGGTTACAGTGAAAACTGTGACTTTTCGCAAAAGGATGTGACCCCAGCAGCATGGCGAACTTTGATGTCTCGCCATGGAGAAACAAATAAGTATAACTCAATGAAATCCAAGCTGATCAGAACCAGACTTTACAGGTATGATGTCAGACCCGCCCTGAACAGATTGATGTGCCCATTGTCGGGAATACGCAGAGCGCCACCTAGTGGCAACAGGAAATGTCATGGCTTTCACTTTGTTGTACTGATTTTCACAGGTTCATCGTGGCCACCTCAAAAGCGGTGAATATCACCATCAGTGCCTCATGATGCTTCAGTGCGAAAATTGTGACTTTAAACTGAACGGCGCACCCTGGTGGGAAGGCGGTTGACCATGAAAAATGAAGTGGCTTTTGAGGGGCTTGGAAAGTTTATATAGTCTTTAAATTTGGTCCACACCTCCAATGTGATGAACGCTTTGTTGTTATGTAACCATTTTCCTTGAATAGCGCAAAATGGCTCCACAGCGCCCCCTACAATATTTCAAAACCACAGCCCCTGCTCTGTGTTTTATCTATGAGTCTGAAACCTGGTAAGCTTATAGGAGATATCAAGATGTACAAAAAAGTCTCTTGGAGCAATATCCCAAATCCAACAGGAAGTCAGCCATTTTAAGATGAATGTGTAATTTTGGCGACATTTTCCCCTCTTTTCAGGCACCGTACTTTGACGAACTCCTCCAAGGGATTTCATCAGATTGATGCGATCTCCTGTATGTGGCATCTAAAGACCTTTGTGATGTTAAATTGCGAAGCTTTTTACGTTCAGGGAAACGGCGTGGTCATGGCAGCACGTGGAGTTTCAATCACTCGCCAAAAAGCAGTAATCTGCTGTCACTCAAAAACACAATGTTCAATCTCTCCCAAAGGTCGTAGGCGTGATGAGACTCGAGCTCGGAAATGTTTGTTATGCCATTTGTCAGTAATGGTTAGAGCGCCACCTAGTGGGGCGACTATAATCATGATTGAACGAGATGAAATGTTAGCTGGTGGTTAAAGGCATGAATTCCATCAATGTGACATCAGATCGGACGTGCTGGTTTCAGGTGTTGGGCGTGGCTCGACGCGCCGGGGGTGCGAGGGCCCTCATAACGCTGCTTGCAGCTTTAATTATTATTATTATTATTATTATTATTATTATTATTTCGGCAAATGAATCGGCCTTTTGAGGGCCTAAACATGCTCAAAAACTCATGAAATTTTGCACACGCGTCAGGTCTGGTGAAAATTTACGTATTTTAATGTTCTCAGACATGGCCAGGGAAAATTGGCTCAGTAGCGCCACCTAGAAAAATGAAAAACGCGAGCCCCCGGTATGGGTATGACCTACATGTTTGAAAGTCGGTACACATATATAACCTTCAGAGTCGAACAAAAAAGTCTATTATGGCCATGTCCTAAACCCAACAGGAAGTCCGCCATTTTGGATTGAAGGTGACATTTTGGCTCTGATTTTACCGTTTCCATGCCTTGTACTTTAACGAACTCCTCCTTGGGATTTGGTCCTATAAACTTCAAATTTGGACAGTGCCAACTACACACCTGGGCCATGTTAAATTGCGGAGCTTTTGAGTTTTCACAATACGGTGACGCCGTGGCGCCGCGGCGAATTTCAATGACTCGCCATGAAAATCTTATTGCCTCTCATTCTGTCATACATTGTCCGAGCTGGACCAAAGAGCACACATATGATAAGGCTCCACCCCTGAACACATTTCAACTGCCATATTTGACATCAGGGACAGCGCCACCTAGTGGGAACAGGAAATGTCATGTTTTACACTTTGGGGTACAGTATTGTGATGGGTGACATCTGCAGCCTCAAATTTCTCCAGGAAAGCCTTAAGGAGTTGGTCTTGGGTTACAGTGAAAACTGTGACTTTTCGCGAAAGGGTGTGACCCCAGCAGCATGGCGAACTTTGATGTCTCGCCATGGAGAAACAAATAAGTATAACTCAATGAAATCCAAGCTGATCAGAACCAGACTTTACAGGTATGATGTCAGACCCGCCCTGAACAGATTGATGTGCCCATTGTCGGGAATACGCAGAGCGCCACCTAGTGGCAACAGGAAATGTCATGGCTTTCACTTTGTTGTACTGATTTTCACAGGTTCATCGTGGCCACCTCAAAAGCGGTGAATATCACCATCAGTGCCTCATGATGCTTCAGTGCGAAAATTGTGACTTTAAACTGAACGGCGCACCCTGGTGGGAAGGCGGTTGACCATGAAAAATGAAGTGGCTTTTGAGGGGCTTGGAAAGTTTATATAGGCTTTAAATTTGGCCCACACCTCCAATGTGATGAACGCTTTGTTGTTATGTAACCATTTTCCTTGAATAGCGCAAAATGGCTCCACAGCGCCCCCTACAAAATTTCAAAACCACAGCCCCTGCTCTGTGTTTTATCTATGAGTCTGAAACCTGGTAAGCTTATAGGAGATACCAAGATGTACAAAAAAGTCTCTTGGAGCAATATCCCAAATCCAACAGGAAGTCAGCCATTTTAAAATTAATGTGTAATTTTGGCGACATTTTCCCCTCTTTTCAGGCACCGTACTTTGACGAACTCCTCCAAGGGATTTCATCAGATTGATGCGATCTCCTGTGTGTGGAATCTAAAGACCTTTGTGATGTTAAATTGCGAAGCTTTTTACGTTCAGGGAAACGGGATGGTCATGGCGGCACGTGGAGTTTCAATCACTCGCCAAAAAGCAGTAATCTGCTGTCACTCAAAAACACAATGTCCAGTCTCTCCCAAAGGTCGCAGGCGTGATGAGACTCGAGCTCGGAAATGTTTGTTATGCCATTTGTCATTAATGGTTAGAGCGCCACCTAGTGGGACGAGTATAATCATGATTGAATGAGATGCAAGGTTAGCTGTTGGTTAAATGCATGAATTCCATCAATGTGACATCAGGTCAGACGTGCTGGTTTTAGGTGGTGGCCGTGGCTCGACGTGCGGGGGGTGCGAGGGCCCTCATAACGCTGGTTGCAGCTTTAATTAGGGACCGAGCATTGACAGTGCGAAGGCCCTATTGTATCTGCTCTGTTTATTATTATTATTATTATTATTATTATTATTTCGGCAAATGAATCGGCCTTTTGAGGGCCTAAACATGCTCAAAAACTCATGAAATTTTGCACACGCGTCAGGTCTGGTGAAAATTTACGTATTTTAATGTTCTCAGACATGGCCAGGGAAAATTAGCTCAGTAGCGCCACCTAGAAAAATGAAAAACGCGAGCCCCCGGTATGGGTATGACCTACATGTTTGAAAGTCGGTACACATATATAACCTTCACAGTCGAACAAAAAAGTCTATTATGGCCATGTCCTAAACCCAACAGGAAGTCCGCCATTTTGGATTGAAGGTGACATTTTGGCTCTGATTTTACCGTTTCCATGCCTTGTATTTTAACGAACTCCTCCTTGGGATTTGGTCCTATAAACTTCAAATTTGGACAGTGCCAACTACACACCTGGGCCATGTTAAATTGCGGAGCTTTTGAGTTTTCACAATACCGTGAGGCCGTGGCGCCGCGGCGAATTTCAATGACTCGCCATGAAAATCTTATTGCCTCTCATTCTGTCATACATTGTCCGAGCTGGACCAAAGAGTACACATATGATAAGGCTCCACCCCTGAACATATTTCAACTGCCATATTTGACATCAGGGACAGCGCCACCTAGTGGGAACAGGAAATGTCATGTTTTACAATTTGGGGTACAGTATTTTGTTGGGTGACATCTGAAACCTCAAATTTCTCCAGGAAAGCCTTAAGGAGTTGGTCTTGGGTTACAGTGAAAACTGTGACTTTTCGCGAAAGGGTGTGACCCCAGCAGCATGGCGAACTTTGATGTCTCGCCATGGAGAAACAAATTAGTATAACTCAATGAAATCGAAGCTGATCAGAACCAGACTTTACAGGTATGATGTCAGACCCGCCCTGAACAGATTGATGTGCCCATTGTCGGGAATACGCAGAGCGCCACCTAGTGGCAACAGGAAATGTCATGGCTTTCACTTTGTTGTACTGATTTTCACAGGTTCATCGTGGCCACCTCAAAAGCGGTGAATATCACCATCAGTGCCTCATGATGCTTCAGTGCGAAAATTGTGACTTTAAACTGAACGGCGCACCCTGGTGGGAAGGCGGTTGACCATGAAAAATGAAGTGGCTTTTGAGGGGCTTGGAAAGTTTATATAGGCTTTAAATTTGGCCCACACCTCCAATGCGATGAACGCTTTGTTGTTATGTAACCATTTTCCTTGAATAGCGCAAAATGGCTCCACAGCGCCCCCTACAAAATTTCAAAACCACAGCCCCTGCTCTGTGTTTTATCTATGAGTCTGAAACCTGGTAAGCTTATAGGAGATATCAATATGTACAAAAAAGTCTCTTGGAGCAATATCCCAAATCCAACAGGAAGTCAGCCATTTTAAAATGAATGTGTAATTTTGGCGACATTTTCCCCTCTTTTCAGGCACCGTACTTTGACAAACTCCTCCAAGGGATTTCATCAGATTGATGCGATCTCCTGTATGTGGCATCTAAAGACGTTTGTGATGTTAAATTGCGAAGCTTTTTACATTCAGGGAAACGGCGTGGTCATGGCGGCACGTGGAGTTTCAATCACTCGCCAAAAAGCAGTAATCTGCTGTCACTCAAAAACACAATATTCAATCTCTCCCAAAGGTCATAGGCGTGATGAGACTCAAGCTCGGAAATGTTTGTTATGCCATTTGTCAGTAATGGTTAGAGCGCCACCTAGTGGGGCGACTATAATCATGATTGAATGAGATGAAATGTTAGCTGGTGGTTAAAGGCATGAATTCCATCAATGTGACATCAGATCGGACGTGCTGGTTTCAGGTGTTGGGCGTTGCTCGACGCGCCGGGGGTGCGAGGGCCCTTATAACGCTGCTTGCAGCTTTAATTATTATTATTATTATTATTATTATTATTATTATTATTATTATTATTATTCAGGCAAAACAAGGGCCTTTTTGAGGGCCTAAACATGGTCAAAAACTCATGAAATTTTGCACACATGCCAGGTCTGGTGAAAAATTTTGTATTTTAATGGTTTTACATATGAGCACTGGGAAATGGCTCTAGAGCGCCACCTATGCCTTGTTAAATGCAGCCCTACGACCACATCGTTTGAGCTACATGTATGAAATTTGGCACACATGTGTATCATGCCAAGACGAACAAAAAAGCCTGTGGGCCCATTGACGCAAACCCAACAGGAAGTCCGCCATTTGGACGTGAAAGTGATATTTTGGCTCTAATTTTGCCATTTCCATGCCTCGAACTTTTTCGAACTCCTCCTTGGGATTTGGTTGTATAAGCTTCATCTTTGGTCAGTGTCAACTACACAACTGGGCCATGTTAAATTGCGGAGCTTTTGAGTTTTCGTGATACGGTGAGGCCGTGGCGCCGTGGCGAATTTCGATGACTCGCCATGAAAATCTTATTTACTCTTATTTTGTCATACATTTTCTGACCTTGACCAAAGTGAACACATATGATAAGGCTCCACCCCTGAACATATTTCAACTGCCATATTTGACATCATGGACAGCGCCACCTAGTGGGAACAGGAAATGTCATGTTTTACACTTTGGGATACAGTATTTTGATGGGTGACATCTGCAGCCTCAAATTTCTCCAGGAAAGCCTTAAGGAGTTGGTCTTGGGTTACAGTGAAAACTGTGAGTTTTCGCGAAAGGGTGTGACCCCAGCAGCATGGCGAACTTTGATGTCTCGCCATGAAGAAACAAATTAGTATAACTCAATGAAATCCAGTCTGATCAGTACCAGACTTTACAGGTATGATGTCAGACCCGCCCTGAACAGATTGATGTGCCCATTGTCAGGAATACGCAGAGCGCCACCTAGTGGCAACAGGAAATGTCATGTCTTACACTTTGTTGTACTGATTTTCACAGGTTCATCGTGGACACCTCAAAAGTGCTCAATATCACCATCAGGCCTTCATGATGCTTCAGTGCGAAAATTGTGACTTTAAACTGAACGGCGCACCCTGGTGGCAACGCGGTTCACCATGAAAGATGAAGTGGGTTTTGAGGGGCTTGGAAAGTTTAAAAAGGCTTGAAATTTGGCCCTCACCTCCAATCTGTTCAGGGCTATCTTGTTATGTGATCATTTTCATTGAATAGCGCAAAATGGCTCCACAGCGCCCCCTACAAAATTTCAAATCATCAGCCCCTGCTCTGTGTTTTATGTATGAGTCTGAAACCTGGTAAGCTTATGGAAGATATCGAGATGTACAAAAAAGTCTCCTGGAGCAATATCCCAAATCCAACAGAAAGTCAGCCATTTTAAAATGAATGTGTAATTTTGGCGACATTTTCCCCTCTTTTCAGGCACCGTACTTTGACAAACTCCTCCAAGGGATCTAATCAGATTGATGCGATTTCCTGTGTGTGGAATCTAAAGACCTTTGTGATGTTAAATTGCGAAGCTTTTTACGTTCAGGGAAACGGGATGGTCATGGCGGCACGTGGAGTTTCAATCACTCGCCAAAAAGCAGTAATCTGCTGTCACTCAAAAACACAATGTCCAGTCTCTCCCAAAGGTCGCAGGCGTGATGAGACTCGAGCTCGGAAATGTTTGTTATGCCATTTGTCATTAATGGTTAGAGCGCCACCTAGTGGGACGAGTATAATCATGATTGAATGAGATGCAAGGTTAGCTGTTGGTTAAATGCATGAATTCCATCAATGTGACATCAGGTCAGACGTGCTGGTTTTAGGTGGTGGCCGTGGCTCGACGTGCGGGGGGTGCGAGGGCCCTCATAACGCTGGTTGCAGCTTTAATTAGGGACCGAGCATTGACAGTGCGAAGGCCCTATTGTATCTGCTCTGTTTATTATTATTATTATTATTATTATTATTATTATTTCGGCAAATGAATCGGCCTTTTGAGGGCCTAAACATGCTCAAAAACTCATGAAATTTTGCACACGCGTCAGGTCTGGTGAAAATTTACGTATTTTAATGTTCTCAGACATGGCCAGGGAAAATTAGCTCAGTAGCGCCACCTAGAAAAATGAAAAACGCGAGCCCCCGGTATGGGTATGACCTACATGTTTGAAAGTCGGTACACATATATAACCTTCACAGTCGAACAAAAAAGTCTATTATGGCCATGTCCTAAACCCAACAGGAAGTCCGCCATTTTGGATTGAAGGTGACATTTTGGCTCTGATTTTACCGTTTCCATGCCTTGTACTTTAACGAACTCCTCCTTGGGATTTGGTCCTATAAACTTCAAATTTGGACAGTGCCAACTACACACCTGGGCCATGTTAAATTGCGGAGCTTTTGAGTTTTCACAATACCGTGAGGCCGTGGCGCCGCGGCGAATTTCAATGACTCGCCATGAAAATCTTATTGCCTCTCATTCTGTCATACATTGTCCGAGCTGGACCAAAGAGTACACATATGATAAGGCTCCACCCCTGAACATATTTCAACTGCCATATTTGACATCAGGGACAGCGCCACCTAGTGGGAACAGGAAATGTCATGTTTTACACTTTGGGGTACAGTATTGTGATGGGTGACATCTGAAACCTCAAATTTCTCCAGGAAAGCCTTAAGGAGTTGGTCTTGGGTTACAGTGAAAACTGTGACTTTTCGCGAAAGGGTGTGACCCCAGCAGCATGGCGAACTTTGATGTCTCGCCATGGAGAAACAAATTAGTATAACTCAATGAAATCGAAGCTGATCAGAACCAGACTTTACAGGTATGATGTCAGACCCGCCCTGAACAGATTGATGTGCCCATTGTCGGGAATACGCAGAGCGCCACCTAGTGGCAACAGGAAATGTCATGGCTTTCACTTTGTTGTACTGATTTTCACAGGTTCATCGTGGCCACCTCAAAAGCGGTGAATATCACCATCAGTGCCTCATGATGCTTCAGTGCGAAAATTGTGACTTTAAACTGAACGGCGCACCCTGGTGGGAAGGCGGTTGACCATGAAAAATGAAGTGGCTTTTGAGGGGCTTGGAAAGTTTATATAGGCTTTAAATTTGGCCCACACCTCCAATGCGATGAACGCTTTGTTGTTATGTAACCATTTTCCTTGAATAGCGCAAAATGGCTCCACAGCGCCCCCTACAAAATTTCAAAACCACAGCCCCTGCTCTGTGTTTTATCTATGAGTCTGAAACCTGGTAAGCTTATAGGAGATATCAAGATGTACAAAAAAGTCTCTTGGAGCAATATCCCAAATCCAACAGGAAGTCAGCCATTTTAAAATGAATGTGTAATTTTGGCGACATTTTCCCCTCTTTTCAGGCACCGTACTTTGACAAACTCCTCCAAGGGATTTCATCAGATTGATGCGATCTCCTGTATGTGGCATCTAAAGACCTTTGTGATGTTAAATTGCGAAGCTTTTTACATTCAGGGAAACGGCGTGGTCATGGCGGCACGTGGAGTTTCAATCACTCGCCAAAAAGCAGTAATCTGCTGTCACTCAAAAACACAATGTTCAATCTCTCCCAAAGGTCATAGGCGTGATGAGACTCAAGCTCGGAAATGTTTGTTATGCCATTTGTCAGTAATGGTTAGAGCGCCACCTAGTGGGGCGACTATAATCATGATTGAATGAGATGAAATGTTAGCTGGTGGTTAAAGGCATGAATTCCATCAATGTGACATCAGATCGGACGTGCTGGTTTTAGGTGTTGGGCGTTGCTCGACGCGCCGGGGGTGCGAGGGCCCTTATAACGCTGCTTGCAGCTTTAATTATTATTATTATTATTATTATTATTATTATTATTATTCAGGCAAAACAAGGGCCTTTTTGAGGGCCTAAACATGGTCAAAAACTCATGAAATTTTGCACACATGCCAGGTCTGGTGAAAAATTTTGTATTTTAATGGTTTTACATATGAGCACTGGGAAATGGCTCTAGAGCGCCACCTATGCCTTGTTAAATGCAGCCCTACGACCACATCGTTTGAGCTACATGTATGAAATTTGGCACACATGTGTATCATGCCAAGACGAACAAAAAAGCCTGTGGGCCCATTGACGCAAACCCAACAGGAAGTCCGCCATTTGGACGTGAAAGTGATATTTTGGCTCTAATTTTGCCATTTCCATGCCTCGAACTTTTTCGAACTCCTCCTTGGGATTTGGTTGTATAAGCTTCATCTTTGGTCAGTGTCAACTACACAACTGGGCCATGTTAAATTGCGGAGCTTTTGAGTTTTCGTGATACGGTGAGGCCGTGGCGCCGTGGCGAATTTCGATGACTCGCCATGAAAATCTTATTTACTCTTATTTTGTCATACATTTTCTGACCTTGACCAAAGTGAACACATATGATAAGGCTCCACCCCTGAACATATTTCAACTGCCATATTTGACATCATGGACAGCGCCACCTAGTGGGAACAGGAAATGTCATGTTTTACACTTTGGGATACAGTATTGTGATGGGTGACATCTGCAGCCTCAAATTTCTCCAGGAAAGCCTTAAGGAGTTGGTCTTGGGTTACAGTGAAAACTGTGAGTTTTCGCGAAAGGGTGTGACCCCAGCAGCATGGCGAACTTTGATGTCTCGCCATGAAGAAACAAATTAGTATAACTCAATGAAATCCAGTCTGATCAGTACCAGACTTTACAGGTATGATGTCAGACCCGCCCTGAACAGATTGATGTGCCCATTGTCAGGAATACGCAGAGCGCCACCTAGTGGCAACAGGAAATGTCATGTCTTACACTTTGTTGTACTGATTTTCACAGGTTCATCGTGGACACCTCAAAAGTGCTCAATATCACCATCAGTCCTTCATGATGCTTCAGTGCGAAAATTGTGACTTTAAACTGAACGGCGCACCCTGGTGGCAACGCGGTTCACCATGAAAGATGAAGTGGGTTTTGAGGGGCTTGGAAAGTTTAAAAAGGCTTGAAATTTGGCCCTCACCTCCAATCTGTTCAGGGCTATCTTGTTATGTGATCATTTTCATTGAATAGCGCAAAATGGCTCCACAGCGCCCCCTACAAAATTTCAAATCATCAGCCCCTGCTCTGTGTTTTATGTATGAGTCTGAAACCTGGTAAGCTTATGGAAGATATCGAGATGTACAAAAAAGTCTCCTGGAGCAATATCCCAAATCCAACAGAAAGTCAGCCATTTTAAAATGAATGTGTAATTTTGGCGACATTTTCCCCTCTTTTCAGGCACCGTACTTTGACAAACTCCTCCAAGGGATTTCATCAGATTGATGCGATTTCCTGTGTGTGGAATCTAAAGACCTTTGTGATGTTAAATTGCGAAGCTTTTTACGTTCAGGGAAACGGGATGGTCATGGCGGCACGTGGAGTTTCAATCACTCGCCAAAAAGCAGTAATCTGCTGTCACTCAAAAACACAATGTCCAGTCTCTCCCAAAGGTCGCAGGCGTGATGAGACTCGAGCTCGGAAATGTTTGTTATGCCATTTGTCATTAATGGTTAGAGCGCCACCTAGTGGGACGAGTATAATCATGATTGAATGAGATGCAAGGTTAGCTGTTGGTTAAATGCATGAATTCCATCAATGTGACATCAGGTCAGACGTGCTGGTTTTAGGTGGTGGCCGTGGCTCGACGTGCGGGGGGTGCGAGGGCCCTCATAACGCTGGTTGCAGCTTTAATTAGGGACCGAGCATTGACAGTGCGAAGGCCCTATTGTATCTGCTCTGTTTATTATTAGGGCCCGAGCACTGACAGTGCGAAGGCCCTATTGTATCTGCTCTGTTTATTATTATTATTATTATTATTATTATTTCGGCAAATGAATCGGCCTTTTGAGGGCCTAAACATGCTCAAAAACTCATGAAATTTTGCACACGCGTCAGGTCTGGTGAAAATTTACGTATTTTAATGGCCTCAGACATGGCCAGGGAAAATTAGCTCAGTAGCGCCACCTAGAAAAATGAAAAACGCGAGCCCCCGGTATGGGTATGACCTACATGTTTGAAAGTCGGTACACATATATAACCTTCACAGTCGAACAAAAAAGTCTATTATGGCCATGTCCTAAACCCAACAGGAAGTCCGCCATTTTGGATTGAAGGTGACATTTTGGCTCTGATTTTACCCTTTCCATGCCTTGTACTTTAACGAACTCCTCCTTGGGATTTGGTCCTATAAACTTCAAATTTGGACAGTGCCAACTACACACCTGGGCCATGTTAAATTGCGGAGCTTTTGAGTTTTCACAATACGGTGACACCGTGGCGCCGCGGCGAATTTCAATGACTCGCCATGAAAATCTTATTGCCTCTCATTCTGTCATACATTGTCCGAGCTGGACCAAAGAGTACACATATGATAAGGCTCCACCCCTGAACACATTTCAACTGCCATATTTGACATCAGGGACAGCGCCACCTAGTGGGAACAGGAAATGTCATGTTTTACACTTTGGGGTACAGTATTGTGATGGGTGACATCTGAAACCTCAAATTTCTCCAGGAAAGCCTTAAGGAGTTGGTCTTGGGTTACAGTGAAAACTGTGACTTTTCGCGAAAGGGTGTGACCCCAGCAGCATGGCGAACTTTGATGTCTCGCCATGGAGAAACAAATAAGTATAACTCAATGAAATCCAAGCTGATCAGTACCAGACTTTACAGGTATGATGTCAGACCCGCCCTGAACAGATTGATGTGCCCATTGTCAGGAATACGCAGAGCGCCACCTAGTGGCAACAGGGAATGTCATGTCTTACACTTTGTTGTACTGATTTTCACAGGTTCATCGTGGACACCTCAAAAGCGGTGAATATTAACATGGGTCCCTCATGATGCTTCAGTGAGAAAATTGTGACTTTAAACTGAACGGCGCACCCAGGTGGCAGCGCAGTTCACCATGAAAGATGAAGTGGCTTTTGAGGGGCTTGGAATGTTTATATAGGCTTTAAATTTGGCCCACACCTCCAATGTGATGAAGGCTTTGTTGTTGTGTAACCATTTTCGTTGAATAGCGCAAAATGGCTCCACAGCGCCCCCTACAATATTTCAAAACATCAGCCCCTGCTCTGTGTTTTATCTATGAGTCTGAAACCTGGTAAGCTTATAGGAGATCTCAAGATCTACAAAAAAGTCTCTTGGAGCAATATCCCAAATCCAACAAGAAGTCAGCCATTTTAAAATTAATGTGTAATTTTCCCATTTTCCCCTCTTTTCAGGCACCATACTTTGACGAACTCCTCCAAGGGATTTCATCAGATTGACGCGATTTCCTCTGTTTGGAATCTGAAGACCTTTGTGATGTTAAATTGCGAAGCTTTTTACGTTCAGGGCAACGAGGTGGTCATGGCGGCACGTGGTTTCAGTCACTCGCCAAAAAGCAGTAATCTGCTGTCACTCAAAAACACAATGTTCAATCTCTCCCAAAGGTCATAGGCGTGATGAGACTCGAGCTCGGAAATGTTTGTTATGCCATTTGTCATTAATGGTTAGAGCGCCACCTAGTGGGACGACTAACTAATCATGATTGAACGAGATGAAATGTTAGCTGGTGGTTAAATGCATGAATTCCATCAATGTGACATCAGATCGGACGTGCTGGTTTCAGGTGTTGGGCGTGGCTTGACGCGCCGGGGTGCGAGGGCCCTCATAACGCTGCTTGCAGCTTTAATCAGGGCCCGAGCACCGAGAGTGCGAAGGCCCTATTGTATCTGCTCCGTTTCTTATTAAAAGTGAATTACACAGACAAAATCCAGATTTGGCATTTGCAAATTAAGGATTACTGGTTGTTCAAACAATTAAGACTATTTACTTGAGCAAACATGCAGTTGAGGATTTTTAGTAGATCAGACACACTCTACTGTATTAGAGAAAAGACAGTTAGCTACATGGAAGATGGAAGTTTTGGTTAATCAGATCCAGTAAAGCTCCTGAAGTATATTACCGATCTGTTAAAATGTTACTCTTCAAACTTGTGCCCTCAAATTATATAATCAGAAATAATTTAGATTTTCTTTGAACTAGTGGAAAGGAGAGGGAATGGGGTCTTTCAAGCAGTCACACTTCAACTGTGTAACTCCCTTGTCCTTATGGTGTATTGACACTATTGAAACTTTTCAAAAGCAGTCTAATGTTAGAAGAGCTTTTAGGTAAACTGTTATTCTTCTTCTTATCATTATTATATTTTTATTAATTATATTTTTATTATGATGTTGATTTGGGTGACAATTTTTGATAAATATTATATATTAATTTTTTAAACATATTAACCATCCCTATGCTTAAAAAACTTTTAAAAATAAAATTGTTCTTTTAAACTTGTGCATTGTTTGACTTTTAAAATTTTTGTATCAGGTGTAAAACGACTTTTTAAATAAAGTTGTTTTTTAATGTGAGCAGCTCCTATTGGCTTGTTTAAAAAGAGGGAGGAGCAGATTGCACCGCCTAGCGTCTAGTCTTCGCGGTCTTTCGTCTGTTGCGGCCTTTTCTCTCCCTGGTGTTTGAGAACGTGGAGGACAAAAGGATACCAAAGAATCGAAAACTATGACAAAGGTAAATACTTAAAGTTTGATACGTTTTCATCAATGGTTATTTTAGTAACTTTCTATAGTCGTCCTAAACGGTATAAGGGGGAGAAGCATAACATCTTTAGCTAGCAGGTAGAACTGGGTTAATTTACTGCATTGTCTTTGGCAAACATAATTTAAAGTTAATTACAAAACTCTTACTGCCTATATTCTACTCAATAAAGTTCATCTTATCTTATTCTGTTTTCATTGCACCATTCTCTCTATACAGTTTTTGAATTTACACACTATAACGTACACGGCAGTTTTTTTTTTCTGTGCTTCTGCAACTGTTTCTTAGGTTTTCCTATAAGGATTTTGTAATTAATTAAAAAAATTTATATTATTTTTTTGGCTTTAGTGGATTCCCGCTCAGCTAACTCGGCCATTATGCACTACCCAGTAAACAAAATGGCTGAACAGTATCTTAAATGTCTGAACATGAGCTAGTCATACCATGTTACGTAATATTCATGTGCAGTGTAGCAAGCTCACCTTATAGGGGTGTAAAACATGAGGCGTATGAGGTGATTGTTTAATTACAGGAGTAGATGCCTGCAGCTGAAACGGTTTTCTGATCTGAACGTGAACCTACTGGTCGTAAACTACTACGTTTACGGTAATGTTACCAGATATGCATTGTACTATAGGAAAATGGTGGTGGATCAGTGTGCAAAAAGCCCCCAAAAGAAACACACAGCTTCTTTAGCTCAAACACTGTCTGATCTCTTAGACACTGAGCTGTTCCATCTAGTTATTGGTTACTGAGAAATGTTAGGTCATTAATTAATTAAGAGAGTGCAGCTGTTCAGATCAGATGGTGAAGTAGGAAAATGCATAACATGTTACTATAGCTGAATGCTGTGTAAAATACTAGTAATAAATCTAACTCCCATTTATGGCTTTTACTACTGTGGGGCTAAATAAAAAATTACAGACATAATGAAATCTGCTACAATTAGAAAGCTTAAGTTTAAAACAATTATTATATATTAAGCATTTTTTTGCTCCTTTTTAAAATTCTTTTTGCTAATAATGGACTCAATTTTATTATCAAGTTCAAAGACCTATTAAACTTTTAAACCATTAAATCTGGGTAATTAGATGCCCGTAAATGTACGAGACCCTCTTTATGGCTAGTATCCCCAAATATTTAATAATCCTTTCTAAAAGTACACAAATTTTGTTCTTTTCAATTAAATAGTGCATGTTTAATGTATTCTTGAGCAGGTAAAAATTGCACTAAATTAGTTTTTGCATATTTTTAAGTATAATCAAATTTTTATAGTTCGCGAGTACTTTTAATTTGGAGATTTTGCCACTTGATTTGAAGTTTGGATAGTGCTTTATAGTAATTTGTAAATGTTTTTAACTCATCTGGCTTCTTAATAATTTAATAAAAAATTAACAAGCCATGTAATAATTTGAAAACCACTAGGGACCACTTATTACTATGTCACCAATTTTTTACTTAAAGGAATTTAGGATTTATGTCTGTCAAGTCATTTGTTCTGGCATAAGTCACCATTTTGACATATCTTCCTGTGACTTTAAAGTCTGTCAGCTAGTTAGATACATTTTTGCACTGCTAGTGTTTGCTGCTTGAATTAGTCAGTTTATCATATAAACACATGCAGTGCCTTTCAAACTTTTAATTACACTGTTCATTTTGTGCATTAGAAAGAGAATCTTTTATATTGAATTATCCTGGGAAAAAACAAAAATGTTTGTATTTTCTCATGCACTTTCTTTCATGTCCTTATCACGTTTAGATTCTTCAAGATCACAAGCACCATCTTTGACATGTAAGTAACTTTCATATTATTTGTATTACTTATTATTATTATTATTTTTGAAAAGTGATGGTCTTTGGGGCGTCCTTTTTTTTTTACTGGTATTCAGTTTATATATATATATATATATATATATATATATATACAGGGAGTGCAGAATTATTAGGCAAGTTGTATTTTTGAGGAATAATTTTATTATTGAACAACAACCATGTTCTCAATGAACCCAAAAATCTCATTAATATCAAAGCTGAATGTTTTTGGAAGTAGTTTTTAGTTTGTTTTTAGTTTTAGCTATTTTAGGGGGATATCTGTGTGTGCAGGTGACTATTACTGTGCATAATTATTAGGCAACTTAACAAAAAACAAATATATACCCATTTCAATTATTTATTTTTACCTGTGAAACCAATATAACATCTCCACATTCACAAATATACATTTCTGACATTCAAAAACAAAACAACAACAAATCAGCGACCAATATAGCCACCTTTCTTTGCAAGGACACTCAAAAGCCTGCCATCCATGGATTCTGTCAGTGTTTTGATCTGTTCACCATCAACATTGCGTGCAGCAGCAACCACAGCCTCCCAGACACTGTTCAGAGAGGTGTACTGTTGTCCCTCTTTGTAAATCTCACATTTGATGATGGACCACAGGTTCTCAATGGGGTTCAGATCAGGTGAACAAGGAGGCCATGTCATTAGTTTTTCTTCTTTTATACCCTTTCTTGCCAGCCACGCTGTGGAGTACTTGGACGCGTGTGATGGAGCATTGTCCTGCATGAAAATCATGTTTTTCTTGAAGGATGCAGACTTCTTCCTGTGCCACTGCTTGAAGAAGGTGTCTTCCAGAAACTGGGAGTAGGACTGGGAGTTGAGCTTGACTCCATCCTCAACCCGAAAAGGCCCCACAAGCTCATCTTTGATGATACCAGCCCAAACCAGTACTCCACCTCCACCTTGCTGGCGTCTGAGTCGGACTGGAGCTCTCTGCCCTTTACCAATCCAGCCACGGGCCCATCCATCTGGCCCATCAAGACTCACTCTCATTTCATCAGTCCATAAAACCTTAGAAAAATCAGTCTTGAGATATTGCTTGGCCCAGTCTTGACGTTTCAGCTTGTGTGTCTTGTTCAGTGGTGGTCGTCTTTCAGCCTTTCTTACCTTAGCCATGTCTCTGAGTATTGCACACCTTGTGCTTTTGGGCACTCCAGTGATGTTGCAGCTCTGAAATATGGCCAAACTGGTGGCAAGTGGCATCTTGGCAGCTGCACGCTTGACTTTTCTCAGTTCATGGGCAGTTATTTTGCGCCTCGGTTTTTCCACACGCTTCTTGCAACCCTGTTGACTATTTTGAATGAAACGCTTGATTGTTCGATGATCACGCTTCAGAAGCTTTGCAATTTTGAGACTGCTGCATCCCTCTGCAAGATATCTCACTATTTTTGACTTTTCTGAGCCTGTCAAGTCCTTCTTTTGACCCATTTTACCAAAGGAAAGGACGTTGCCTAATAATTATGCACACCTGATATAGGGTGTTGATGTCATTAGACCACACCCCTTCTCATTACAGAGATGCACATCACCTAATATGCTTAATTGGTAGTAGGCTTTAAAGCCTATACAGCTTGGAGTAAGACAACATGCATGAAGAGGATGATGTGGACAAAATACTCATGTGCAGTCTCCAGTGCAGTCTCCAGTGCAGTCTCCAACTTCACCTCCAGTGCAGTCTCCAGTGCAGTCTCCAACTTCACCTCCAGTGCAGTCTCCAGTGCAGTCTCCAACTTCACCTCCAGTGCAGTCTCCAGTGCAGTCTCCAACTTCACCTCCAGTGCAGTCTCCAGTGCAGTCTCCACCTTCACCTCCAGTGCAGTCTCCAGTGCAGTCTCCAACTTCACCTCCAGTGCAGTCTCCAGTGCAGTCTCCAACTTCACCTCCAGTGCAGTCTCCAGTGCAGTCTCCAGTGCAGTCTCCAACTTCACCTCCAGTGCAGTGTCCAGTGCAGTCTCAAACTTCACCTCCAGTGCAGTCTCCAGTGCAGTCTCCAACTTCACCTCCAGTGCAGTCTCCAGTGCAGTCTCCAGTGCAGTCTCCAACTTCACCTCCAGTGCAGTCTCCAGTGCGGTCTCCAACTTCACCTCCAGTGCAGTCTCCAGTGCGGTCTCCAACTTCACCTCCAGTGCAGTCTCCAGTGCGGTCTCAAACTTCACCTCCAGTGCAGTCTCCAACTTCATCTCCAGTGCAGTGTCCAGTGCAGTCTCCAACTTCACCTCCAGTGCAGTCTCCAACTTCACCTCCAGTGCAGTCTCCAACTTCACCTCCAGTGCAGTCTCCAGTGCAGTCTCCAAATTCACCTCCAGTGCAGTCTCCAGTGCAGTCTCCAGTACAGTCTCCAACTTCACCTCCATTGCAGTCTCCAGTGCAGTCTCCAGTGCAGTCTCCAGTGCAGTCTCCAACTTCACCTCCAGTGCAGTCTCCAGTGCAGTCTCCAACTTCACCTCCAGTGCAGTCTCCAGTGCAGTCTCCAACTTCACCTCCAGTGCAGTCTCCAGTGCAGTCTCCAGTGCAGTCTCCAACTTCACCTCCAGTGCAGTCTCCAGTGCAGTCTCCAACTTCACCTCCAGTGCAGTCTCCAGTGCAGTCTCCAACTTCACCTCCAGTGCAGTCTCCAGTGCAGTCTCCAGTGCAGTCTCCAGTGCAGTCTCCAACTTCACCTCCAGTGCAGTCTCCAGTGCAGTCTCCAGTGCAGTCTCCACCTTCACCTCCAGTGCAGTCTCCAGTGCAGTCTCCAGTGCAGTCTCCAACTTCACCTCCAGTGCAGTCTCCAGTGCAGTCTCCAGTGCAGTCTCCACCTTCACCTCCAGTGCAGTCTCCAGTGCAGTCTCCAACTTCACCTCCAGTGCAGTCTCCAGTGCAGTCTCCAACTTCACCTCCAGTGCAGTCTCCAACTTCACCTCCAGTGCAGTCTCCAGTGCAGTCTCCAACTTCACCTCCAGTGCAGTCTCCAGTGCAGTCTCCAGTGCAGTCTCAAACTTCACCTCCAGTGCAGTCTCCAGTGCAGTCTCCAACTTCACCTCCAGTGCAGTCTCCAGTGCAGTCTCCAACTTCACCTCCAGACAGTCTCCAGTGCAGTCTCCAGTGCAGTCTCCAGTGCAGTCTCCAACTTCACCTCCAGTGCACTCTCCAACTTCACCTCCAGTGCAGTCTCCAGTGCAGTCTCCAACTTCACCTCCAGTGCAGTCTCCAACTTCACCTCCAGTGCAGTCTCCAGTGCAGTATCCAACTTCACCTCCAGTGCAGTCTCCAGTGCAGTCTCCAACTTCACCTCCAGACAGTCTCCAGTGCAGTCTCCAGTGCAGTCTCCAGTGCAGTCTCCAACTTCACCTCCAGTGCACTCTCCAACTTCACCTCCAGTGCACTCTCCAACTTCACCTCCAGTGCAGTCTCCAGTGCAGTCTCCAACTTCACCTCCAGTGCAGTCTCCAGTGCAGTCTCCAACTTCACCTCCAGTGCACTCTCCAACTTCACCTCCAGTGCAGTCTCCAGTGCAGTCTCCAACTTCACCTCCAGTGCAGTCTCCAGTGCAGTCTCCAACTTCACCTCCAGTGCAGTCTCCAGTGCAGTCTCCAACTTCACCTCCAGTGCAGTCTCCAGTGCAGTCTCCAGTGCAGTCTCAAACTTCACCTCCAGTGCAGTCTCCAGTGCAGTCTCCAACTTCATCTCCAGTGCAGTCTCCAGTGCAGTCTCCAGTGCAGTCTCCAACTTCACCTCCAGTGCAGTCTCCAGTGCAGTCTCCAACTTCACCTCCAGTGCAGTCTCCAGTGCAGTCTCCAGTGCAGTCTCCACCTTCACCTCCAGTGCAGTCTCCAGTGCAGTCTCCAGTGCAGTCTCCAACTTCACCTCCAGTGCAGTCTCCAGTGCAGTCTCCAGTGCAGTCTCCACCTTTACCTCCAGTGCAGTCTCCAGTGCAGTCTCCAACTTCACCTCCAGTGCAGTCTCCAGTGCAGTCTCCAACTTCACCTCCAGTGCAGTCTCCAACTTCACCTCCAGTGCAGTCTCCAGTGCAGTCTCCAACTTCACCTCCAGTGCAGTCTCCAACTTCACCTCCAGTGCAGTCTCCAGTGCAGTATCCAACTTCACCTCCAGTGCAGTCTCCAGTGCAGTCTCCAACTTCACCTCCAGACAGTCTCCAGTGCAGTCTCCAGTGCAGTCTCCAGTGCAGTCTCCAGTGCAGTCTCCAACTTCACCTCCAGTGCAGTCTCCAACTTCACCTCCAGTGCACTCTCCAACTTCACCTCCAGTGCAGTCTCCAGTGCAGTCTCCAACTTCACCTCCAGTGCAGTCTCCAGTGCAGTCTCCAACTTCACCTCCAGTGCACTCTCCAACTTCACCTCCAGTGCAGTCTCCAGTGCAGTCTCCAACTTCACCTCCAGTGCAGTCTCCAGTGCAGTCTCCAACTTCACCTCCAGTGCAGTCTCCAGTGCAGTCTCCAACTTCACCTCCAGTGCAGTCTCCAGTGCAGTCTCCAGTGCAGTCTCAAACTTCACCTCCAGTGCAGTCTCCAGTGCAGTCTCCAACTTCATCTCCAGTGCAGTCTCCAGTGCAGTCTCCAGTGCAGTCTCCAACTTCACCTCCAGTGCAGTCTCCAGTGCAGTCTCCAACTTCACCTCCAGTGCAGTCTCCAGTGCAGTCTCCAGTGCAGTCTCCACCTTCACCTCCAGTGCAGTCTCCAGTGCAGTCTCCAGTGCAGTCTCCAACTTCACCTCCAGTGCAGTCTCCAGTGCAGTCTCCAGTGCAGTCTCCACCTTCACCTCCAGTGCAGTCTCCAGTGCAGTCTCCAACTTCACCTCCAGTGCAGTCTCCAGTGCAGTCTCCAACTTCACCTCCAGTGCAGTCTCCAACTTCACCTCCAGTGCAGTCTCCAGTGCAGTCTCCAACTTCACCTCCAGTGCAGTCTCCAACTTCACCTCCAGTGCAGTCTCCAGTGCAGTATCCAACTTCACCTCCAGTGCAGTCTCCAGTGCAGTCTCCAACTTCACCTCCAGACAGTCTCCAGTGCAGTCTCCAGTGCAGTCTCCAGTGCAGTCTCCAGTGCAGTCTCCAACTTCACCTCCAGTGCAGTCTCCAACTTCACCTCCAGTGCACTCTCCACCTTCACCTCCAGTGCAGTCTCCAGTGCAGTCTCCAACTTCACCTCCAGTGCAGTCTCCAGTGCAGTCTCCAACTTCACCTCCAGTGCACTCTCCAACTTCACCTCCAGTGCAGTCTCCAGTGCAGTCTCCAACTTCACCTCCAGTGCAGTCTCCAGTGCAGTCTCCAACTTCACCTCCAGTGCAGTCTCCAGTGCAGTCTCAAACTTCACCTCAAGTGCAGTCTCCAGTGCAGTCTCCAACTTCACCTCCAGTGCAGTCTCCAGTGCAGTCTCCAACTTCACCTCCAGTGCAGTCTCCAGTGCAGTCTCCAGTGCAGTCTCCACCTTCACCTCCAGTGCAGTCTCCAGTGCAGTCTCCACCTTCACCTCCAGTGCAGTCTCCAGTGCAGTCTCCAACTTCACCTCCAGTGCAGTCTCCAGTGCAGTCTCCAACTTCACCTCCAGTGCAGTCTCCAGTGCAGTCTCCAGTGCAGTCTCCAACTTCACCTCCAGTGCAGTCTCCAGTGCAGTCTCCAGTGCAGTCTCCAACTTCATCTCCAGTGCAGTGTCCAGTGCAGTCTCCAACTTCACCTCCAGTGCAGTCTCCAGTGCAGTCTCCAACTTCACCTCCAGTGCAGTCTCCAGTGCAGTCTCCACCTTCACCTCCAGTGCAGTCTCCAGTGCAGTCTCCAACTTCACCTCCAGTGCAGTCTCCAACTTCACCTCCAGTGCAGTCTCCAGTGCAGTCGCCAACTTCACCTCCAGTGCAGTCTCCAGTGCAGTCTCCAGTGCAGTCTCCAACTTCACCTCCAGTGCAGTGTCCAGTGCAGTCTCCAACTTCACCTCCAGTGCAGTCTCCAGTGCAGTCTCCAACTTCACCTCCAGTGGAGTCTCCAGTGCAGTCTCCAGTGCAGTCTCCAGTGCGGTCTCCAACTTCACCTCCAGTGCAGTCTCCAGTGCGGTCTCCAACTTCACCTCCAGTGCAGTCTCCAGTGCGGTCTCCAACTTCACCTCCAGTGCAGTCTCCAGTGCGGTCTCAAACTTCACCTCCAGTGCAGTCTCCAACTTCATCTCCAGTGCAGTGTCCAGTGCAGTCTCCAACTTCACCTCCAGTGCATTCTCCAACTTCACCTCCAGTGCAGTCTCCAACTTCACCTCCAGTGCAGTCTCCAGTGCAGTCTCCAAATTCACCTCCAGTGCAGTCTCCAGTGCAGTCTCCAGTGCAGTCTCCAACTTCACCTCCATTGCAGTCTCCAGTGCAGTCTCCAGTGCAGTCTCCAGTGCAGTCTCCAACTTCACCTCCAGTGCAGTCTCCAGTGCAGTCTCCAACTTCACCTCCAGTGCAGTCTCCAGTGCAGTCTCCAGTGCAGTCTCCAACTTCACCTCCAGTGCAGTCTCCAGTGCAGTCTCCAACTTCACCTCCAGTGCAGTCTCCAGTGCAGTCTCCAACTTCACCTCCAGTGCAGTCTCCAGTGCAGTCTCCACCTTCACCTCCAGTACAGTCTCCAGTGCAGTCTCCAGTGCAGTCTCCAACTTCACCTCCAGTGCAGTCTCCAACTTCACCTCCAGTGCAGTCTCCAACTTCACCTCCAGTGCAGTCTCCAGTGCAGTCTCCAAATTCACCTCCAGTGCAGTCTCCAGTGCAGTCTCCAGTACAGTCTCCAACTTCACCTCCATTGCAGTCTCCAGTGCAGTCTCCAGTGCAGTCTCCAGTGCAGTCTCCAACTTCACCTCCAGTGCAGTCTCCAGTGCAGTCTCCAACTTCACCTCCAGTGCAGTCTCCAGTGCAGTCTCCAACTTCACCTCCAGTGCAGTCTCCAGTGCAGTCTCCAGTGCAGTCTCCAACTTCACCTCCAGTGCAGTCTCCAGTGCAGTCTCCAACTTCACCTCCAGTGCAGTCTCCAGTGCAGTCTCCAACTTCACCTCCAGTGCAGTCTCCAGTGCAGTCTCCAGTGCAGTCTCCAACTTCACCTCCAGTGCAGTCTCCAGTGCAGTCTCCAACTTCACCTCCAGTGCAGTCTCCAGTGCAGTCTCCAGTGCAGTCTCCACCTTCACCTCCAGTGCAGTCTCCAGTGCAGTCTCCAGTGCAGTCTCCAACTTCACCTCCAGTGCAGTCTCCAGTGCAGTCTCCAGTGCAGTCTCCACCTTCACCTCCAGTGCAGTCTCCAGTGCAGTCTCCAACTTCACCTCCAGTGCAGTCTCCAGTGCAGTCTCCAACTTCACCTCCAGTGCAGTCTCCAACTTCACCTCCAGTGCAGTCTCCAGTGCAGTCTCCAACTTCACCTCCAGTGCAGTCTCCAACTTCACCTCCAGTGCAGTCTCCAGTGCAGTATCCAACTTCACCTCCAGTGCAGTCTCCAGTGCAGTCTCCAACTTCACCTCCAGACAGTCTCCAGTGCAGTCTCCAGTGCAGTCTCCAGTGCAGTCTCCAACTTCACCTCCAGTGCAGTCTCCAACTTCACCTCCAGTGCACTCTCCAACTTCACCTCCAGTGCAGTCTCCAGTGCAGTCTCCAACTTCACCTCCAGTGCAGTCTCCAGTGCAGTCTCCAACTTCACCTACAGTGCACTCTCCAACTTCACCTCCAGTGCAGTCTCCAGTGCAGTCTCCAACTTCACCTCCAGTGCAGTCTCCAGTGCAGTCTCCAACTTCACCTCCAGTGCAGTCTCCAGTGCAGTCTCCAACTTCACCTCCAGTGCAGTCTCCAGTGCAGTCTCCAGTGCAGTCTCAAACTTCACCTCCAGTGCAGTCTCCAGTGCAGTCTCCAACTTCATCTCCAGTGCAGTCTCCAGTGCAGTCTCCAGTGCAGTCTCCAACTTCACCTCCAGTGCAGTCTCCAGTGCAGTCTCCAACTTCACCTCCAGTGCAGTCTCCAGTGCAGTCTCCAGTGCAGTCTCCACCTTCACCTCCAGTGCAGTCTCCAGTGCAGTCTCCAACTTCACCTCCAGTGCAGTCTCCAGTGCAGTCTCCAACTTCACCTCCAGTGCAGTCTCCAACTTCACCTCCAGTGCAGTCTCCAGTGCAGTCTCCAACTTCACCTCCAGTGCAGTCTCCAACTTCACCTCCAGTGCAGTCTCCAGTGCAGTATCCAACTTCACCTCCAGTGCAGTCTCCAGTGCAGTCTCCAACTTCACCTCCAGACAGTCTCCAGTGCAGTCTCCAGTGCAGTCTCCAGTGCAGTCTCCAGTGCAGTCTCCAACTTCACCTCCAGTGCAGTCTCCAACTTCACCTCCAGTGCACTCTCCAACTTCACCTCCAGTGCAGTCTCCAGTGCAGTCTCCAACTTCACCTCCAGTGCAGTCTCCAGTGCAGTCTCCAACTTCACCTCCAGTGCACTCTCCAACTTCACCTCCAGTGCAGTCTCCAGTGCAGTCTCCAACTTCACCTCCAGTGCAGTCTCCAGTGCAGTCTCCAACTTCACCTCCAGTGCAGTCTCCAGTGCAGTCTCCAACTTCACCTCAAGTGCAGTCTCCAGTGCAGTCTCCAACTTCACCTCCAGTGCAGTCTCCAGTGCAGTCTCCAACTTCACCTCCAGTGCAGTCTCCAGTGCAGTCTCCAGTGCAGTCTCCACCTTCACCTCCAGTGCAGTCTCCAGTGCAGTCTCCACCTTCACCTCCAGTGCAGTCTCCAGTGCAGTCTCCAACTTCACCTCCAGTGCAGTCTCCAGTGCAGTCTCCAACTTCACCTCCAGTGCAGTCTCCAGTGCAGTCTCCAGTGCAGTCTCCAACTTCACCTCCAGTGCAGTCTCCAGTGCAGTCTCCAACTTCATCTCCAGTGCAGTGTCCAGTGCAGTCTCCAACTTCACCTCCAGTGCAGTCTCCAGTGCAGTCTCCAACTTCACCTCCAGTGCAGTCTCCAGTGCAGTCTCCACCTTCACCTCCAGTGCAGTCTCCAGTGCAGTCTCCAACTTCACCTCCAGTGCAGTCTCCAACTTCACCTCCAGTGCAGTCTCCAGTGCAGTCGCCAACTTCACCTCCAGTGCAGTCTCCAGTGCAGTCTCCAGTGCAGTCTCCAACTTCACCTCCAGTGCAGTGTCCAGTGCAGTCTCCAACTTCACCTCCAGTGCAGTCTCCAGTGCAGTCTCCAACTTCACCTCCAGTGGAGTCTCCAGTGCAGTCTCCAGTGCAGTCTCCAGTGCGGTCTCCAACTTCACCTCCAGTGCAGTCTCCAGTGCGGTCTCCAACTTCACCTCCAGTGCAGTCTCCAGTGCAGTCTCCAACTTCACCTCCAGTGCAGTCTCCAGTGCGGTCTCAAACTTCACCTCCAGTGCAGTCTCCAACTTCATCTCCAGTGCAGTGTCCAGTGCAGTCTCCAACTTCACCTCCAGTGCATTCTCCAACTTCACCTCCAGTGCAGTCTCCAACTTCACCTCCAGTGCAGTCTCCAGTGCAGTCTCCAAATTCACCTCCAGTGCAGTCTCCAGTGCAGTCTCCAGTGCAGTCTCCAACTTCACCTCCATTGCAGTCTCCAGTGCAGTCTCCAGTGCAGTCTCCAGTGCAGTCTCCAACTTCACCTCCAGTGCAGTCTCCAGTGCAGTCTCCAACTTCACCTCCAGTGCAGTCTCCAGTGCAGTCTCCAGTGCAGTCTCCAACTTCACCTCCAGTGCAGTCTCCAGTGCAGTCTCCAACTTCACCTCCAGTGCAGTCTCCAGTGCAGTCTCCAGTGCAGTCTCCACCTTCACCTCCAGTGCAGTCTCCAGTGCAGTCTCCAACTTCACCTCCAGTGCAGTCTCCAGTGCAGTCTCCACCTTCACCTCCAGTACAGTCTCCAGTGCAGTCTCCAGTGCAGTCTCCAACTTCACCTCCAGTGCAGTCTCCAACTTCACCTCCAGTGCAGTCTCCAACTTCACCTCCAGTGCAGTCTCCAGTGCAGTCTCCAAATTCACCTCCAGTGCAGTCTCCAGTGCAGTCTCCAGTACAGTCTCCAACTTCACCTCCATTGCAGTCTCCAGTGCAGTCTCCAGTGCAGTCTCCAGTGCAGTCTCCAACTTCACCTCCAGTGCAGTCTCCAGTGCAGTCTCCAGTGCAGTCTCCAACTTCACCTCCAGTGCAGTCTCCAGTGCAGTCTCCAACTTCACCTCCAGTGCAGTCTCCAGTGCAGTCTCCAACTTCACCTCCAGTGCAGTCTCCAGTGCAGTCTCCAGTGCAGTCTCCAACTTCACCTCCAGTGCAGTCTCCAGTGCAGTCTCCAACTTCACCTCCAGTGCAGTCTCCAGTGCAGTCTCCAGTGCAGTCTCCACCTTCACCTCCAGTGCAGTCTCCAGTGCAGTCTCCAGTGCAGTCTCCAACTTCACCTCCAGTGCAGTCTCCAGTGCAGTCTCCAGTGCAGTCTCCACCTTCACCTCCAGTGCAGTCTCCAGTGCAGTCTCCAACTTCACCTCCAGTGCAGTCTCCAGTGCAGTCTCCAACTTCACCTCCAGTGCAGTCTCCAACTTCACCTCCAGTGCAGTCTCCAGTGCAGTCTCCAACTTCACCTCCAGTGCAGTCTCCAACTTCACCTCCAGTGCAGTCTCCAGTGCAGTATCCAACTTCACCTCCAGTGCAGTCTCCAGTGCAGTCTCCAACTTCACCTCCAGACAGTCTCCAGTGCAGTCTCCAGTGCAGTCTCCAGTGCAGTCTCCAACTTCACCTCCAGTGCAGTCTCCAACTTCACCTCCAGTGCACTCGCCAACTTCACCTCCAGTGCAGTCTCCAGTGCAGTCTCCAACTTCACCTCCAGTGCAGTCTCCAGTGCAGTCTCCAACTTCACCTCCAGTGCACTCTCCAACTTCACCTCCAGTGCAGTCTCCAGTGCAGTCTCCAACTTCACCTCCAGTGCAGTCTCCAGTGCAGTCTCCAACTTCACCTCCAGTGCAGTCTCCAGTGCAGTCTCCAACTTCACCTCCAGTGCAGTCTCCAGTGCAGTCTCCAGTGCAGTCTCAAACTTCACCTCCAGTGCAGTCTCCAGTGCAGTCTCCAACTTCATCTCCAGTGCAGTCTCCAGTGCAGTCTCCAGTGCAGTCTCCAACTTCACCTCCAGTGCAGTCTCCAGTGCAGTCTCCAACTTCACCTCCAGTGCAGTCTCCAGTGCAGTCTCCAGTGCAGTCTCCACCTTCACCTCCAGTGCAGTCTCCAGTGCAGTCTCCAGTGCAGTCTCCAACTTCACCTCCAGTGCAGTCTCCAGTGCAGTCTCCAGTGCAGTCTCCACCTTCACCTCCAGTGCAGTCTCCAGTGCAGTCTCCAACTTCACCTCCAGTGCAGTCTCCAGTGCAGTCTCCAACTTCACCTCCAGTGCAGTCTCCAACTTCACCTCCAGTGCAGTCTCCAGTGCAGTCTCCAACTTCACCTCCAGTGCAGTCTCCAACTTCACCTCCAGTGCAGTCTCCAGTGCAGTATCCAACTTCACCTCCAGTGCAGTCTCCAGTGCAGTCTCCAACTTCACCTCCAGACAGTCTCCAGTGCAGTCTCCAGTGCAGTCTCCAACTTCACCTCCAGTGCAGTCTCCAACTTCACCTCCAGTGCACTCGCCAACTTCACCTCCAGTGCAGTCTCCAGTGCAGTCTCCAACTTCACCTCCAGTGCAGTCTCCAGTGCAGTCTCCAACTTCACCTCCAGTGCACTCTCCAACTTCACCTCCAGTGCAGTCTCCAGTGCAGTCTCCAACTTCACCTCCAGTGCAGTCTCCAGTGCAGTCTCCAACTTCACCTCCAGTGCAGTCTCCAGTGCAGTCTCCAACTTCACCTCCAGTGCAGTCTCCAGTGCAGTCTCCAGTGCAGTCTCAAACTTCACCTCCAGTGCAGTCTCCAGTGCAGTCTCCAACTTCATCTCCAGTGCAGTCTCCAGTGCAGTCTCCAGTGCAGTCTCCAACTTCACCTCCAGTGCAGTCTCCAGTGCAGTCTCCAACTTCACCTCCAGTGCAGTCTCCAGTGCAGTCTCCAGTGCAGTCTCCACCTTCACCTCCAGTGCAGTCTCCAGTGCAGTCTCCAGTGCAGTCTCCAACTTCACCTCCAGTGCAGTCTCCAGTGCAGTCTCCAGTGCAGTCTCCACCTTCACCTCCAGTGCAGTCTCCAGTGCAGTCTCCAACTTCACCTCCAGTGCAGTCTCCAGTGCAGTCTCCAACTTCACCTCCAGTGCAGTCTCCAGTGCAGTCTCCAACTTCACCTCCAGTGCAGTCTCCAACTTCACCTCCAGTGCAGTCTCCAGTGCAGTATCCAACTTCACCTCCAGTGCAGTCTCCAGTGCAGTCTCCAACTTCACCTCCAGACAGTCTCCAGTGCAGTCTCCAGTGCAGTCTCCAGTGCAGTCTCCAGTGCAGTCTCCAACTTCACCTCCAGTGCAGTCTCCAACTTCACCTCCAGTGCACTCTCCAACTTCACCTCCAGTGCAGTCTCCAGTGCAGTCTCCAACTTCACCTCCAGTGCAGTCTCCAGTGCAGTCTCCAACTTCACCTCCAGTGCACTCTCCAACTTCACCTCCAGTGCAGTCTCCAGTGCAGTCTCCAACTTCACCTCCAGTGCAGTCTCCAGTGCAGTCTCCAACTTCACCTCCAGTGCACTCTCCAACTTCACCTCCAGTGCAGTCTCCAGTGCAGTCTCCAACTTCACCTCCAGTGCAGTCTCCAGTGCAGTCTCCAACTTCACCTCCAGTGCAGTCTCCAGTGCAGTCTCAAACTTCACCTCCAGTGCAGTCTCCAGTGCAGTCTCCAACTTCATCTCCAGTGCAGTCTCCAGTGCAGTCTCCAGTGCAGTCTCCAACTTCACCTCCAGTGCAGTCTCCAGTGCAGTCTCCAACTTCACCTCCAGTGCAGTCTCCAGTGCAGTCTCCAGTGCAGTCTCCACCTTCACCTCCAGTGCAGTCTCCAGTGCAGTCTCCAGTGCAGTCTCCAACTTCACCTCCAGTGCAGTCTCCAGTGCAGTCTCCAGTGCAGTCTCCACCTTCACCTCCAGTGCAGTCTCCAGTGCAGTCTCCAACTTCACCTCCAGTGCAGTCTCCAGTGCAGTCTCCAACTTCACCTCCAGTGCAGTCTCCAACTTCACCTCCAGTGCAGTCTCCAGTGCAGTCTCCAACTTCACCTCCAGTGCAGTCTCCAACTTCACCTCCAGTGCAGTCTCCAGTGCAGTATCCAACTTCACCTCCAGTGCAGTCTCCAGTGCAGTCTCCAACTTCACCTCCAGACAGTCTCCAGTGCAGTCTCCAGTGCAGTCTCCAGTGCAGTCTCCAACTTCACCTCCAGTGCAGTCTCCAACTTCACCTCCAGTGCACTCTCCAACTTCACCTCCAGTGCAGTCTCCAGTGCAGTCTCCAACTTCACCTCCAGTGCAGTCTCCAGTGCAGTCTCCAACTTCACCTCCAGTGCACTCTCCAACTTCACCTCCAGTGCAGTCTCCAGTGCAGTCTCCAACTTCACCTCCAGTGCAGTCTCCAGTGCAGTCTCCAACTTCACCTCCAGTGCAGTCTCCAGTGCAGTCTCCAACTTCACCTCCAGTGCAGTCTCCAGTGCAGTCTCCAACTTCACCTCCAGTGCAGTCTCCAGTGCAGTCTCCAACTTCACCTCCAGTGCAGTCTCCAGTGCAGTCTCCAGTGCAGTCTCCACCTTCACCTCCAGTGCAGTCTCCAGTGCAGTCTCCACCTTCACCTCCAGTGCAGTCTCCAGTGCAGTCTCCAACTTCACCTCCAGTGCAGTCTCCAGTGCAGTCTCCAACTTCACCTCCAGTGCAGTCTCCAGTGCAGTCTCCAGTGCAGTCTCCAACTTCACCTCCAGTGCAGTCTCCAGTGCAGTCTCCAGTGCAGTCTCCAACTTCATCTCCAGTGCAGTGTCCAGTGCAGTCTCCAACTTCACCTCCAGTGCAGTCTCCAGTGCAGTCTCCAACTTCACCTCCAGTGCAGTCTCCAGTGCAGTCTCCACCTTCACCTCCAGTGCAGTCTCCAGTGCAGTCTCCAACTTCACCTCCAGTGCAGTCTCCAACTTCACCTCCAGTGCAGTCTCCAGTGCAGTCGCCAACTTCACCTCCAGTGCAGTCTCCAGTGCAGTCTCCAGTGCAGTCTCCAACTTCACCTCCAGTGCAGTGTCCAGTGCAGTCTCCAACTTCACCTCCAGTGCAGTCTCCAGTGCAGTCTCCAACTTCACCTCCAGTGGAGTCTCCAGTGCAGTCTCCAGTGCAGTCTCCAGTGCGGTCTCCAACTTCACCTCCAGTGCAGTCTCCAGTGCGGTCTCCAACTTCACCTCCAGTGCAGTCTCCAGTGCGGTCTCCAACTTCACCTCCAGTGCAGTCTCCAGTGCGGTCTCAAACTTCACCTCCAGTGCAGTCTCCAACTTCATCTCCAGTGCAGTGTCCAGTGCAGTCTCCAACTTCACCTCCAGTGCATTCTCCAACTTCACCTCCAGTGCAGTCTCCAACTTCACCTCCAGTGCAGTCTCCAGTGCAGTCTCCAAATTCACCTCCAGTGCAGTCTCCAGTGCAGTCTCCAGTGCAGTCTCCAACTTCACCTCCATTGCAGTCTCCAGTGCAGTCTCCAGTGCAGTCTCCAGTGCAGTCTCCAACTTCACCTCCAGTGCAGTCTCCAGTGCAGTCTCCAACTTCACCTCCAGTGCAGTCTCCAGTGCAGTCTCCAGTGCAGTCTCCAACTTCACCTCCAGTGCAGTCTCCAGTGCAGTCTCCAACTTCACCTCCAGTGCAGTCTCCAATGCAGTCTCCAGTGCAGTCTCCACCTTCACCTCCAGTGCAGTCTCCAGTGCAGTCTCCAACTTCACCTCCAGTGCAGTCTCCAGTGCAGTCTCCACCTTCACCTCCAGTACAGTCTCCAGTGCAGTCTCCAGTGCAGTCTCCAACTTCACCTCCAGTGCAGTCTCCAGTGCAGTCTCCAACTTCACCTCCAGTGCAGTCTCCAGTGCAGTCTCCAACTTCACCTCCACTGCAGTCTCCAGTGCAGTCTCCAGTGCAGTCTCCAGTGCAGTCTCCACCTTCACCTCCAGTGCAGTCTCCAGTGCAGTCTCCACCTTCACTTCCAGTGCAGTCTCCAGTGCAGTCTCCAACTTCACCTCCAGTGCAGTCTCCAGTGCAGTCTCCAACTTCACCTCCAGTGCAGTCTCCAGTGCAGTCTCCAACTTCACCTCCAGTGCAGTCTCCAGTGCAGTCTCCAACTTCATCTCCAGTGCAGTGTCCAGTGCAGTCTCCAACTTCACCTCCAGTGCAGTCTCCAACTTCACCTCCAGTGCAGTCTCCAGTGCAGTCTCCAACTTCACCTCCAGTGCAGTCTCCAGTGCAGTCTCCACCTTCACCTCCAGTGCAGTCTCCAGTGCAGTCTCCAACTTCACCTCCAGTGCAGTCTCCAGTGCAGTCTCCAACTTCACCTCCAGTGCAGTCTCCAGTGCAGTCTCCAGTGCAGTCTCCAACTTCACCTCCAGTGCAGTCTCCAGTGCAGTCTCCAACTTCATCTCCAGTGCAGTGTCCAGTGCAGTCTCCAACTTCACCTCCAGTGCAGTCTCCAACTTCACCTCCAGTGCAGTCTCCAGTGCAGTCTCCAACTTCACCTCCAGTGCAGTCTCCAGTGCAGTCTCCACCTTCACCTCCAGTACAGTCTCCAGTGCAGTCTCCAGTGCAGTCTCCAACTTCACCTCCAGTGCAGTCTCCAACTTCACCTCCAGTGCAGTCTTCAGTGCAGTCTCCAACTTCACCTCCAGTGCAGTCTCCAGTGCAGTCTCCAGTGCAGTCTCCAACTTCATCTCCAGTGCAGTGTCCAGTGCAGTCTCCAACTTCACCTCCAGTGCAGTCTCCAGTGCAGTCTCCAACTTCACCTCCAGTGCAGTCTCCAGTGCAGTCTCCACCTTCACCTCCAGTGCAGTCTCCAGTGCAGTCTCCAACTTCACCTCCAGTGCAGTCTCCAACTTCACCTCCAGTGCAGTCTCCAGTGCAGTCGCCAACTTCACCTCCAGTGCAGTCTCCAGTGCAGTCTCCAGTGCAGTCTCCAACTTCACCTCCAGTGCAGTGTCCAGTGCAGTCTCCAACTTCACCTCCAGTGCAGTCTCCAGTGCAGTCTCCAACTTCACCTCCAGTGGAGTCTCCAGTGCAGTCTCCAGTGCAGTCTCCAGTGCGGTCTCCAACTTCACCTCCAGTGCAGTCTCCAGTGCGGTCTCCAACTTCACCTCAAGTGCAGTCTCCAGTGCGGTCTCCAACTTCACCTCCAGTGCAGTCTCCAGTGCGGTCTCAAACTTCACCTCCAGTGCAGTCTCCAACTTCATCTCCAGTGCAGTGTCCAGTGCAGTCTCCAACTTCACCTCCAGTGCATTCTCCAACTTCACCTCCAGTGCAGTCTCCAACTTCACCTCCAGTGCAGTCTCCAGTGCAGTCTCCAAATTCACCTCCAGTGCAGTCTCCAGTGCAGTCTCCAGTGCAGTCTCCAACTTCACCTCCATTGCAGTCTCCAGTGCAGTCTCCAGTGCAGTCTCCAGTGCAGTCTCCAACTTCACCTCCAGTGCAGTCTCCAGTGCAGTCTCCAACTTCACCTCCAGTGCAGTCTCCAGTGCAGTCTCCAGTGCAGTCTCCAACTTCACCTCCAGTGCAGTCTCCAGTGCAGTCTCCAACTTCACCTCCAGTGCAGTCTCCAATGCAGTCTCCAGTGCAGTCTCCACCTTCACCTCCAGTGCAGTCTCCAGTGCAGTCTCCAACTTCACCTCCAGTGCAGTCTCCAGTGCAGTCTCCACCTTCACCTCCAGTACAGTCTCCAGTGCAGTCTCCAGTGCAGTCTCCAACTTCACCTCCAGTGCAGTCTCCAGTGCAGTCTCCAACTTCACCTCCAGTGCAGTCTCCAGTGCAGTCTCCAACTTCACCTCCACTGCAGTCTCCAGTGCAGTCTCCAGTGCAGTCTCCAGTGCAGTCTCCACCTTCACCTCCAGTGCAGTCTCCAGTGCAGTCTCCACCTTCACTTCCAGTGCAGTCTCCAGTGCAGTCTCCAACTTCACCTCCAGTGCAGTCTCCAGTGCAGTCTCCAACTTCACCTCCAGTGCAGTCTCCAGTGCAGTCTCCAACTTCACCTCCAGTGCAGTCTCCAGTGCAGTCTCCAACTTCATCTCCAGTGCAGTGTCCAGTGCAGTCTCCAACTTCACCTCCAGTGCAGTCTCCAACTTCACCTCCAGTGCAGTCTCCAGTGCAGTCTCCAACTTCACCTCCAGTGCAGTCTCCAGTGCAGTCTCCACCTTCACCTCCAGTGCAGTCTCCAGTGCAGTCTCCAACTTCACCTCCAGTGCAGTCTCCAGTGCAGTCTCCAACTTCACCTCCAGTGCAGTCTCCAGTGCAGTCTCCAGTGCAGTCTCCAACTTCACCTCCAGTGCAGTCTCCAGTGCAGTCTCCAACTTCATCTCCAGTGCAGTGTCCAGTGCAGTCTCCAACTTCACCTCCAGTGCAGTCTCCAACTTCACCTCCAGTGCAGTCTCCAGTGCAGTCTCCAACTTCACCTCCAGTGCAGTCTCCAGTGCAGTCTCCACCTTCACCTCCAGTACAGTCTCCAGTGCAGTCTCCAGTGCAGTCTCCAACTTCACCTCCAGTGCAGTCTCCAACTTCACCTCCAGTGCAGTCTTCAGTGCAGTCTCCAACTTCACCTCCAGTGCAGTCTCCAACTTCACCTCCAGTGCAGTCTCCAGTGCAGTGTCCAACTTCACCTCCAGTGCAGTCTCCAGTGCAGTCTCCAACTTCACCTCCAGTGCAGTCTCCAGTGCAGTCTCCACTGCAGTCTCCAACTTCACCTCCAGTGCAGTCTCCAGTGCAGTATCCAACTTCACCTCCAGTGCAGTCTCCAGTGCAGTCTCCAACTTCACCTCCAGACAGTCTCCAGTGCAGTCTCCAGTGCAGTCTCCAACTTCACCTCCAGTGCAGTCTCCAGTGCAGTCTCCAGTGCAGTCTCCAGTGCAGTCTCCAACTTCACCTCCAGTGCAGTCTCCAACTTCACCTCCAGTGCACTCTCCAACTTCACCTCCAGTGCAGTCTCCAGTGCAGTCTCCAACTTCACCTCCAGTGCAGTCTCCAGTGCAGTCTCCAACTTCACCTCCAGTGCAGTCTCCAGTGCAGTCTCCAACTTCACCTCCAGTGCAGTCTCCAGTGCAGTCTCCAGTGCAGTCTCCAACTTCACCTCCAGTGCAGTCTCCAGTGCAGTCTCCAACTTCACCTCCAGTGCAGTCTCCAGTGCAGTCTCCAGTGCAGTCTCCAACTTCACCTCCAGTGCAGTCTCCAGTGCAGTCTCCAACTTCACCTCCAGTGCAGTCTCCAGTGCAGTCTCCAGTGCAGTCTCCACCTTCACCTCCAGTGCAGTCTCCAGTGCAGTCTCCACCTTCACCTCCAGTGCAGTCTCCAGTGCAGTCTCCAACTTCACCTCCAGTGCAGTCTCCAGTGCAGTCTCCAACTTCACCTCCAGTGCAGTCTCCAGTGCAGTCTCCAGTGCAGTCTCCAACTTCACCTCCAGTGCAGTCTCCAGTGCAGTCTCCAACTTCATCTCCAGTGCAGTGTCCAGTGCAGTCTCCAACTTCACCTCCAGTGCAGTCTCCAACTTCACCTCCAGTGCAGTCTCCAGTGCAGTCTCCAACTTCACCTCCAGTGCAGTCTCCAGTGCAGTCTCCACCTTCACCTCCAGTGCAGTCTCCAGTGCAGTCTCCAACTTCACCTCCAGTGCAGTCTCCAACTTCACCTCCAGTGCAGTCTCCAGTGCAGTCGCCAACTTCACCTCCAGTGCAGTCTCCAGTGCAGTCTCCAGTGCAGTCTCCAACTTCACCTCCAGTGCAGTCTCCAGTGCAGTCTCCAACTTCACCTCCAGTGCAGTCTCCAACTTCACCTCCAGTGCAGTCTCCAGTGCAGTCTCCAACTTCACCTCCAGTGCAGTCTCCAGTGCAGTCTCCAACTTCACCTCCAGTGCAGTCTCCAGTGCAGTCTCCAACTTCACCTCCAGTGCAGTCTCCAGTGCAGTCTCCAGTGCAGTCTCCAACTTCACCTCCAGTGCAGTCTCCAACTTCACCTCCAGTGCAGTCTCCAACTTCACCTCCAGTGCAGTCTCCAGTGCAGTCTCCAACTTCACCTCCAGTGCAGTCTCCAACTTCACCTCCAGTGCAGTCTCCAGTGCAGTCTCCAACTTCACCTCCAGTGCAGTCTCCAGTGCAGTCTCCAGTGCAGTCTCAAACTTCACCTCCAGTGCAGTCTCCAGTGCAGTCTCCAACTTCACCTCCAGTGCAGTCTCCAGTACAGTCTCCAACTTCACCTCCAGTGCAGTCTCCAGTGCAGTCTCCAGTGCAGTCTCCACTGCAGTCTCCAACTTCACCTCCAGTGCAGTCTCCAGTGCAGTCTCCAACTTCACCTCCAGTGCAGTCTCCAGTGCAGTCTCCAACTTCACCTCCAGACAGTCTCCAGTGCAGTCTCCAGTGGAGTCTCCAACTTCACCTCCAGTGCAGTCTCCAGTGCAGTCTCCAGTGCAGTCTCCAGTGCAGTCTCCAACTTCACCTCCAGTGCAGTCTCCAACTTCACCTCCAGTGCACTCTCCAACTTCACCTCCAGTGCAGTCTCCAGTGCAGTCTCCAACTTCACCTCCAGTGCAGTCTCCAGTGCAGTCTCCAACTTCACCGCCAGTGCAGTCTCCAGTGCAGTCTCCAGTGCAGTCTCCAACTTCACCTCCAGTGCAGTCTCCAGTGCAGTCTCCAACTTCACCTCCAGTGCAGTCTCCAGTGCAGTCTCCAACTTCACCTCCAGTGCAGTCTCCAGTGCAGTCTCCAACTTCACCTCCAGTGCAGTCTCCAACTTCACCTCCAGTGCAGTCTCCAGTGCAGTCTCCAGTGCAGTCTCCAACTTCCCCTCCAGTGCAGTCTCCAGTGCAGTCTCCAACTTCACCTCCAGTGCAGTCTCCAGTGCAGTCTCCAACTTCACCTCCAGTGCAGTCTCCAGTGCAGTCTCCAGTGCAGTCTCCAACTTCACCTCCAGTGCAGTCTCCAGTGCAGTCTCCAGTGCAGTCTCCACCTTCACCTCCAGTGCAGTCTCCAGTGCAGTCTCCACCTTCACCTCCATAGCAGTCTCCAGTGCAGTCTCCAACTTCACCTCCAGTGCAGTCTCCAGTGCAGTCTCCAGTGCAGTCTCCAACTTCATCTCCAGTGCAGTGTCCAGTGCAGTCTCCAACTTCACCTCCAGTGCAGTCTCCAACTTCACCTCCAGTGCAGTCTCCAGTGCAGTCTCCAACTTCACCTCCAGTGCAGTCTCCAGTGCAGTCTCCAACTTCACCTCCAGTGCAGTCTCCAGTGCAGTCTCCAACTTCACCTCCAGTGCAGTCTCCAGTGCAGTCTCCAACTTCACCTCCAGTGCAGTCTCCAGTGCAGTCTCCAACTTCACCTCCAGTGCAGTCTCCAACTTCACCTCCAGTGCAGTCTCCAACTTCACCTCCAGTGCAGTCTCCAGTGCAGTCTCCAACTTCACCTCCAGTGCAGTCTCCAGTGCAGTCTCCAACTTCACCTCCAGTGCAGTCTCCAGTGCAGTCTCCAACTTCACCTCCAGTGCAGTCTCCAACTTCACCTCCAGACAGTCTCCAGTGCAGTCTCCAGTGGAGTCTCCAACTTCACCTCCAGTGCAGTCTCCAGTGCAGTCTCCAGTGCAGTCTCCAGTGCAGTCTCCAACTTCACCTCCAGTGCAGTCTCCAACTTCACCTCCAGTGCACTCTCCAACTTCACCTCCAGTGCAGTCTCCAGTGCAGTCTCCAACTTCACCTCCAGTGCAGTCTCCAGTGCAGTCTCCAGTGCAGTCTCCAACTTCACCTCCAGTGCAGTCTCCAGTGCAGTCTCCAACTTCACCTCCAGTGCAGTCTCCAGTGCAGTCTCCAACTTCACCTCCAGTGCAGTCTCCAGTGCAGTCTCCAGTGCAGTCTCCACCTTCACCTCCAGTGCAGTCTCCAGTGCAGTCTCCACCTTCACCTCCATAGCAGTCTCCAGTGCAGTCTCCAACTTCACCTCCAGTGCAGTCTCCAGTGCAGTCTCCAGTGCAGTCTCCAACTTCATCTCCAGTGCAGTGTCCAGTGCAGTCTCCAACTTCACCTCCAGTGCAGTCTCCAACTTCACCTCCAGTGCAGTCTCCAGTGCAGTCTCCAACTTCACCTCCAGTGCAGTCTCCAGTGCAGTCTCCAACTTCACCTCCAGTGCAGTCTCCAGTGCAGTCTCCAACTTCACCTCCAGTGCAGTCTCCAGTGCAGTCTCCAACTTCACCTCCAGTGCAGTCTCCAGTGCAGTCTCCAACTTCACCTCCAGTGCACTCTCCAACTTCACCTCCAGTGCAGTCTCCAACTTCACCTCCAGTGCAGTCTCCAGTGCAGTCTCCAACTTCACCTCCAGTGCAGTCTCCAGTGCAGTCTCCAACTTCACCTCCAGTGCAGTCTCCAGTGCAGTCTCCAACTTCACCTCCAGTGCAGTCTCCAACTTCACCTCCAGTGCAGTCTCCAGTGCAGTCTCCAACTTCACCTCCAGTGCAGTCTCCAACTTCACCTCCAGTGCAGTCTCCAGTGCAGTCTCCAACTTCACCTCCAGTGCAGTCTCCAGTGCAGTCTCCAACTTCACCTCCAGTGCAGTCTCCAGTGCAGTCTCCAACTTCACCTCCAGTGCAGTCTCCAACTTCACCTCCAGTGCAGTCTCCAGTGCAGTCTCCACTGCAGTCTCCAACTTCACCTCCAGTGCAGTCTCCAACTTCACCTCCAGTGCAGTCTCCAGTGCAGTCTCCAACTTCACCTCCAGACAGTCTCCAGTGCAGTCTCAAACTTCACCTCCAGTGCAGTCTCCAGTGCAGTCTCCAGTGCAGTCTCCAACTTCACCTCCAGTGCAGTCTCCAACTTCACCTCCAGTGCAGTCTCCAGTGCAGTCTCCAACTTCACCTCCAGTGCAGTCTCCAGTGCAGTCTCCAACTTCACCTCCAGTGCAGTCTCCAGTGCAGTCTCCAACTTCACCTCCAGTGCAGTCTCCAGTGCAGTCTCCAGTGCACTCTCCAACTTCACCTCCAGTGCAGTCTCCAGTGCAGTCTCCAACTTCACCTCCAGTGCAGTCTCCAGTGCAGTCTCCAACTTCACCTCCAGTGCAGTCTCCAGTGCAGTCTCCAGTGCAGTCTCCAACTTCACCTCCAGTGCAGTCTCCAGTGCAGTCTCCACCTTCACCTCCAGTGCAGTCTCCAGTGCAGTCTCCAACTTCACCTCCAGTGCAGTCTCCAGTGCAGTCTCCAACTTCACCTCCAGTGCATTCTCCAGTGCAGTCTCCACCTTCAACTCCAGTGCAGTCTCCAGTGCAGTCTCCAACTTCACCTCCAGTGCAGTCTCCAACTTCACCTCCAGTGCAGTCTCCAGTGCAGTCGCCAACTTCACCTTCAGTGCAGTCTCCAGTGCAGTCTCCAACTTCACCTCCAGTGCAGTCTCCAGTGCAGTCTCCAACTTAACCTCCAGTGCAGTCTCCAGTGCAGTCTCCAACTTCACCTCCAGTGCAGTCTCCAGTGCAGTCTCCAGTGCAGTCTCCAGTGCAATCTCCAACTTCACCTCCAGTGCAGTCTCCAGTGCAGTCTCCACCTTCACCTCCAGTGCAGTCTCCAGTGCAGTCTCCAGTGCAGTCTCCAGTGCAGTCTCCAGTGCAGTCTCCACCTTCACCTCCAGTGCAGTCTCCAGTGCAGTCTCCACCTTCACCTCCAGTGCAGTCTCCAGTGCAGTCTCCAACTTCACCTCCAGTGCAGTCTCCAGTGCAGTCTCCAACTTCACCTCCAGTGCAGTCTCCAGTGCAGTCTCCAACTTCACCTCCAGTGCAGTCTCCAGTGCAGTCTCCAACTTCACCTCCAGTGCAGTGTCCAGTGCAGTCTCCAACTTCACCTCCAGTGCAGTCTCCAGTGAAGTCTCCAACTTCACCTCCAGTGCAGTCTCCAGTGCAGTCTCCAGTGCGGTCTCCAACTTCACCTCCAGTGCAGTCTCCAGTGCGGTCTCCAACTTCACCTCCAGTGCAGTCTCCAGTGCGGTCTCCAACTTCACCTCCAGTGCAGTCTCCAGTGCGGTCTCCAACTTAGCCTCCAGTGCAGTCTCCAACTTCATCTCCAGTGCAGTGTCCAGTGCAGTCTCCAACTTCACCTCCAGTGCAGTCTCCAACTTCACCTCCAGTGCAGTCTCCAGTGCAGTCTCCAAATTCACCTCCAGTGCAGTCTCCAGTGCAGTCTCCAGTGCAGTCTCCAACTTCACCTCCATTGCAGTCTCCAGTGCAGTCTCCAGTGCAGTCTCCAGTGCAGTCTCCAACTTCACCTCCAGTGCAGTCTCCAGTGCAGTCTCCAACTTCACCTCCAGTGCAGTCTCCAGTGCAGTCTCCAACTTCACCTCCAGTGCAGTCTCCAGTGCAGTCTCCAGTGCAGTCTCCAACTTCACCTCCAGTGCAGTCTCCAGTGCAGTCTCCAACTTCACCTCCAGTGCAGTCTCCAGTGCAGTCTCCAACTTCACCTCCAGTGCAGTCTCCAGTGCAGTCTCCAGTGCAGTCTCCAACTTCACCTCCAGTGCAGTCTCCAGTGCAGTCTCCAACTTCACCTCCAGTGCAGTCTCCAGTGCAGTCTCCAGTGCAGTCTCCACCTTCACCTCCAGTGCAGTCTCCAGTGCAGTCTCCAGTGCAGTCTCCAACTTCACTTCCAGTGCAGTCTCCAGTGCAGTCTCCAGTGCAGTCTCCACCTTCACCTCCAGTGCAGTCTCCAGTGCAGTCTCCAACTTCACCTCCAGTGCAGTCTCCAACTTCACCTCCAGTGCAGTCTCCAGTGCAGTCTCCAACTTCACCTCCAGTGCAGTCTCCAACTTCACCTCCAGTGCAGTCTCCAGTGCAGTCTCCAACTTCACCTCCAGTGCAGTCTCCAGTGCAGTCTCCAGTGCAGTCTCAAACTTCACCTCCAGTGCAGTCTCCAGTGCAGTCTCCAGTGCAGTCTCCACTGCAGTCTCCAACTTCAACTCCAGTGCAGTCTCCAGTGCAGTATCCAACTTCACCTCCAGTGCAGTCTCCAGTGCAGTCTCCAACTTCACCTCCAGACAGTCTCCAGTGCAGTCTCCAGTGCAGTCTCCAGTGCAGTCTCCAACTTCACCTCCAGTGCAGTCTCCAACTTCACCTCCAGTGCACTCTCCAACTTCACCTCCAGTGCAGTCTCCAGTGCAGTCTCCAACTTCACCTCCAGTGCAGTCTCCAGTGCAGTCTCCAACTTCAACTCCAGTGCACTCTCCAACTTCACCTCCAGTGCAGTCTCCAGTGCAGTCTCCAACTTCACCTCCAGTGCATTCTCCAGTGCAGTCTCCAACTTCACCTCCAGTGCAGTCTCCAGTGCAGTCTCCAACTTCACCTCCAGTGCAGTCTCCAGTGCAGTCTCCAGTGCAGTCTCAAACTTCACCTACAGTGCAGTCTCCAGTGCAGTCTCCAACTTCATCTCCAGTGCAGTCTCCAGTGCAGTCTCCAGTGCAGTCTCCAACTTCACCTCCAGTGCAGTCTCCAGTGCAGTCCCCAACTTCACCTCCAGTGCAGTCTCCAGTGCAGTCTCCAGTGCAGTCTCCACCTTCACCTCCAGTGCAGTCTCCAGTGCAGTCTCCAGTGCAGTCTCCACCTTCACCTCCAGTGCAGTCTCCAGTGCAGTCTCCACCTTCACCTCCAGTGCAGTCTCCAGTGCAGTCTCCAACTTCACCTCCAGTGCAGTCTCCAGTGCAGTCTCCAACTTCACCTCCAGTGCAGTCTCCAGTGCAGTCTCCAGTGCAGTCTCCAACTTCACCTCCAGTGCAGTCTCCAGTGCAGTCTCCAGTGCAGTCTCCAACTTCACCTCCAGTGCAGTCTCCAGTGCAGTCTCCAGTGCAGTCTCCAACTTCATCTCCAGTGCAGTGTCCAGTGCAGTCTCCAACTTCACCTCCAGTGCAGTCTCCAACTTCACCTCCAGTGCAGTCTCCAGTGCAGTCTCCAACTTCACCTCCAGTGCAGTCTCCAGTGCAGTCTCCACCTTCACCTCCAGTGCAGTCTCCAGTGCAGTC
>NW_028182053.1:0-214676 GCF_051167445.1 Perissodus microlepis | reverse complement strand
CCTCTCATAGTTCATGCTCTTAGCTCCTGCTCAGCTTTTATTGATATTAACTCTCCTACAGTCCCTCTTCCCCTCCTTCTCATTTGGTACCACCACCTTGACCTTTCCGGAATGTTCGGAATTCCGGGATGCGCCAAGGTTCCGGAATGTTCGGAATTCCGGAATGCGTTCCGGAATGTTCGGAATTCCGGAATGCGTTCCGGAATGTTCGGAATTCCGGGATGCGCCATAATTCATAGTGTCACAGTTCATGTTTTTTGCCACTTCCCTCTTAGCTGTGAGTCCCCTAGTTCATAGTTCCTGCTCTGTTTTCAGCCTCTCATAGTTCATGCTCTTAGCTCCTGCTCAGCTTTTATTGATATTAACTCTCCTACAGTCCCTCTTCCCCTCCTTCTCATTTGGTACCACCACCTTGACCTTTCCGGAATGTTCGGAATTCCGGGATGCGCCAAGGTTCCGGAATGTTCGGAATTCCGGAATGCGTTCCGGAATGTTCGGAATTCCGGAATGCGTTCCGGAATGTTCGGAATTCCGGGATGCGCCATAGTTCATAGTGTCACAGTTCATGTTTTTTGCCACTTCCCTCTTAGCTGTGAGTCCCCTAGTTCATAGTTCCTGCTCTGTTTTCAGCCTCTCATAGTTCATGCTCTTAGCTCCTGCTCAGCTTTTATTGATATTAACTCTCCTACAGTCCCTCTTCCCCTCCTTCTCATTTGGTACCACCACCTTGACCTTTCCGGAATGTTCGGAATTCCGGGATGCGCCAAGGTTCCGGAATGTTCGGAATTCCGGAATGCGTTCCGGAATGTTCGGAATTCCGGAATGCGTTCCGGAATGTTCGGAATTCCGGAATGCGTTCCGGAATGTTCGGAATTCCGGGATGCGCCATAGTTCATAGTGTCACAGTTCATGTTTTTTACACTTCCCTCTTAGCTTTGAGTCCCCTAGTTCATAGTTCCTGCTCTGTTTTCAGCCTCTCATAGTTCATGCTCTTAGCTCCTGCTCAGCTTTTATTGATATTAACTCTCCTACAGTCCCTCTTCCCCTCCTTCTCATTTGGTACCACCACCTTGACCTTTCCGGAATGTTCGGAATTCCGGGATGCGCCAAGGTTCCGGAATGTTCGGAATTCCGGAATGCGTTCCGGAATGTTCGGAATTCCGGAATGCGTTCCGGAATGTTCGGAATTCCGGGATGCGCCATAATTCATAGTGTCACAGTTCATGTTTTTTGCCACTTCCCTCTTAGCTGTGAGTCCCCTAGTTCATAGTTCCTGCTCTGTTTTCAGCCTCTCATAGTTCATGCTCTTAGCTCCTGCTCAGCTTTTATTGATATTAACTCTCCTACAGTCCCTCTTCCCCTCCTTCTCATTTGGTACCACCACCTTGACCTTTCCGGAATGTTCGGAATTCCGGGATGCGCCAAGGTTCCGGAATGTTCGGAATTCCGGAATGCGTTCCGGAATGTTCGGAATTCCGGAATGCGTTCCGGAATGTTCGGAATTCCGGGATGCGCCATAGTTCATAGTGTCACAGTTCATGTTTTTTGCCACTTCCCTCTTAGCTGTGAGTCCCCTAGTTCATAGTTCCTGCTCTGTTTTCAGCCTCTCATAGTTCATGCTCTTAGCTCCTGCTCAGCTTTTATTGATATTAACTCTCCTACAGTCCCTCTTCCCCTCCTTCTCATTTGGTACCACCACCTTGACCTTTCCGGAATGTTCGGAATTCGGGGATGCGCCAAGGTTCCGGAATGTTCGGAATTCCGGAATGCGTTCCGGAATGTTCGGAATTCCGGGATGCGCCATAGTTCATAGTGTCACAGTTCATAGTGTCACAGTTCATGTTTTTTGCCACTTCCCTCTTAGCTGTGAGTCCCCTAGTTCATAGTTCCTGCTCTGTTTTCAGCCTCTCATAGTTCATGCTCTTAGCTCCTGCTCAGCTTTCATTGATATTAACTCTCCTACAGTCCCTCTTCCCCTCCTTCTCATTTGGTACCACCACCTTGACCTTTCCGGAATGTTCGGAATTCCGGAATGCGTTCCGGAATGTTCGGAATTCCGGAATGCGTTCCGGAATGTTCGGAATTCCGGAATGCGTTCCGGAATGTTCGGAATTCCGGGATGCGCCATAGTTCATAGTGTCACAGTTCATGTTTTTTGCCACTTCCCTCTTAGCTGTGAGTCCCCTAGTTCATAGTTCCTGCTCTGTTTTCAGCCTCTCATAGTTCATGCTCTTAGCTCCTGCTCAGCTTTTATTGATATTAACTCTCCTACAGTCCCTCTTCCCCTCCTTCTCATTTGGTACCACCACCTTGACCTTTCCGGAATGTTCGGAATTCCGGGATGCGCCAAGGTTCCGGAATGTTCGGAATTCCGGAATGCGTTCCGGAATGTTCGGAATTCCGGAATGCGTTCCGGAATGTTCGGAATTCCGGAATGCGTTCCGGAATGTTCGGAATTCCGGAATGCGTTCCGGAATGTTCGGAATTCCGGAATGCGTTCCGGAATGTTCGGAATTCCGGGATGCGCCATAGTTCATAGTGTCACAGTTCATGTTTTTTGCCACTTCCCTCTTAGCTGTGAGTCCCCTAGTTCATAGTTCCTGCTCTGTTTTCAGCCTCTCATAGTTCATGCTCTTAGCTCCTGCTCAGCTTTTATTGATATTAACTCTCCTACAGTCCCTCTTCCCCTCCTTCTCATTTGGTACCACCACCTTGACCTTTCCGGAATGTTCGGAATTCCGGGATGCGCCAAGGTTCCGGAATGTTCGGAATTCCGGAATGCGTTCCGGAATGTTCGGAATTCCGGAATGCGTTCCGGAATGTTCGGAATTCCGGGATGCGCCATAGTTCATAGTGTCACAGTTCATGTTTTTTGCCACTTCCCTCTTAGCTGTGAGTCCCCTAGTTCATAGTTCCTGCTCTGTTTTCAGCCTCTCATAGTTCATGCTCTTAGCTCCTGCTCAGCTTTTATTGATATTAACTCTCCTACAGTCCCTCTTCCCCTCCTTCTCATTTGGTACCACCACCTTGACCTTTCCGGAATGTTCGGAATTCCGGGATGCGCCAAGGTTCCGGAATGTTCGGAATTCCGGAATGCGTTCCGGAATGTTCGGAATTCCGGAATGCGTTCCGGAATGTTCGGAATTCCGGAATGCGTTCCGGAATGTTCGGAATTCCGGGATGCGCCATAGTTCATAGTGTCACAGTTCATGTTTTTTGCCACTTCCCTCTTAGCTGTGAGTCCCCTAGTTCATAGTTCCTGCTCTGTTTTCAGCCTCTCATAGTTCATGCTCTTAGCTCCTGCTCAGCTTTTATTGATATTAACTCTCCTACAGTCCCTCTTCCCCTCCTTCTCATTTGGTACCACCACCTTGACCTTTCCGGAATGTTCGGAATTCCGGGATGCGCCAAGGTTCCGGAATGTTCGGAATTCCGGAATGCGTTCCGGAATGTTCGGAATTCCGGAATGCGTTCCGGAATGTTCGGAATTCCGGAATGCGTTCCGGAATGTTCGGAATTCCGGGATGCGCCATAATTCATAGTGTCACAGTTCATGTTTTTTGCCACTTCCCTCTTAGCTGTGAGTCCCCTAGTTCATAGTTCCTGCTCTGTTTTCAGCCTCTCATAGTTCATGCTCTTAGCTCCTGCTCAGCTTTTATTGATATTAACTCTCCTACAGTCCCTCTTCCCCTCCTTCTCATTTGGTACCACCACCTTGACCTTTCCGGAATGTTCGGAATTCCGGGATGCGCCAAGGTTCCGGAATGTTCGGAATTCCGGAATGCGTTCCGGAATGTTCGGAATTCCGGAATGCGTTCCGGAATGTTCGGAATTCCGGAATGCGTTCCGGAATGTTCGGAATTCCGGGATGTGCCATAGTTCATAGTGTCACAGTTCATGTTTTTTGCCACTTCCCTCTTAGCTGTGAGTCCCCTAGTTCATAGTTCCTGCTCTGTTTTCAGCCTCTCATAGTTCATGCTCTTAGCTCCTGCTCAGCTTTTATTGATATTAACTCTCCTACAGTCCCTCTTCCCCTCCTTCTCATTTGGTACCACCACCTTGACCTTTCCGGAATGTTCGGAGTTCCGGAATGCGTTCCGGAATGTTCGGAATTCCGGAATGCGTTCCGGAATGTTCGGAATTCCGGAATGCGTTCCGGAATGTTCGGAATTCCGGGATGCGCCATAGTTCATAGTGTCACAGTTCTTAGTGTCACAGTTGATGTTTTTTGCCGCTTCCCTCTTAGCTGTGAGTCCCCTAGTTCATAGTTCCTGCTCTGTTTTCAGCCTCTCATAGGTCATGCTCTTAGCTCCTGCTCAGCTTTTATTGATATTAACTCTCCTACAGTCCCTCTTCCCCTCCTTCTCATTTGGTACCACCACCTTGACCTTTCCGGAATGTTCGGAATTCCGGGATGCGCCAAGGTTCCGGAATGTTCGGAATTCCGGAATGCGTTCCGGAATGTTCGGAATTCCGGGATGCGCCATAGTTCATAGTGTCACAGTTCATAGTGTCACAGTTCATGTTTTTTGCCACTTCCCTCTTAGCTGTGAGTCACCTAGTTCATAGTTCCTGCTCTGTTTTCAGCCTCTCATAGTTCATGCTCTTAGCTCCTGCTCAGCTTTTATTGATATTAACTCTCCTACAGTCCCTCTTCCCCTCCTTCTCATTTGGTACCACCACCTTGACCTTTACGGAATGTTCGGAATTCCGGGATGCGCCAAGGTTCCGGAATGTTCGGAATTCCGGAATGCGTTCCGGAATGTTCGGAATTCCGGAATGCGTTCCGGAATGTTCGGAATTCCGGGATGCGCCATAGTTCATAGTGTCACAGTTCATCTTTTTTGCCACTTCCCTCTTAGCTGTGAGTCCCCTAGTTCATAGTTCCTGCTCTGTTTTCAGCCTCTCATAGTTCATGCTCCTAGCTCCTGCTCAGCTTTTATTGATATTAACTCTCTTACAGTCCCTCTTCCCCTCCTCCTCATTTGGTAGCACCACCTTGACCTTTCCGGAATGTTCGGAATTCCGGAACGCATTCCGGAATTCCGGGATGCGCCAAGGTTCCGGAATGTTCAGAATTCCGGAATGCGTTCCGGAATGTTCGGAATTCCGGGATGCGCCATAGTTCATAGTGTCACAGTTCATGTTTTTTACACTTCCCTCTTAGCTGTGAGTCCCCTAGTTCATAGTTCCTGCTCTGTTTTCAGCCTCTCATAGTTCATGCTCTTAGCTCCTGCTCAGCTTTTATTGATATTAACTCTCCTACAGTCCCTCTTCCCCTCCTTCTCATTTGGTACCACCACCTTGACCTTTACGGAATGTTCGGAATTCCGGGATGCGCCAAGGTTCCGGAATGTTCGGAATTCCGGAATGCGTTCCAGAATGTTCGGAATTCCGGAATGCGTTCCGGAATGTTCGGAATTCCGGAATGCCTTCCGGAATGTTCGGAATTCCGGGATGCGCCATAGTTCATAGTGTCACAGTTCATGTTTTTTACACTTCCCTCTTAGCTGTGAGTCCCCTAGTTCATAGTTCCTGCTCTGTTTTCAGCCTCTCATAGTTCATGCTCTTAGCTCCTGCTCAGCTTTTATTGATATTAACTCTCCTACAGTCCCTCTTCCCCTCCTTCTCATTTGGTACCACCACCTTGACCTTTCCAGAATGTTCGGAATTCCGGAATGCGTTCCGGAATGTTCGGAATTCCGGGATGCGCCATAGTTCATAGTGTCACAGTTCATGTTTTTTACACTTCCCTCTTAGCTGTGAGTCCCCTAGTTCATAGTTCCTGCTCTGTTTTCAGCCTCTCATAGTTCATGCTCTTAGCTCCTGCTCAGCTTTTATTGATATTAACTCTCCTACAGTCCCTCTTCCCCTCCTTCTCATTTGGTACCACCACCTTGACCTTTCCGGAATGTTCGGAATTCCGGGATGCGCCAAGGCTCCGGAATGTTCGGAATTCCGGAATGCGTTCCGGAATGTTCGGAATTCCGGAATGCGTTCCGGAATGTTCGGAATTCCGGAATGCGTTCCGGAATGTTCGGAATTCCGGGATGCGCCATAGTTCATAGTGTCACAGTTCATGTTTTTTGCCACTTCCCTCTTAGCTGTGAGTCCCCTAGTTCATAGTTCCTGCTCTGTTTTCAGCCTCTCATAGTTCATGCTCTTAGCTCCTGCTCAGCTTTCATTGATATTAACTCTCCTACAGTCCCTCTTCCCCTCCTTCTCATTTGGTACCACCACCTTGACCTTTCCGGAATGTTCGGAATTCCGGAATGCGTTCCGGAATGTTCGGAATTCCGGAATGCGTTCCGGAATGTTCGGAATTCCGGAATGCGTTCCGGAATGTTCGGAATTCCGGGATGCGCCATAGTTCATAGTGTCACAGTTCATGTTTTTTGCCACTTCCCTCTTAGCTGTGAGTCCCCTAGTTCATAGTTCCTGCTCTGTTTTCAGCCTCTCATAGTTCATGCTCTTAGCTCCTGCTCAGCTTTTATTGATATTAACTCTCCTACAGTCCCTCTTCCCCTCCTTCTCATTTGGTACCACCACCTTGACCTTTCCGGAATGTTCGGAATTCCGGGATGCGCCAAGGTTCCGGAATGTTCGGAATTCCGGAATGCGTTCCGGAATGTTCGGAATTCCGGAATGCGTTCCGGAATGTTCGGAATTCCGGGATGCGCCATAGTTCATAGTGTCACAGTTCATGTTTTTTACACTTCCCTCTTAGCTTTGAGTCCCCTAGTTCATAGTTCCTGCTCTGTTTTCAGCCTCTCATAGTTCATGCTCTTAGCTCCTGCTCAGCTTTTATTGATATTAACTCTCCTACAGTCCCTCTTCGCCTCCTTCTCATTTGGTACCACCACCTTGACCTTTCCGGAATGTTCGGAATTCCGGAATGCGTTCCGGAATGTTCGGAATTCCGGAATGCGTTCTGGAATGTTCGGAATTCCGGAATGCGTTCCGGAATGTTCGGAATTCCGGGATGCGCCATAGTTCATAGTGTCACAGTTCATGTTTTTTGCCACATCCCTCTTAGCTTTGAGTCCCCTAGTTCATAGTTCCTGCTCTGTTTTCAGCCTCTCATAGTTCATGCTCTTAGCTCCTGCTCAGCTTTTATTGATATTAACTCTCCTACAGTCCCTCTTCCCCTCCTTCTCAATTGGTACCACCACCTTGACCTTTCCGGAATGTTCAGAATTCCGGGATGCGCCAAGGTTCCGGAATGTTCGGAATTCCGGAATGCCTTCCGGAATGTTCGGAATTCCGGGATGCGCCATAGTTCATAGTGTCACAGTTCATGTTTTTTACACTTCCCTCTTAGCTGTGAGTCCCCTAGTTCATAGTTCCTGCTCTGTTTTCAGCCTCTCATAGTTCATGCTCTTAGCTCCTGCTCAGCTTTTATTGATATTAACTCTCCTACAGTCCCTCTTCCCCTCCTTCTCATTTGGTACCACCACCTTGACCTTTACGGAATGTTCGGAATTCCGGGATGCGCCAAGGTTCCGGAATGTTCGGAATTCCGGAATGCGTTCCGGAATGTTCGGAATTCCGGAATGTGTTCCGGAATGTTCGGAATTCCGGGATGCGCCATAGTTCATAGTGTCATAGTTCATGTTTTTTGCCGCTTCCCTCTTAGCTGTGAGTCCCCTAGTTCATAGTTCCTGCTCTGTTTTCAGCCTCTCATAGTTCATGCTCTTAGCTCCTGCTCAGCTTTTATTGATATTAACTCTCCTACAGTCCCTCTTCCCCTCCTTCTCATTTGGTACCAATATCTTGACCTTTCCGGAATGTTCGGAATTCCGGAATGCGTTCCGGAATGTTCGGAATTCCGGAATGCGTTCCGGAATGTTCGGAATTCCGGGATGCGCCATAGTTCATAGTGTCACAGTTCATGTTTTTTGCCACTTCCCTCTTAACTGTGAGTCCCCTAGTTCATAGTTCCTGCTCTGTTTTCAGCCTCTCATAGTTCATGCTCTTAGCTCCTGCTCAGCTTTTATTGATATTAACTCTCCTACAGTCCCTCTTCCCCTCCTTCTCATTTGGTACCACCACCTTGACCTTTCCGGAATGTTCGGAATTCCAGGATGCGCCAAGGTTCCGGAATGTTCGGAATTCCGGAATGCGTTCCGGAATGTTTGGAATTCCGGGATGCGCCATAGTTCATAGTGTCACAGTTCATAGTGTCACAGTTCATGTTTTTTGCCACTTCCCTCTTAGCTGTGAGTCCCCTAGTTCATAGTTCCTGCTCTGTTTTCAGCCTCTCATAGTTCATGCTCTTAGCTCCTGCTCAGCTTTTATTGATATTAACTCTCCTACAGTCCCTCTTCCTCTAATTCTCATTTGGTACCACCACCTTGACCTTTCCAGAATGTTCGGAATTCCGGAATGCGTTCCGGAATGTTCGGAATTCCGGAATGCGTTCCGGAATGTTCGGAATTCCGGGATGCGCCATAGTTCATAGTGTCACAGTTCATGTTTTTTGCCACTTCCCTCTTAGCTGTGAGTCCCCTAGTTCATAGTTCCTGCTCTGTTTTCAGCCTCTCATAGTTCATGCTCTTAGCTCCTGCTCAGCTTTTATTGATATTAACTCTCCTACAGTCCCTCTTCCCCTCCTTCTCATTTGGTACCAATATCTTTACCTTTCCGGAATGTTCGGAATTCCGGAATGCGTTCCGGAATGTTCGGAATTCCGGAATGCGTTCCGGAATGTTCGGAATTCCGGGATGCGCCATAGTTCATAGTGTCACAGTTCATGTTTTTTGCCACTTCCCTCTTAACTGTGAGTCCCCTAGTTCATAGTTCCTGCTCTGTTTTCAGCCTCTCATAGTTCATGCTCTTAGCTCCTGCTCAGCTTTTATTGATATTAACTCTCCTACAGTCCCTCTTCCCCTCCTTCTCATTTGGTACCACCACCTTGACCTTTCCGGAATGTTCGGAATTCCAGGATGCGCCAAGGTTCCGGAATGTTCGGAATTCCGGAATGCGTTCCGGAATGTTTGGAATTCCGGGATGCGCCATAGTTCATAGTGTCACAGTTCATAGTGTCACAGTTCATGTTTTTTGCCACTTCCCTCTTAGCTGTGAGTCCCCTAGTTCATAGTTCCTGCTCTGTTTTCAGCCTCTCATAGTTCATGCTCTTAGCTCCTGCTCAGCTTTTATTGATATTAACTCTCCTACAGTCCCTCTTCCTCTAATTCTCATTTGGTACCACCACCTTGACCTTTCCAGAATGTTCGGAATTCCGGAATGCGTTCCGGAATGTTCGGAATTCCGGGATGCGCCATAGTTCATAGTGTCACAGTTCATGTTTTTTACACTTCCCTCTTAGCTGTGAGTCCCCTAGTTCATAGTTCCTGCTCTGTTTTCAGCCTCTCATAGTTCATGCTCTTAGCTCCTGCTCAGCTTTTATTGATATTAACTCTCCTACAGTCCCTCTTCCCCTCCTTCTCATTTGGTACCACCACCTTGACCTTTCCGGAATGTTCGGAATTCCGGGATGCGCCAAGGCTCCGGAATGTTCGGAATTCCGGAATGCGTTCCGGAATGTTCGGAATTCCGGAATGCGTTCCGGAATGTTCGGAATTCCGGAATGCGTTCCGGAATGTTCGGAATTCCGGGATGCGCCATAGTTCATAGTGTCACAGTTCATGTTTTTTGCCACTTCCCTCTTAGCTGTGAGTCCCCTAGTTCATAGTTCCTGCTCTGTTTTCAGCCTCTCATAGTTCATGCTCTTAGCTCCTGCTCAGCTTTTATTGATATTAACTCTCCTACAGTCCCTCTTCCCCTCCTTCTCATTTGGTACCACCACCTTGACCTTTCCGGAATGTTCGGAATTCCGGGATGCGCCAAGGTTCCGGAATGTTCGGAATTCCGGAATGCGTTCCGGAATGTTCGGAATTCCGGAATGCGTTCCGGAATGTTCGGAATTCCGGGATGCGCCATAGTTCATAGTGTCACAGTTCATGTTTTTTACACTTCCCTCTTAGCTTTGAGTCCCCTAGTTCATAGTTCCTGCTCTGTTTTCAGCCTCTCATAGTTCATGCTCTTAGCTCCTGCTCAGCTTTTATTGATATTAACTCTCCTACAGTCCCTCTTCGCCTCCTTCTCATTTGGTACCACCACCTTGACCTTTCCGGAATGTTCGGAATTCCGGAATGCGTTCCGGAATTTTCGGAATTCCGGAATGCGTTCTGGAATGTTCGGAATTCCGGAATGCGTTCCGGAATGTTCGGAATTCCGGGATGCGCCATAGTTCATAGTGTCACAGTTCATGTTTTTTGCCACATCCCTCTTCGCTGTGAGTCCCCTAGTTCATAGTTCCTGCTCTGTTTTCAGCCTCTCATAGTTCATGCTCTTAGCTCCTGCTCAGCTTTTATTGATATTAACTCTCCTACAGTCCCTCTTCCCCTCCTTCTCAATTGGTACCACCACCTTGACCTTTCCGGAATGTTCAGAATTCCGGGATGCGCCAAGGTTCCGGAATGTTCGGAATTCCGGAATGCGTTCCGGAATGTTCGGAATTCCGGAATGCGTTCCGGAATGTTCGGAATTCCGGAATGCCTTCCGGAATGTTCGGAATTCCGGGATGCGCCATAGTTCATAGTGTCACAGTTCATGTTTTTTACACTTCCCTCTTAGCTGTGAGTCCCCTAGTTCATAGTTCCTGCTCTGTTTTCAGCCTCTCATAGTTCATGCTCTTAGCTCCTGCTCAGCTTTTATTGATATTAACTCTCCTACAGTCCCTCTTCCCCTCCTTCTCATTTGGTACCACCACCTTGACCTTTACGGAATGTTCGGAATTCCGGGATGCGCCAAGGTTCCGGAATGTTCGGAATTCCGGAATGCGTTCCGGAATGTTCGGAATTCCGGAATGTGTTCCGGAATGTTCGGAATTCCGGGATGCGCCATAGTTCATAGTGTCATAGTTCATGTTTTTTGCCGCTTCCCTCTTAGCTGTGAGTCCCCTAGTTCATAGTTCCTGCTCTGTTTTCAGCCTCTCATAGTTCATGCTCTTAGCTCCTGCTCAGCTTTTATTGATATTAACTCTCCTACAGTCCCTCTTCCCCTCCTTCTCATTTGGTACCACCACCTTGACCTTTCCGGAATGTTCGGAATTCCGGGATGCGCCAAGGTTCCGGAATGTTCGGAATTCCGGAATGCGTTCCGGAATGTTCGGAATTCCGGAATGCGTTCCGGAATGTTCGGAATTCCGGGATGCGCCATAATTCATAGTGTCACAGTTCATGTTTTTTGCCACTTCCCTCTTAGCTGTGAGTCCCCTAGTTCATAGTTCCTGCTCTGTTTTCAGCCTCTCATAGTTCATGCTCTTAGCTCCTGCTCAGCTTTTATTGATATTAACTCTCCTACAGTCCCTCTTCCCCTCCTTCTCATTTGGTACCACCACCTTGACCTTTCCGGAATGTTCGGAATTCCGGGATGCGCCAAGGTTCCGGAATGTTCGGAATTCCGGAATGTGTTCCGGAATGTTCGGAATTCCGGAATGCGTTCCGGAATGTTCGGAATTCCGGGATGCGCCATAGTTCATAGTGTCACAGTTCATGTTTTTTGCCACTTCCCTCTTAGCTGTGAGTCCCCTAGTTCATAGTTCCTGCTCTGTTTTCAGCCTCTCATAGTTCATGCTCTTAGCTCCTGCTCAGCTTTTATTGATATTAACTCTCCTACAGTCCCTCTTCCCCTCCTTCTCATTTGGTACCACCACCTTGACCTTTCCGGAATGTTCGGAATTCCGGAATGCGTTCCGGAATGTTCGGAATTCCGGAATGCATTCTGGAATGTTCGGAATTCCGGAATGCGTTCCGGAATGTTCGGAATTCCGGGATGCGCCATAGTTCATAGTGTCACAGTTCATGTTTTTTGCCACTTCCCTCTTAGCTGTGAGTCTCCTAGTTCATAGTTCCTGCTCTGTTTTCAGCCTCTCATAGTTCATGCTCTTAGCTCCTGCTCAGCTTTTATTGATATTAACTCTCCTACAGTCCCTCTTCCTCTAATTCTCATTTGGTACCACCACCTTGACCTTTCCAGAATGTTCGGAATTCCGGAATGCGTTCCGGAATGTTCGGAATTCCGGGATGCGCCATAGTTCATAGTGTCACAGTTCATGTTTTTTACACTTCCCTCTTAGCTGTGAGTCCCCTAGTTCATAGTTCCTGCTCTGTTTTCAGCCTCTCATAGTTCATGCTCTTAGCTCCTGCTCAGCTTTTATTGATATTAACTCTCCTACAGTCCCTCTTCCCCTCCTTCTCATTTGGTACCACCACCTTGACCTTTCCGGAATGTTCGGAATTCCGGGATGCGCCAAGGTTCCGGAATGTTCGGAATTCCGGAATGCGTTCCGGAATGTTCGGAATTCCGGAATGCGTTCCGGAATGTTCGGAATTCCGGGATGCGCCATAGTTCATAGTGTCACAGTTCATGTTTTTTGCCACTTCCCTCTTAGCTGTGAGTCCCCTAGTTCATAGTTCCTGCTCTGTTTTCAGCCTCTCATAGTTCATGCTCTTAGCTCCTGCTCAGCTTTTATTGATATTAACTCTCCTACAGTCCCTCTTCCCCTCCTTCTCATTTGGTACCACCACCTTGACCTTTCCGGAATGTTCGGAATTCCGGAATGCGTTCCGGAATGTTCGGAATTCCGGAATGCGTTCCGGAATGTTCGGAATTCCGGGATGCGCCATAGTTCATAGTGTCACAGTTCATGTTTTTTGCCACTTCCCTCTTAGCTGTGAGTCTCCTAGTTCATAGTTCCTGCTCTGTTTTCAGCCTCTCATAGTTCATGCTCTTAGCTCCTGCTCAGCTTTTATTGATATTAACTCTCCTACAGTCCCTCTTCCCCTCCTTCTCATTTGGTACCAATATCTTGACCTTTCCGGAATGTTCGGAATTCCGGAATGCGTTCCGGAATGTTCGGAATTCCGGAATGCGTTCCGGAATGTTCGGAATTCCGGGATGCGCCATAGTTCATAGTGTCACAGTTCATGTTTTTTGCCACTTCCCTCTTAACTGTGAGTCCCCTAGTTCATAGTTCCTGCTCTGTTTTCAGCCTCTCATAGTTCATGCTCTTAGCTCCTGCTCAGCTTTTATTGATATTAACTCTCCTACAGTCCCTCTTCCCCTCCTTCTCATTTGGTACCACCACCTTGACCTTTCCGGAATGTTCGGAATTCCAGGATGCGCCAAGGTTCCGGAATGTTCGGAATTCCGGAATGCGTTCCGGAATGTTTGGAATTCCGGGATGCGCCATAGTTCATAGTGTCACAGTTCATAGTGTCACAGTTCATGTTTTTTGCCACTTCCCTCTTAGCTGTGAGTCCCCTAGTTCATAGTTCCTGCTCTGTTTTCAGCCTCTCATAGTTCATGCTCTTAGCTCCTGCTCAGCTTTTATTGATATTAACTCTCCTACAGTCCCTCTTCCCCTCCTTCTCATTTGGTACCACCACCTTGACCTTTCCGGAATGTTCGGAATTCCGGGATGCGCCAAGGTTCCGGAATGTTCGGAATTCCGGAATGCGTTCCGGAATGTTCGGAATTCCGGAATGCGTTCCGGAATGTTCGGAATTCCGGGATGCGCCATAGTTCATAGTGTCACAGTTCATGTTTTTTGCCACTTCCCTCTTAGCTGTGAGTCCCCTAGTTCATAGTTCCTGCTCTGTTTTCAGCCTCTCATAGTTCATGCTCTTAGCTCCTGCTCAGCTTTTATTGATATTAACTCTCCTACAGTCCCTCTTCCCCTCCTTCTCATTTGGTACCACCACCTTGACCTTTCCGGAATGTTCGGAATTCTGGGATGCGCCAAGGTTCCGGAATGTTCGGAATTCCGGAATGCGTTCCGGAATGTTCGGAATTCCGGGATGCGCCATAGTTCATAGTGTCACAGTTCATAGTGTCACAGTTCATGTTTTTTGCCACTTCCCTCTTAGCTGTGAGTCCCCTAGCACAGACTGGGATGTATTCAAGGTGCAGGACACTGACAATCGTGTCGCATTGGACAGTTACACCTCCACTGTCTTGGACTACATCTGTTTCTGTGTGGACAATGTAACAACTTGGAAACGACTCCGTGTGTTCCCTAATAATCCACCCTGGATGACACACGGAGTTCAACAACTTATTCGAACGAGGAACAACGCTTTCAAATCCGGGGACCAGGAGGCATACAGTGTTGCCAGGGCCAACCTGAGAAGAGGCATTAAGACTGCCAAGCAGCAGCACAGGAGGCGTATCGAGGCCAGGTTTGAGAACAACACAAACCCAAGGCAGGTCTGGGAGGGCATCAGGGCTATCACGGACTACAAAAGGAGAACACCATCACCCTCAGCCGACAGTTCTATTCTGGCTGAGGATCTAAATCTCTTTTACGCCCGTTTTGATAGGGAGAACACCGACCCTGTCCTGTCCCCTCTCCCCTCAACCGACCCTGCTCCAGTCCTGAGCACTCATGAGCTGAGGCGTGTGTTCCGGAGCATTAACACCAGGAAGGCGGCCGGGCCAGATGGAGTGCTGGGCCGGGTGCTAAAAGACTGTGCTGCGGACCTGGCGGACGTCTTCACCTCTATATATAACACCTCGTTGTCCTGTTCACTGGTGCCATCCTGTTTCAAAGCAGCAACCATCGTTCCCATCCCAAAACAGTCAAATGTCACATGTCTGAACGATTTCAGACCTGTGGCACTCACCCCCATTCCCGCCAAATGCCTGGAGAGACTGGTCATTAAACACATCAGAGCTGCTTTTCCACCATCCCTGGACTCGCACCAGTTTGCATACAGGGAGAACCGGTCAACCGAGGATGCGATCGCCACAGTGCTGCACACATTACTGAAGCACTTGGAACACAGGAACACCTATGCACGGCTCCTCTTTGTAGACTACAGCTCGGCTTTTAATACCATCCGGCCATACAAACTCCGTCCCAAACTCCACCAACTGGGACTTAACTCCTCTCTGTGCAACTGGATTGTGGACTTCCTCACTAACCGTAGACAGAGTGTCAGAGTGGGTAAGAACACCTCTTCCACCCTTGTGGTCAACACCGGTGCCCCTCAGGGGTGTGTCCTGAGCCCTCTGCTATACACTCTCTTCACCCATGACTGTATTTCCTCCTGCGCGTCCAATCTCATTGTTAAGTTTGCCGATGACACTACAGTGCTCGGACTTATATCCAACAACGATGAGACAAACTACAGGACAGAGGTGCAACAACTAGAGTCATGGTGCCACGACAATAACTTGGTCTTAAACACCAAAAAGACCAAGGAGATCATTGTAGATTTCCGGAGGAAGGGTCATAACAACCATCTGCCTCTCTTCATTGGCAGTGAGGCGGTGGAGAGGGTGAGTAGTTTTAAATTCTTGGGGGTAACTGTGACCGAGGACCTGTCCTGGGGCAACCATATCACCTCAGTTGCACGGAAGGCCCAACAGCGCCTCTACTACCTGAGGAGACTGCGGAGCGCACACATTCCCAGATCTCTGATGTTGAACTTCTACAACTGTGCCATCAGCAGTGTTCTGACGTATGGATTTCTAGTGTGGTTCCCCAGCTGCACCAAGGCCGATCAGCAAGCACTCCAGCGGGTGGTGAAAGAAGCTGGCAGAATTATTGGAACAAGTCTGCCAGAGATTAGTAATATCTTCCCCACTCGCTGTCTGAGGAGGGTGCATAGTATCCTGCGGGACCAACATCACCCTGCGCGCCACCTTTTCCACCTGCTGCCCTCAGGGAGAAGGTACAGGTCTATACAGGCCAGAACATCCAGATTGGCCAACAGCCTGTATCCACAGGCTGTGAGGCTTCTGAACTCTCTGCCCCCCTCTCACGGACAATAACCATATCCAACTCTTTAATAGCACTGAACTGGTCTGCATTGGTGATTCATATCTTTATTCTCTTTCCCCCTCCTGTCCCCCACCCCTCTTTCTTAAATAGATAACTATCATATCTGACATCATATATCACAGTACAATAATAATATTGTATGGGTTGCATTGTTGTACTTTGTCATGTTTCTCAGGTCTTTGTCTGAATTTCTTATGAACATTACTTGTCATGTTCTCATGTTGTTGCTAAGGATTGTCTTATTGCACTGGAGTCACACTGGGTTAAATATTTACACTTGGGTTTTAAGGGGTATTTATTATTTTCTTTATTATTGTATTTATGGGTTGTACGGAAGCTCCAAACGCAATTTCATTGTTCTCTGACAATGACAATAAATACTTATCTATCTATCTATATCTAGTTCATAGTTCCTGCTCTGTTTTCAGCCTCTCATAGTTCATGCTCTTAGCTCCTGCTCAGCTTTTATTGATATTAACTCTCCTACAGTCCCTCTTCCCCTCCTTCTCATTTGGTACCACCACCTTGACCTTTCCGGAATGTTCGGAATTCCGGAATGCGTTCCGGAATGTTCGGAATTCCGGAACGCGTTCCGGAATGTTCGGAATTCCGGGATGCGCCAAGGTTCCGGAATGTTCGGAATTCCGGAATGCGTTCCGGAATGTTCGGAATTCCGGAATGCGTTCCGGAATGTTCGGAATTCCGGAATGCGTTCCGAAATGTTCGGAATTCTGGGATGCGCCATAGTTCATAGTGTCACAGTTCATGTTTTTTGCCACTTCCCTCTTAGCTGTGAGTCCCCTAGTTCATAGTTCCTGCTCTGTTTTCAGCCTCTCATAGTTCATGCTCTTAGCTCCTGCTCAGCTTTTATTGATATTAACTCTCCTACAGTCCCTCTTCCCCTCCTTCTCATTTGGTACCACCACCTTGACCTTTCCGGAATGTTCGGAATTCCGGAATGCGTTCCGGAATGTTCGGAATTCCGGAATGCGTTCTGGAATGTTCGGAATTCCGGAATGCGTTCCGGAATGTTCGGAATTCCGGGATGCGCCATAGTTCATAGTGTCACAGTTCATGTTTTTTGCCACTTCCCTCTTAGCTGTGAGTCTCCTAGTTCATAGTTCCTGCTCTGTTTTCAGCCTCTCATAGTTCATGCTCTTAGCTCCTGCTCAGCTTTTATTGATATTAACTCTCCTACAGTCCCTCTTCCCCTCCTTCTCATTTGGTACCAATACCTTGACCTTTCCGGATCGTTCGGAATTCCGGAATGCGTTCCGGAATGTTCGGAATTCCGGAATGCGTTCCGGAATGTTCGGAATTCCGGAATGCGTTCTGGAATGTTCGGAATTCCGGAATGCGTTCCGGAATGTTCGGAATTCCGGGATGCGCCATAGTTCATAGTGTCACAGTTCATAGTGTCACAGTTCATGTTTTTTGCCACTTCCCTCTTAGCTGTGAGTCCCCTAGTTCATAGTTCCTGCTCTGTTTTCAGCCTCTCATAGTTCATGCTCTTAGCTCCTGCTCAGCTTTTATTGATATTAACTCTCCTACAGTCCCTCTTCCCCTCCTTCTCATTTGGTACCACCACCTTGACCTTTCCGGAATGTTCGGAATTCGGGGATGCGCCAAGGTTCCGGAATGTTCGGAATTCCGGAATGCGTTCCGGAATGTTCGGAATTCCGGGATGCGCCATAGTTCATAGTGTCACAGTTCATAGTGTCACAGTTCATGTTTTTTGCCACTTCCCTCTTAGCTGTGAGTCCCCTAGTTCATAGTTCCTGCTCTGTTTTCAGCCTCTCATAGTTCATGCTCTTAGCTCCTGCTCAGCTTTTATTGATATTAACTCTCCTACAGTCCCTCTTCCCCTCCTTCTCATTTGGTACCACCACCTTGACCTTTCCGGAATGTTCGGAATTCCGGAATGCGTTCCGGAATGTTCGGAATTCCGGAATGCGTTCCGGAATGTTCGGAATTCCGGGATGCGCCATAGTTCATAGTGTCACAGTTCATGTTTTTTACACTTCCCTCTTAGCTTTGAGTCCCCTAGTTCATAGTTCCTGCTCTGTTTTCAGCCTCTCATAGTTCATGCTCTTAGCTCCTGCTCAGCTTTTATTGATATTAACTCTCCTACAGTCCCTCTTCCCCTCCTTCTCATTTGGTACCACCACCTTGACCTTTCCGGAATGTTCGGAATTCGGGGATGCGCCAAGGTTCCGGAATGTTCGGAATTCCGGAATGCGTTCCGGAATGTTCGGAATTCCGGAATGCGTTCCGGAATGTTCGGAATTCCGGGATGCGCCATAATTCATAGTGTCACAGTTCATGTTTTTTGCCACTTCCCTCTTAGCTGTGAGTCCCCTAGTTCATAGTTCCTGCTCTGTTTTCAGCCTCTCATAGTTCATGCTCTTAGCTCCTGCTCAGCTTTTATTGATATTAACTCTCCTACAGTCCCTCTTCCCCTCCTTCTCATTTGGTACCACCACCTTGACCTTTCCGGAATGTTCGGAATTCCGGGATGCGCCAAGGTTCCGGAATGTTCGGAATTCCGGAATGCGTTCCGGAATGTTCGGAATTCCGGAATGCGTTCCGGAATGTTCGGAATTCCGGAATGCGTTCCGGAATGTTCGGAATTCCGGGATGCGCCATAGTTCATAGTGTCACAGTTCATGTTTTTTGCCACTTCCCTCTTAGCTGTGAGTCCCCTAGTTCATAGTTCCTGCTCTGTTTTCAGCCTCTCATAGTTCATGCTCTTAGCTCCTGCTCAGCTTTTATTGATATTAACTCTCCTACAGTCCCTCTTCCCCTCCTTCTCATTTGGTACCACCACCTTGACCTTTCCGGAATGTTCGGAATTCCGGGATGCGCCAAGGTTCCGGAATGTTCGGAATTCCGGAATGCGTTCCGGAATGTTCGGAATTCCGGGATGCGCCATAGTTCATAGTGTCACAGTTCATAGTGTCACAGTTCATGTTTTTTGCCACTTCCCTCTTAGCTGTGAGTCCCCTAGTTCATAGTTCCTGCTCTGTTTTCAGCCTCTCATAGTTCATGCTCTTAGCTCCTGCTCAGCTTTCATTGATATTAACTCTCCTACAGTCCCTCTTCCCCTCCTTCTCATTTGGTACCACCACCTTGACCTTTCCGTAATGTTCGGAATTCCGGAATGCGTTCCGGAATGTTCGGAATTCCGGAATGCGTTCCGGAATGTTCGGAATTCCGGAATGTGTTCCGGAATGTTCGGAATTCCGGGATGCGCCATAGTTCATAGTGTCATAGTTCATGTTTTTTGCCGCTTCCCTCTTAGCTGTGAGTCCCCTAGTTCATAGTTCCTGCTCTGTTTTCAGCCTCTCATAGTTCATGCTCTTAGCTCCTGCTCAGCTTTTATTGATATTAACTCTCCTACAGTCCCTCTTCGCCTCCTTCTCATTTGGTACCACCACCTTGACCTTTCCGGAATGTTCGGAATTCCGGAATGCGTTCCGGAATGTTCGAAATTCCGGAATGCGTTCTGGAATGTTCGGAATTCCGGAATGCGTTCCGGAATGTTCGGAATTCCGGGATGCGCCATAGTTCATAGTGTCACAGTTCATGTTTTTTACACTTCCCTCTTAGCTGTGAGTCCCCTAGTTCATAGTTCCTGCTCTGTTTTCAGCCTCTCATAGTTCATGCTCTTAGCTCCTGCTCAGCTTTTATTGATATTAACTCTCCTACAGTCCCTCTTCCCCTCCTTCTCATTTGGTACCACCACCTTGACCTTTACGGAATGTTCGGAATTCCGGGATGCGCCAAGGTTCCGGAATGTTCGGAATTCCGGAATGCGTTCCGGAATGTTCGGAATTCCGGAATGTGTTCCGGAATGTTCGGAATTCCGGGATGCGCCATAGTTCATAGTGTCATAGTTCATGCTTTTTGCCGCTTCCCTCTTAGCTGTGAGTCCCCTAGTTCATAGTTCCTGCTCTGTTTTCAGCCTCTCATAGTTCATGCTCTTAGCTCCTGCTCAGCTTTTATTGATATTAACTCTCCTACAGTCCCTCTTCCCCTCCTTCTCATTTGGTACCACCACCTTGACCTTTCCGGAATGTTCGGAATTCCGGGATGCGCCAAGGTTCCGGAATGTTCGGAATTCCGGAATGCGTTCCGGAATGTTCGGAATTCCGGAATGCGTTCCGGAATGTTCGGAATTCCGGAATGCGTTCCGGAATGTTCGGAATTCCGGGATGCGCCATAGTTCATAGTGTCACAGTTCATGTTTTTTGCCACTTCCCTCTTAGCTGTGAGTCCCCTAGTTCATAGTTCCTGCTCTGTTTTCAGCCTCTCATAGTTCATGCTCTTAGCTCCTGCTCAGCTTTTATTGATATTAACTCTCCTACAGTCCCTCTTCCCCTCCTTCTCATTTGGTACCACCACCTTGACCTTTCCAGAATGTTCGGAATTCCGGAATGCGTTCCGGAATGTTCGGAATTCCGGGATGCGCCATAGTTCATAGTGTCACAGTTCTTAGTGTCACAGTTGATGTTTTTTGCCGCTTCCCTCTTAGCTGTGAGTCCCGTAGTTCATAGTTCCTGCTCTGTTTTCAGCCTCTCATAGGTCATGCTCTTAGCTCCTGCTCAGCTTTTATTGATATTAACTCTCCTACAGTCCCTCTTCCCCTCCTTCTCATTTGGTACCACCACCTTGACCTTTCCGGAATGTTCGGAATTCCGGGATGCGCCAAGGTTCCGGAATGTTCGGAATTCCGGAATGCGTTCCGGAATGTTCGGAATTCCGGGATGCGCCATAGTTCATAGTGTCACAGTTCATAGTGTCACAGTTCATGTTTTTTGCCACTTCCCTCTTAGCTGTGAGTCCCCTAGTTCATAGTTCCTGCTCTGTTTTCAGCCTCTCATAGTTCATGCTCTTAGCTCCTGCTCAGCTTTTATTGATATTAACTCTCCTACAGTCCCTCTTCCCCTCCTTCTCATTTGGTACCACCACCTTGACCTTTACGGAATGTTCGGAATTCCGGGATGCGCCAAGGTTCCGGAATGTTCGGAATTCCGGAATGCGTTCCGGAATGTTCGGAATTCCGGAATACGTTCCGGAATGTTCGGAATTCCGGGATGTGCCATAGTTCATAGTGTCACAGTTCATGTTTTTTGCCACTTCCCTCTTAGCTGTGAGTCCCCTAGTTCATAGTTCCTGCTCTGTTTTAAGCCTCTCATAGTTCATGCTCTTAGCTCCTGCTCAGCTTTTATTGATATTAACTCTCCTACAGTCCCTCTTCCCCTCCTTCTCATTTGGTACCACCACCTTGACCTTTCCGGAATGTTCGGAATTCCGGGATGCGCCAAGGTTCCGGAATGTTCGGAATTCCGGAATGCGTTCCGGAATGTTCGGAATTCCGGAATGCGTTCCGGAATGTTTGGAATTCCGGGATGCGCCATAGTTCATAGTGTCACAGTTCATGTTTTTTGCCACTTCCCTCTTAGCTGTGAGTCCCCTAGTTCATAGTTCCTGCTCTGTTTTCAGCCTCTCATAGTTCATGCTCTTAGCTCCTGCTCAGCTTTTATTGATATTAACTCTCCTACAGTCCCTCTTCCCCTCCTTCTCATTTGGTACCACCACCTTGACCTTTCCGGAATGTTCGGAATTCCGGGATGCGCCAAGGTTCCGGAATGTTCGGAATTCCGGAATGCGTTCCGGAATGTTCGGAATTCCGGAATGCGTTCCGGAATGTTCGGAATTCCGGGATGCGCCATAGTTCATAGTGTCACAGTTCATGTTTTTTGCCACTTCCCTCTTAGCTGTGAGTCCCCTAGTTCATAGTTCCTGCTCTGTTTTCAGCCTCTCATAGTTCATGCTCTTAGCTCCTGCTCAGCTTTTATTGATATTAACTCTCCTACAGTCCCTCTTCCCCTCCTTCTCATTTGGTACCACCACCTTGACCTTTCCGGAATGTTCGGAATTCCGGGATGCGCCAAGGTTCCGGAATGTTCGGAATTCCGGAATGCGTTCCGGAATGTTCGGAATTCCGGAATGCGTTCCGGAATGTTCCGAATTCCGGAATGCGTTCCGGAATGTTCGGAATTCCGGGATGCGCCATAGTTCATAGTGTCACAGTTCATGTTTTTTGCCACTTCCCTCTTAGCTGTGAGTCCCCTAGTTCATAGTTCCTGCTCTGTTTTCAGCCTCTCATAGTTCATGCTCTTAGCTCCTGCTCAGCTTTTATTGATATTAACTCTCCTACAGTCCCTCTTCCCCTCCTTCTCATTTGGTACCACCACCTTGACCTTTCCGGAATGTTCGGAATTCCGGGATGCGCCAAGGTTCCGGAATGTTCGGAATTCCGGAATGCGTTCCGGAATGTTCGGAATTCCGGAATGCGCCATAGTTCATAGTGTCACAGTTCATGTTTTTTGCCACTTCCCTCTTAGCTGTGAGTCCCCTAGTTCATAGTTCCTGCTCTGTTTTCAGCCTCTCATAGTTCATGCTCTTAGCTCCTGCTCAGCTTTTATTGATATTAACTCTCCTACAGTCCCTCTTCCCCTCCTTCTCATTTGGTACCACCACCTTGACCTTTCCGGAATGTTCGGAATTCCGGGATGCGCCAAGGTTCCGGAATGTTCGGAATTCCGGAATGCGTTCCGGAATGTTCGGAATTCCGGAATGCGTTCTGGAATGTTCGGAATTCCGGGATGCGCCATAGTTCATAGTGTCACAGTTCATGTTTTTTGCCACTTCCCTCTTAGCTGTGAGTCCCCTAGTTCATAGTTCCTGCTCTGTTTTCAGCCTCTCATAGTTCATGCTCTTAGCTCCTGCTCAGCTTTTATTGATATTAACTCTCCTACAGTCCCTCTTCCCCTCCTTCTCATTTGGTACCACCACCTTGACCTTTCCAGAATGTTCGGAATTCCGGAATGCGTTCCGGAATGTTCGGAATTCCGGGATGCGCCAAGGTTCCGGAATGTTCGGAATTCCGGAATGCGTTCCGGAATGTTCGGAATTCCGGAATGCGTTCTGGAATGTTCGGAATTCCGGGATGCGCCATAGTTCATAGTGTCACAGTTCATGTTTTTTGCCACTTCCCTCTTAGCTGTGAGTCCCCTAGTTCATAGTTCCTGCTCTGTTTTCAGCCTCTCATAGTTCATGCTCTTAGCTCCTGCTCAGCTTTTATTGATATTAACTCTCCTACAGTCCCTCTTCCCCTCCTTCTCATTTGGTACCACCACCTTGACCTTTCCGGAATGTTCGGAATTCGGGGATGCGCCAAGGTTCCGGAATGTTCGGAATTCCGGAATGCGTTCCGGAATGTTCGGAATTCCGGGATGCGCCATAGTTCATAGTGTCACAGTTCATAGTGTCACAGTTCATGTTTTTTGCCACTTCCCTCTTAGCTGTGAGTCCCCTAGTTCATAGTTCCTGCTCTGTTTTCAGCCTCTCATAGTTCATGCTCTTAGCTCCTGCTCAGCTTTCATTGATATTAACTCTCCTACAGTCCCTCTTCCCCTCCTTCTCATTTGGTACCACCACCTTGACCTTTCCGGAATGTTCGGAATTCCGGAATGCGTTCCGGAATGTTCGGAATTCCGGAATGCGTTCTGGAATGTTCGGAATTCCGGAATGCGTTCCGGAATGTTCGGAATTCCGGGATGCGCCATAGTTCATAGTGTCACAGTTCATGTTTTTTACACTTCCCTCTTAGCTTTGAGTCCCCTAGTTCATAGTTCCTGCTCTGTTTTCAGCCTCTCATAGTTCATGCTCTTAGCTCCTGCTCAGCTTTTATTGATATTAACTCTCCTACAGTCCCTCTTCCCCTCCTTCTCATTTGGTACCACCACCTTGACCTTTCCGGAATGTTCGGAATTCGGGGATGCGCCAAGGTTCCGGAATGTTCGGAATTCCGGAATGCGTTCCGGAATGTTCGGAATTCCGGAATGCGTTCCGGAATGTTCGGAATTCCGGAATGCGTTCCGGAATGTTCGGAATTCCGGGATGCGCCATAATTCATAGTGTCACAGTTCATGTTTTTTGCCACTTCCCTCTTAGCTGTGAGTCCCCTAGTTCATAGTTCCTGCTCTGTTTTCAGCCTCTCATAGTTCATGCTCTTAGCTCCTGCTCAGCTTTTATTGATATTAACTCTCCTACAGTCCCTCTTCCCCTCCTTCTCATTTGGTACCACCACCTTGACCTTTCCGGAATGTTCGGAATTCCGGGATGCGCCAAGGTTCCGGAATGTTCGGAATTCCGGAATGCGTTCCGGAATGTTCGGAATTCCGGAATGCGTTCCGGAATGTTCGGAATTCCGGGATGCGCCATAGTTCATAGTGTCACAGTTCATGTTTTTTGCCACTTCCCTCTTAGCTGTGAGTCCCCTAGTTCATAGTTCCTGCTCTGTTTTCAGCCTCTCATAGTTCATGCTCTTAGCTCCTGCTCAGCTTTTATTGATATTAACTCTCCTACAGTCCCTCTTCCCCTCCTTCTCATTTGGTACCACCACCTTGACCTTTCCGGAATGTTCGGAATTCCGGGATGCGCCAAGGTTCCGGAATGTTCGGAATTCCGGAATGCGTTCCGGAATGTTCGGAATTCCGGAATGCGTTCCGGAATGTTCGGAATTCCGGAATGCGTTCCGGAATGTTCGGAATTCCGGGATGCGCCATAGTTCATAGTGTCACAGTTCATGTTTTTTGCCACTTCCCTCTTAGCTGTGAGTCCCCTAGTTCATAGTTCCTGCTCTGTTTTCAGCCTCTCATAGTTCATGCTCTTAGCTCCTGCTCAGCTTTTATTGATATTAACTCTCCTACAGTCCCTCTTCCCCTCCTTCTCATTTGGTACCACCACCTTGACCTTTCCGGAATGTTCGGAATTCCGGGATGCGCCAAGGTTCCGGAATGTTCGGAATTCCGGAATGCGTTCCGGAATGTTCGGAATTCCGGGATGCGCCATAGTTCATAGTGTCACAGTTCATAGTGTCACAGTTCATGTTTTTTGCCACTTCCCTCTTAGCTGTGAGTCCCCTAGTTCATAGTTCCTGCTCTGTTTTCAGCCTCTCATAGTTCATGCTCTTAGCTCCTGCTCAGCTTTCATTGATATTAACTCTCCTACAGTCCCTCTTCCCCTCCTTCTCATTTGGTACCACCACCTTGACCTTTCCGGAATGTTCGGAATTCCGGAATGCGTTCCGGAATGTTCGGAATTCCGGAATGCGTTCCGGAATGTTCGGAATTCCGGAATGTGTTCCGGAATGTTCGGAATTCCGGGATGCGCCATAGTTCATAGTGTCATAGTTCATGTTTTTTGCCGCTTCCCTCTTAGCTGTGAGTCCCCTAGTTCATAGTTCCTGCTCTGTTTTCAGCCTCTCATAGTTCATGCTCTTAGCTCCTGCTCAGCTTTTATTGATATTAACTCTCCTACAGTCCCTCTTCGCCTCCTTCTCATTTGGTACCACCACCTTGACCTTTCCGGAATGTTCCGAATTCCGGAATGCGTTCCGGAATGTTCGGAATTCCGGAATGCGTTCTGGAATGTTCGGAATTCCGGAATGCGTTCCGGAATGTTCGGAATTCCGGGATGCGCCATAGTTCATAGTGTCACAGTTCATGTTTTTTACACTTCCCTCTTAGCTGTGAGTCCCCTAGTTCATAGTTCCTGCTCTGTTTTCAGCCTCTCATAGTTCATGCTCTTAGCTCCTGCTCAGCTTTTATTGATATTAACTCTCCTACAGTCCCTCTTCCCCTCCTTCTCATTTGGTACCACCACCTTGACCTTTACGGAATGTTCGGAATTCCGGGATGCGCCAAGGTTCCGGAATGTTCGGAATTCCGGAATGCGTTCCGGAATGTTCGGAATTCCGGAATGTGTTCCGGAATGTTCGGAATTCCGGGATGCGCCATAGTTCATAGTGTCATAGTTCATGTTTTTTGCCGCTTCCCTCTTAGCTGTGAGTCCCCTAGTTCATAGTTCCTGCTCTGTTTTCAGCCTCTCATAGTTCATGCTCTTAGCTCCTGCTCAGCTTTTATTGATATTAACTCTCCTACAGTCCCTCTTCCCCTCCTTCTCATTTGGTACCACCACCTTGACCTTTCCGGAATGTTCGGAATTCCGGGATGCGCCAAGGTTCCGGAATGTTCGGAATTCCGGAATGCGTTCCGGAATGTTCGGAATTCCGGAATGCGTTCCGGAATGTTCGGAATTCCGGAATGCGTTCCGGAATGTTCGGAATTCCGGGATGCGCCATAGTTCATAGTGTCACAGTTCATGTTTTTTGCCACTTCCCTCTTAGCTGTGAGTCCCCTAGTTCATAGTTCCTGCTCTGTTTTCAGCCTCTCATAGTTCATGCTCTTAGCTCCTGCTCAGCTTTTATTGATATTAACTCTCCTACAGTCCCTCTTCCCCTCCTTCTCATTTGGTACCACCACCTTGACCTTTCCAGAATGTTCGGAATTCCGGAATGCGTTCCGGAATGTTCGGAATTCCGGGATGCGCCATAGTTCATAGTGTCACAGTTCTTAGTGTCACAGTTGATGTTTTTTGCCGCTTCCCTCTTAGCTGTGAGTCCCGTAGTTCATAGTTCCTGCTCTGTTTTCAGCCTCTCATAGGTCATGCTCTTAGCTCCTGCTCAGCTTTTATTGATATTAACTCTCCTACAGTCCCTCTTCCCCTCCTTCTCATTTGGTACCACCACCTTGACCTTTCCGGAATGTTCGGAATTCCGGGATGCGCCAAGGTTCCGGAATGTTCGGAATTCCGGAATGCGTTCCGGAATGTTCGGAATTCCGGGATGCGCCATAGTTCATAGTGTCACAGTTCATAGTGTCACAGTTCATGTTTTTTGCCACTTCCCTCTTAGCTGTGAGTCCCCTAGTTCATAGTTCCTGCTCTGTTTTCAGCCTCTCATAGTTCATGCTCTTAGCTCCTGCTCAGCTTTTATTGATATTAACTCTCCTACAGTCCCTCTTCCCCTCCTTCTCATTTGGTACCACCACCTTGACCTTTACGGAATGTTCGGAATTCCGGGATGCGCCAAGGTTCCGGAATGTTCGGAATTCCGGAATGCGTTCCGGAATGTTCGGAATTCCGGAATGCGTTCCGGAATGTTCGGAATTCCGGGATGCGCCATAGTTCATAGTGTCACAGTTCATCTTTTTTGCCACTTCCCTCTTAGCTGTGAGTCCCCTAGTTCATAGTTCCTGCTCTGTTTTCAGCCTCTCATAGTTCATGCTCCTAGCTCCTGCTCAGCTTTTATTGATATTAACCCTCTTACAGTCCCTCTTCCCCTCCTCCTCATTTGGTACCACCACCTTGACCTTTCCGGAATGTTCGGAATTCCGGAACGCATTCCGGAATTCCGGGATGCGCCAAGGTTCCGGAATGTTCAGAATTCCGGAATGCGTTCCGGAATGTTCGGAATTCCGGGATGCGCCATAGTTCATAGTGTCACAGTTCATGTTTTTTACACTTCCCTCTTAGCTGTGAGTCCCCTAGTTCATAGTTCCTGCTCTGTTTTCAGCCTCTCATAGTTCATGCTCTTAGCTCCTGCTCAGCTTTTATTGATATTAACTCTCCTACAGTCCCTCTTCCCCTCCTTCTCATTTGGTACCACCACCTTGACCTTTACGGAATGTTCGGAATTCCGGGATGCGCCAAGGTTCCGGAATGTTCGGAATTCCGGAATGCGTTCCAGAATGTTCGGAATTCCGGAATGCGTTCTGGAATGTTCGGAATTCCGGAATGCGTTCCGGAATGTTCGGAATTCCGGGATGCGCCATAGTTCATAGTGTCACAGTTCATGTTTTTTACACTTCCCTCTTAGCTGTGAGTCCCCTAGTTCATAGTTCCTGCTCTGTTTTCAGCCTCTCATAGTTCATGCTCTTAGCTCCTGCTCAGCTTTTATTGATATTAACTCTCCTACAGTCCCTCTTCCCCTCCTTCTCATTTGGTACCACCACCTTGACCTTTCCGGAATGTTCGGAATTCCGGGATGCGCCAAGGTTCCGGAATGTTCGGAATTCCGGAATGCGTTCCGGAATGTTCGGAATTCCGGAATGCGTTCCGGAATGTTCGGAATTCCGGGATGCGCCATAGTTCATAGTGTCACAGTTCATGTTTTTTGCCACTTCCCTCTTAGCTGTGAGTCCCCTAGTTCATAGTTCCTGCTCTGTTTTCAGCCTCTCATAGTTCATGCTCTTAGCTCCTGCTCAGCTTTTATTGATATTAACTCTCCTACAGTCCCTCTTCCCCTCCTTCTCATTTGGTACCACCACCTTGACCTTTCCGGAATGTTCGGAATTCCGGGATGCGCCAAGGTTCCGGAATGTTCGGAATTCCGGAATGCGTTCCGGAATGTTCGGAATTCCGGGATGCGCCATAGTTCATAGTGTCACAGTTCATAGTGTCACAGTTCATGTTTTTTGCCACTTCCCTCTTAGCTGTGTGTCCCCTAGTTCATAGTTCCTGCTCTGTTTTCAGCCTCTCATAGTTCATGCTCTTAGCTCCTGCTCAGCTTTTATTGATATTAACTCTCCTACAGTCCCTCTTCCCCTCCTTCTCATTTGGTACCACCACCTTGACCTTTACGGAATGTTCGGAATTCCGGGATGCGCCAAGGTTCCGGAATGTTCGGAATTCCGGAATGCGTTCCGGAATGTTCGGAATTCCGGGATGCGCCATAGTTCATAGTGTCACAGTTCATAGTGTCACAGTTCATGTTTTTTGCCACTTCCCTCTTAGCTGTGAGTCCCCTAGTTCATAGTTCCTGCTCTGTTTTCAGCCTTTCATAGTTCATGCTCTTAGCTCCTGCTCAGCTTTTATTGATATTAACTCTCCTACAGTCCCTCTTCCCCTCCTTCTCATTTGGTACCACCACCTTGACCTTTCCGGAATGTTCGGAATTCCGGGATGCGCAAAGGTTCCGGAATGTTCGGAATTCCGGGATGCGCCATAGTTCATAGTGTCACAGTTCATCTTTTTTGCCACTTCCCTCTTAGCTGTGAGTCCCCTAGTTCATAGTTCCTGCTCTGTTTTCAGCCTCTCATAGTTCATGCTCCTAGCTCCTGCTCAGCTTTTATTGATATTAACTCTCTTACAGTCCCTCTTCCCCTCCTTCTCATTTGGTACCACCACCTTGACCTTTCCGGAATGTTCGGAATTCCGGAACGCATTCCGGAATTCCGGGATGCGCCAAGGTTCCGGAATGTTCAGAATTCCGGAATGCGTTCCGGAATGTTCGGAATTCCGGGATGCGCCATAGTTCATAGTGTCACAGTTCATAGTGTCACAGTTCATGTTTTTTGCCACTTCCCTCTTAGCTGTGAGTCCCCTAGTTCATAGTTCCTGCTCTGTTTTCAGCCTCTCATAGTTCATGCTCTTAGCTCCTGCTCAGCTTTTATTGATATTAACTCTCCTACAGTCCCTCTTCCCCTCCTTCTCATTTGGTACCACCACCTTGACCTTTCCGGAATGTTCGGAATTCCGGGATGCACCAAGGTTCCGGAATGTTCGGAATTCCGGAATGCGTTCCGGAATGTTCGGAATTCCGGAATGCGTTCCGGAATGTTCGGAATTCCGGGATGCGCCAAGGTTCCGGAATGTTCGGAATTCCGGGATGCGCCATAGTTCATAGTGTCACAGTTCATGTTTTTTACACTTCCCTCTTAGCTGTGAGTCCCCTAGTTCATAGTTCCTGCTCTGTTTTCAGCCTCTCATAGTTCATGCTCTTAGCTCCTGCTCAGCTTTTATTGATATTAACTCTCCTACAGTCCCTCTTCCCCTCCTTCTCATTTGGTACCACCACCTTGACCTTTCCGGAATGTTCGGAATTCCGGGATGCGCCAAGGTTCCGGAATGTTCGGAATTCCGGAATGCGTTCCGGAATGTTCGGAATTCCGGAATGCGTTCCGGAATGTTCGGAATTCCGGGATGCGCCATAGTTCATAGTGTCACAGTTCATGTTTTTTGCCACTTCCCTCTTAGCTGTGAGTCCCCTAGTTCATAGTTCCTGCTCTGTTTTCAGCCTCTCATAGTTCATGCTCTTAGCTCCTGCTAAGCTTTTATTGATATTAACTCTCCTACAGTCCCTCTTCCCCTCCTTCTCATTTGGTACCACCACCTTGACCTTTCCGGAATGTTCGGAATTCCGGGATGCGCCAAGGTTCCGGAATGTTCGGAATTCCGGAATGCGTTCCGGAATGTTCGGAATTCCGGGATGCGCCATAGTTCATAGTGTCACAGTTCATAGTGTCACAGTTCATGTTTTTTGCCACTTCCCTCTTAGCTGTGAGTCCCCTAGTTCATAGTTCCTGCTCTGTTTTCAGCCTCTCATAGTTCATGCTCTTAGCTCCTGCTCAGCTTTTATTGATATTAACTCTCCTACAGTCCCTCTTCCCCTCCTTCTCATTTGGTACCACCACCTTGACCTTTACGGAATGTTCGGAATTCCGGGATGCGCCAAGGTTCCGGAATGTTCGGAATTCCGGAATGCGTTCCGGAATGTTCGGAATTCCGGGATGCGCCATAGTTCATAGTGTCACAGTTCATAGTGTCACAGTTCATGTTTTTTGCCACTTCCCTCTTAGCTGTGAGTCCCCTAGTTCATAGTTCCTGCTCTGTTTTCAGCCTTTCATAGTTCATGCTCTTAGCTCCTGCTCAGCTTTTATTGATATTAACTCTCCTACAGTCCCTCTTCCCCTCCTTCTCATTTGGTACCACCACCTTGACCTTTCCGGAATGTTCGGAATTCCGGGATGCGCAAAGGTTCCGGAATGTTCGGAATTCCGGGATGCGCCATAGTTCATAGTGTCACAGTTCATCTTTTTTGCCACTTCCCTCTTAGCTGTGAGTCCCCTAGTTCATAGTTCCTGCTCTGTTTTCAGCCTCTCATAGTTCATGCTCCTAGCTCCTGCTCAGCTTTTATTGATATTAACTCTCTTACAGTCCCTCTTCCCCTCCTTCTCATTTGGTACCACCACCTTGACCTTTCCGGAATGTTCGGAATTCCGGAACGCATTCCGGAATTCCGGGATGCGCCAAGGTTCCGGAATGTTCAGAATTCCGGAATGCGTTCCGGAATGTTCGGAATTCCGGGATGCGCCATAGTTCATAGTGTCACAGTTCATAGTGTCACAGTTCATGTTTTTTGCCACTTCCCTCTTAGCTGTGAGTCCCCTAGTTCATAGTTCCTGCTCTGTTTTCAGCCTCTCATAGTTCATGCTCTTAGCTCCTGCTCAGCTTTTATTGATATTAACTCTCCTACAGTCCCTCTTCCCCTCCTTCTCATTTGGTACCACCACCTTGACCTTTCCGGAATGTTCGGAATTCCGGGATGCACCAAGGTTCCGGAATGTTCGGAATTCCGGAATGCGTTCCGGAATGTTCGGAATTCCGGAATGCGTTCCGGAATGTTCGGAATTCCGGGATGCGCCAAGGTTCCGGAATGTTCGGAATTCCGGGATGCGCCATAGTTCATAGTGTCACAGTTCATGTTTTTTACACTTCCCTCTTAGCTGTGAGTCCCCTAGTTCATAGTTCCTGCTCTGTTTTCAGCCTCTCATAGTTCATGCTCTTAGCTCCTGCTCAGCTTTTATTGATATTAACTCTCCTACAGTCCCTCTTCCCCTCCTTCTCATTTGGTACCACCACCTTGACCTTTCCGGAATGTTCGGAATTCCGGGATGCGCCAAGGTTCCGGAATGTTCGGAATTCCGGAATGCGTTCCGGAATGTTCGGAATTCCGGAATGCGTTCCGGAATGTTCGGAATTCCGGGATGCGCCATAGTTCATAGTGTCACAGTTCATAGTGTCACAGTTCATGTTTTTTGCCACTTCCCTCTTAGCTGTGTGTCCCCTAGTTCATAGTTCCTGCTCTGTTTTCAGCCTCTCATAGTTCATGCTCTTAGCTCCTGCTCAGCTTTTATTGATATTAACTCTCCTACAGTCCCTCTTCCCCTCCTTCTCATTTGGTACCACCACCTTGACCTTTCCGGAATGTTCGGAATTCGGGGATGCGCCAAGGTTCCGGAATGTTCGGAATTCCGGAATGCGTTCCGGAATGTTCGGAATTCCGGAATGCGTTCTGGAATGTTCCGAATTCCGGAATGCGTTCCGGAATGTTCGGAATTCCGGGATGCGCCATAGTTCATAGTGTCACAGTTCATGTTTTTTGCCACTTCCCTCTTAGCTGTGAGTCCCCTAGTTCATAGTTCCTGCTCTGTTTTCAGCCTCTCATAGTTCATGCTCTTAGCTCCTGCTAAGCTTTTATTGATATTAACTCTCCTACAGTCCCTCTTCCCCTCCTTCTCATTTGGTACCACCACCTTGACCTTTCCGGAATGTTCGGAATTCCGGGATGCGCCAAGGTTCCGGAATGTTCGGAATTCCGGAATGCGTTCCGGAATGTTCGGAATTCCGGGATGCGCCATAGTTCATAGTGTCACAGTTCATAGTGTCACAGTTCATGTTTTTTGCCACTTCCCTCTTAGCTGTGTGTCCCCTAGTTCATAGTTCCTGCTCTGTTTTCAGCCTCTCATAGTTCATGCTCTTAGCTCCTGCTCAGCTTTTATTGATATTAACTCTCCTACAGTCCCTCTTCCCCTCCTTCTCATTTGGTACCACCACCTTGACCTTTCCGGAATGTTCAGAATTCCGGAATGCGCCAAGGTTCCGGAATGTTCGGAATTCCGGAATGCGTTCCGGAATGTTCGGAATTCCGGAATGCGTTCCGGAATGTTCGGAATTCCGGGATGTGCCATAGTTCATAGTGTCACAGTTCATGTTTTTTGCCACTTCCCTCTTAGCTGTGAGTCCCCTAGTTCATAGTTCCTGCTCTGTTTTCAGCCTCTCATAGTTCATGCTCTTAGCTCCTGCTCAGCTTTTATTGATATTAACTCTCCTACAGTCCCTCTTCCCCTCCTTCTCATTTGGTACCACCACCTTGACCTTTCCGGAATGTTCGGAATTCTGGGATGTGCCAAGGTTCCGGAATGTTCGGAATTCCGGAATGCGTTCCGGAATGTTCGGAATTCCGGAATGCGTTCCGGAATGTTCGGAATTCCGGGATGCGCCATAGTTCATAGTGTCACAGTTCATGTTTTTTGCCACTTCCCTCTTAGCTGTGAGTCCCCTAGTTCATAGTTCCTGCTCTGTTTTCAGCCTCTCATAGTTCATGCTCTTAGCTCCTGCTCAGCTTTTATTGATATTAACTCTCCTACAGTCCCTCTTCCCCTCCTTCTCATTTGGTACCACCACCTTGACCTTTCCGGAATGTTCGGAATTCCGGGATGCGCCAAGGTTCCGGAATGTTCGGAATTCCGGAATGCGTTCCGGAATGTTCGGAATTCCGGAATGCGTTCCGGAATGTTCGGAATTCCGGAATGCGTTCCGGAATGTTCGGAATTCCGGGATGCGCCATAGTTCATAGTGTCACAGTTCATGTTTTTTGCCACTTCCCTCTTAGCTGTGAGTCCCCTAGTTCATAGTTCCTGCTCTGTTTTCAGCCTCTCATAGTTCATGCTCTTAGCTCCTGCTCAGCTTTTATTAATATTAACTCTCCTACAGTCCCTCTTCGCCTCCTTCTCATTTGGTACCACCACCTTGACCTTTCCGGAATGTTCGGAATTCCGGAATGCGTTCCGGAATGTTCGGAATTCCGGAATGCGTTCTGGAATGTTCGGAATTCCGGAATGCGTTCCGGAATGTTCGGAATTCCGGGATGCGCCATAGTTCATAGTGTCACAGTTCATGTTTTTTGCCACTTCCCTCTTAGCTGTGAGTCCCCTAGTTCATAGTTCCTGCTCTGTTTTCAGCCTCTCATAGTTCATGCTCTTAGCTCCTGCTCAGCTTTTATTGATATTAACTCTCCTACAGTCCCTCTTCCCCTCCTTCTCATTTGGTACCACCACCTTGACCTTTCCGGAATGTTCGGAATTCCGGGATGCGCCAAGGTTCCGGAATGTTCGGAATTCCGGAATGCGTTCCGGAATGTTCGGAATTCCGGGATGCGCCATAGTTCATAGTGTCACAGTTCATAGTGTCACAGTTCATGTTTTTTGCCACTTCCCTCTTAGCTGTGTGTCCCCTAGTTCATAGTTCCTGCTCTGTTTTCAGCCTCTCATAGTTCATGCTCTTAGCTCCTGCTCAGCTTTTATTGATATTAACTCTCCTACAGTCCCTCTTCCCCTCCTTCTCATTTGGTACCACCACCTTGACCTTTCCGGAATGTTCGGAATTCCGGAATGCGTTCCGGAATGTTCGGAATTCCGGGATGTGCCATAGTTCATAGTGTCACAGTTCATGTTTTTTGCCACTTCCCTCTTAGCTGTGAGTCCCCTAGTTCATAGTTCCTGCTCTGTTTTCAGCCTCTCATAGTTCATGCTCTTAGCTCCTGCTCAGCTTTTATTGATATTAACTCTCCTACAGTCCCTCTTCCCCTCCTTCTCATTTGGTACCACCACCTTGACCTTTCCGGAATGTTCGGAATTCCGGGATGCGCCAAGGTTCCGGAATGTTCGGAATTCCGGAATGCGTTCCGGAATGTTCGGAATTCCGGGATGCGCCATAGTTCATAGTGTCACAGTTCATAGTGTCACAGTTCATGTTTTTTGCCACTTCCCTCTTAGCTGTGTGTCCCCTAGTTCATAGTTCCTGCTCTGTTTTCAGCCTCTCATAGTTCATGCTCTTAGCTCCTGCTCAGCTTTTATTGATATTAACTCTCCTACAGTCCCTCTTCCCCTCCTTCTCATTTGGTACCACCACCTTGACCTTTACGGAATGTTCGGAATTCCGGGATGCGCCAAGGTTCCGGAATGTTCGGAATTCCGGAATGCGTTCCGGAATGTTCGGAATTCCGGGATGCGCCATAGTTCATAGTGTCACAGTTCATAGTGTCACAGTTCATGTTTTTTGCCACTTCCCTCTTAGCTGTGAGTCCCCTAGTTCATAGTTCCTGCTCTGTTTTCAGCCTCTCATAGTTCATGCTCTTAGCTCCTGCTCAGCTTTTATTGATATTAACTCTCCTACAGTCCCTCTTCCCCTCCTTCTCATTTGGTACCACCACCTTGACCTTTCCGGAATGTTCGGAATTCCGGAATGCGTTCCGGAATGTTCGGAATTCCGGGATGCGCCATAGTTCATAGTGTCACAGTTCATGTTTTTTGCCACTTCCCTCTTAGCTGTGAGTCCCCTAGTTCATAGTTCCTGCTCTGTTTTCAGCCTCTCATAGTTCATGCTCTTAGCTCCTGCTCAGCTTTTATTGATATTAACTCTCCTACAGTCCCTCTTCCCCTCCTTCTCATTTGGTACCACCACCTTGACCTTTCCGGAATGTTCGGAATTCCGGGATGCGCCAAGGTTCCGGAATGTTCGGAATTCCGGAATGCGTTCCGGAATGTTCGGAATTCCGGGATGCGCCATAGTTCATAGTGTCACAGTTCATAGTGTCACAGTTCATGTTTTTTGCCACTTCCCTCTTAGCTGTGAGTCCCCTAGTTCATAGTTCCTGCTCTGTTTTCAGCCTCTCATAGTTCATGCTCTTAGCTCCTGCTCAGCTTTTATTGATATTAACTCTCCTACAGTCCCTCTTCCCCTCCTTCTCATTTGGTACCACCACCTTGACCTTTCCGGAATGTTCGGAATTCCGGGATGCGCAAAGGTTCCGGAATGTTCGGAATTCCGGAATGCGTTCCGGAATGTTCGGAATTCCGGAATGCGTTCCGGAATGTTCGGAATTCCGGGATGCGCCAAGGTTCCGGAATGTTCGGAATTCCGGGATGCGCCATAGTTCATAGTGTCACAGTTCATCTTTTTTGCCACTTCCCTCTTAGCTGTGAGTCCCCTAGTTCATAGTTCCTGCTCTGTTTTCAGCCTCTCATAGTTCATGCTCCTAGCTCCTGCTCAGCTTTTATTGATATTAACTCTCTTACAGTCCCTCTTCCCCTCCTTCTCATTTGGTACCACCACCTTGACCTTTCCGGAATGTTCGGAATTCCGGAACGCATTCCGGAATTCCGGGATGCGCCAAGGTTCCGGAATGTTCAGAATTCCGGAATGCGTTCCGGAATGTTCGGAATTCCGGGATGCGCCATAGTTCATAGTGTCACAGTTCATAGTGTCACAGTTCATGTTTTTTGCCACTTCCCTCTTAGCTGTGAGTCCCCTAGTTCATAGTTCCTGCTCTGTTTTCAGCCTCTCATAGTTCATGCTCTTAGCTCCTGCTCAGCTTTTATTGATATTAACTCTCCTACAGTCCCTCTTCCCCTCCTTCTCATTTGGTACCACCACCTTGACCTTTCCGGAATGTTCGGAATTCCGGGATGCGCCAAGGTTCCGGAATGTTCGGAATTCCGGAATGCGTTCCGGAATGCGTTCCGGAATGTTCGGAATTCCGGGATGCGTTCCGGAATGTTCGGAATTCCGGGATGCGCCATAGTTCATAGTGTCACAGTTCATGTATTTTGCCATTTCCCTCTTAGCTGTGAGTCCCCTAGTTCATAGTTCCTGCTCTGTTTTCAGCCTCTCATAGTTCATGCTCTTAGCTCCTGCTCAGCTTTTATTGATATTAACTCTCCTACAGTCCCTCTTCCCCTCCTTCTCATTTGGTACCACCACCTTGACCTTTCCGGAATGTTCGGAATTCCGGGATGCGCCAAGGTTCCGGAATGTTCGGAATTCCGGAATGCGTTCCGGAATGTTCGGAATTCCGGGATGCACCAAGGTTCCGGAACGTTCGGAATTCCGGAATGCGTTCCGGAATGTTCGGAATTCCGGGATGCGCCATAGTTCATAGTGTCACAGTTCATGTTTTTTACACTTCCCTCTTAGCTGTGAGTCCCCTAGTTCATAGTTCCTGCTCTGTTTTCAGCCTCTCATAGTTCATGCTCTTAGCTCCTGCTCAGCTTTTATTGATATTAACTCTCCTACAGTCCCTCTTCCCCTCCTTCTCATTTGGTACCACCACCTTGACCTTTACGGAATGTTCGGAATTCCGGGATGCGCCAAGGTTCCGGAATGTTCGGAATTCCGGAATGCGTTCAGGAATGTTCGGAATTCCGGAATGCGTTCCGGAATGTTTGGAATTCCGGAATGCTTTCCCGAATGTTCGGAATTCCGGGATGCGCCATAGTTCATAGTGTCACAGTTCATGTTTTTTGCCGCTTCCCTCTTAGCTGTGAGTCCCCTAGTTCATAGTTCCTGCTCTGTTTTCAGCCTCTCATAGTTCATGCTCTTAGCTCCTGCTCAGCTTTTATTGATATTAACTCTCCTACAGTCCCTCTTCCCCTCCTTCTCATTTGGTACCACCACCTTGACCTTTCCGGAATGTTCGGAATTCCGGGATGCGCCAAGGTTCCGGAATGTTCGGAATTCCGGAATGTGTTCCGGAATGTTCGGAATTCCGGAATGCGTTCCGGAATGTTCGGAATTCCGGGATGCGCCATAGTTCATAGTGTCACAGTTCATGTTTTTTGCCACTTCCCTCTTAGCTGTGAGTCCCCTAGTTCATAGTTCCTGCTCTGTTTTCAGCCTCTCATAGTTCATGCTCTTAGCTCCTGCTCAGCTTTTATTGATATTAACTCTCCTACAGTCCCTCTTCCCCTCCTTCTCATTTGGTACCACCACCTTGACCTTTCCAGAATGTTCGGAATTCCGGAATGCGTTCCGGAATGTTCGGAATTCCGGAATGCGTTCCGGAATGTTCGGAATTCCGGGATGCGCCATAGTTCATAGTGTCACAGTTCATGTTTTTTGCCATTTCCCTCTTAGCTGTGACTCCCCTAGTTCATAGTTCCTGCTCTGTTTTCAGCCTCTCATAGTTCATGCTCTTAGCTCCTGCTCAGCTTTTATTGATATTAACTCTCCTACAGTCCCTCTTCGCCTCCTTCTCATTTGGTACCACCACCTTGACCTTTCCGGAATGTTCGGAATTCCGGAATGCGTTCCGGAATGTTCGGAATTCCGGAATGCGTTCTGGAATGTTCGGAATTCCGGAATGCGTTCCGGAATGTTCGGAATTCCGGGATGCGCCATAGTTCATAGTGTCACAGTTCATGTTTTTTGCCACATCCCTCTTCGCTGTGAGTCCCCTAGTTCATAGTTCCTGCTCTGTTTTCAGCCTCTCATAGTTCATGCTCTTAGCTCCTGCTCAGCTTTTATTGATATTAACTCTCCTACAGTCCCTCTTCCCCTCCTTCTCAATTGGTACCACCACCTTGACCTTTCCGGAATGTTCAGAATTCCGGGATGCGCCAAGGTTCCGGAATGTTCGGAATTCCGGAATGCGTTCCGGAATGTTCGGAATTCCGGAATGCGTTCCGGAATGTTCGGAATTCCGGAATGCGTTCCGGAATGTTCGGAATTCCGGGATGCGCCATAGTTCATCGTGTCACAGTTCATAGTGTCACAGTTCATGTTTTTTGCCACTTCCCTCTTAGCTGTGAGTCCCCTAGTTCATAGTTCCTGCTCTGTTTTCAGCCTCTCATAGTTCATGCTCTTAGCTCCTGCTCAGCTTTTATTGATATTAACTCTCCTACAGTCCCTCTTCCCCTCCTTCTCATTTGGTACCACCACCTTGACCTTTCCGGAATGTTCGGAATTCCGGGATGCACCAAGGTTCCGGAATGTTCGGAATTCAAGAATGCGTTCCGGAATGTTCGGAATTCCGGAATGCGTTCCGGAATGTTCGGAATTCCGGGATGCGCCATAGTTCATAGTGTCACAGTTCATGTTTTTTGCCACTTCCCTCTTAGCTGTGAGTCCCCTAGTTCATAGTTCCTGCTCTGTTTTCAGTCTCTCATAGTTCATGCTCTTAGCTCCTGCTCAGCTTTTATTGATATTAACTCTCCTACAGTCCCTCTTCCCCTCCTTCTCATTTGGTACCACCACCTTGACCTTTCCGGAATGTTCGGAATTCCGGGATGCACCAAGGTTCCGGAATGTTCGGAATTCCGGAATGCGTTCCGGAATGTTCGGAATTCCGGAATGCCTTCCGGAATGTTCGGAATTCCGGGATGCGCCATAGTTCATAGTGTCACAGTTCATGTTTTTTACACTTCCCTCTTAGCTGTGAGTCCCCTAGTTCATAGTTCCTGCTCTGTTTTCAGCCTCTCATAGTTCATGCTCTTAGCTCCTGCTCAGCTTTTATTGATATTAACTCTCCTACAGTCCCTCTTCCCCTCCTTCTCATTTGGTACCACCACCTTGACCTTTACGGAATGTTCGGAATTCCGGGATGCGCCAAGGTTCCGGAATGTTCGGAATTCCGGAATGCGTTCCGGAATGTTCGGAATTCCGGAATGCGTTCCGGAATGTTCGGACTTCCGGAATGCCTTCCGGAATGTTCGGAATTCCGGGATGCGCCATAGTTCATAGTGTCACAGTTCATGTTTTTTACACTTCCCTCTTAGCTGTGAGTCCCCTAGTTCATAGTTCCTGCTCTGTTTTCAGCCTCTCATAGTTCATGCTCTTAGCTCCTGCTCAGCTTTTATTGATATTAACTCTCCTACAGTCCCTCTTCCCCTCCTTCTCATTTGGTACCACCACCTTGACCTTTACGGAATGTTCGGAATTCCGGGATGCGCCAAGGTTCCGGAATGTTCGGAATTCCGGAATGCGTTCCGGAATGTTCGGAATTCCGGAATGCGTTCCGGAATGTTCGGAATTCCGGAATGCGTTCCGGAATGTTCGGAATTCCGGGATGCGCCATAGTTCATAGTGTCACAGTTCATGTTTTTTGCCACTTCCCTCTTAGCTGTGAGTCCCCTAGTTCATAGTTCCTGCTCTGTTTTCAGCCTCTCATAGTTCATGCTCTTAGCTCCTGCTCAGCTTTTATTGATATTAACTCTCCTACAGTCCCTCTTCCCCTCCTTCTCATTTGGTACCACCACCTTGACCTTTCCGGAATGTTCGGAATTCCGGAATGCGTTCCGGAATGTTCGGAATTCCGGAATGTTCGGAATTCCGGAAGGCGTTCTGGAATGTTCGGAATTCCGGGATGCGCCATAGTTCATAGTGTCACAGTTCATGTTTTTTGCCACTTCCCTCTTAGCTGTGAGTCCCCTAGTTCATAGTTCCTGCTCTGTTTTCAGCCTCTCATAGTTCATGCTCTTAGCTCCTGCTCAGCTTTTATTGATATTAACTCTCCTACAGTCCCTCTTCCCCTCCTTCTCATTTGGTACCACCACCTTGACCTTTCCGGAATGTTCGGAATTCCGGAATGCGTTCCGGAACGTTCGGAATTCCGGAACGCGTTCCGGAATGTTCGGAATTCCGGGATGCGCCAAGGTTCCGGAATGTTCGGAATTCCGGAATGCGTTCCGGAATGTTCGGAATTCTAGGATGCGCCATAGTTCATAGTGTCACAGTTCATGTTTTTTGCCACTTCCCTCTTAGCTGTGAGTCCCCTAGTTCATAGTTCCTGCTCTGTTTTCAGCCTCTCATAGTTCATGCTCTTAGCTCCTGCTCAGCTTTTATTGATATTAACTCTCCTACAGTCCCTCTTCCCCTCCTTCTCATTTGGTACCACCACCTTGACCCTTCCGGAATGTTCGGAATTCCGGAATGCGTTCCGGAATGTTCGGAATTCCGGAATGCGTTCCGGAATGTTCGGAATTCCGGAATGCGTTCCGGAATGTTCGGAATTCCGGAATGCGTTCCGGAATGTTCGGAATTCCGGGATGCGCCATAGTTCATAGTGTTACAGTTCATGTTTTTTGCCACTTCCCTCTTAGCTGTGAGTCCCCTAGTTCATAGTTCCTGCTCTTTTTTCAGCCTCTCATAGTTCATGCTCTTAGCTCCTGCTCAGCTTTTATTGATATTAACTCTCCTACAGTCCCTCTTCCCCTCCTTCTCATTTGGTACCACCACCTTGACCTTTCCAGAATGTTCGGAATTCCGGAATGCGTTCCGGAATGTTCGGAATTCCGGGATGCGCCATAGTTCATAGTGTCACAGTTCATAGTGTCACAGTTCATGTTTTTTGCCACTTCCCTCTTAGCTGTGAGTTCCCTAGTTCATAGTTCCTGCTCTGTTTTCAGCCTCTCATAGTTCATGCTCTTAGCTCCTGCTCAGCTTTTATTGATATTAACTCTCCTACAGTCCCTCTTCCCTTCCTTCTCATTTGGTACCACCACCTTGACCTTTCCGGAATTTTCGGAATTCCGGGATGCACCAAGGTTCCGGAATGTTCGGAATTCCGGAATGCGTTCCGGAATGTTCGGAATTCCGGAATGTTCGGAATTCCGGAATGCGTTCTGGAATGTTCGGAATTCCGGAATGCGTTCCGGAATGTTCGGAATTCCGGGATGCGCCATAGTTCATAGTGTCACAGTTCATGTTTTTTACACTTCCCTCTTAGCTGTGAGTCCCCTAGTTCATAGTTCCTGCTCTGTTTTCAGCCTCTCATAGTTCATGCTCTTAGCTCCTGCTCAGCTTTTATTGATATTAACTCTCCTACAGTCCCTCTTCCCCTCCTTCTCATTTGGTACCACCACCTTGACCTTTACGGAATGTTCGGAATTCCGAGATGCGCCAAGGTTCCGGAATTTTCGGAATTCCGGAATGCGTTCCGGAATGTTCGGAATTCCGGAATGCGTTCCGGAATGTTCGGAATTCCGGAATGCGTTCTGGAATGTTCGGAATTCCGGGATGCGCCATAGTTCATAGTGTCACAGTTCATGTTTTTTGCCACTTCCCTCTTAGCTGTGAGTCCCCTAGTTCATAGTTCCTGCTCTTAGCTCCTGCTCAGCTTTTATTGATATTAACTCTCCTACAGTCCCTCTTCCCCTCCTTCTCATTTGGTACCACCACCTTGACCTTTCCAGAATGTTCGGAATTCCGGAATGCGTTCCGGAATGTTCGGAATTCCGGAATGCGTTCTGGAATGTTCGGAATTCCGGAATGCGTTCTGGAATGTTCGGAATTCCGGGATGCGCCATAGTTCATAGTGTCACAGTTCATGTTTTTTGCCATTTCCCTCTTAGCTGTGAGTCCCCTAGTTCATAGTTCCTGCTCTGTTTTCAGCCTCTCATAGTTCATGCTCTTAGCTCCTGCTCAGCTTTTATTGATATTAACTCTCCTACAGTCCCTCTTCCCCTCCTTCTCATTTGGTACCACCACCTTGACCTTTCCGGAATGTTCGGAATTCCGGGATGCGCCAAGGTTCCGGAATGTTCGGAATTCCGGAATGCGTTCCGGAATGTTCGGAATTCCGGAATGCGTTCCGGAATGTTCGGAATTCCGGAATGCGTTCCGGAATGTTCGGAATTCCGGGATGCGCCATAGTTCATAGTGTCACAGTTCATGTTTTTTGCCACTTCCCTCTTAGCTGTGAGTCCCCTAGTTCATAGTTCCTGCTCTGTTTTCAGCCTCTCATAGTTCATGCTCTTAGCTCCTGCTCAGCTTTTATTAATATTAACTCTCCTACAGTCCCTCTTCGCCTCCTTCTCATTTGGTACCACCACCTTGACCTTTCCGGAATGTTCGGAATTCCGGAATGCGTTCCGGAATGTTCGGAATTCCGGAATGCGTTCTGGAATGTTCGGAATTCCGGAATGCGTTCCGGAATGTTCGGAATTCCGGGATGCGCCATAGTTCATAGTGTCACAGTTCATGTTTTTTGCCACTTCCCTCTTAGCTGTGAGTCCCCTAGCACAGACTGGGATGTATTCACGGTGCAGGACACTGACAATCGTGTCGCATTGGACAGTTACACCTCCACTGTCTTGGACTACATCTGTTTCTGTGTGGACAATGTAACAACTTGGAAACGACTCCGTGTGTTCCCTAATAATCCACCCTGGATGACACACGGAGTTCAACAACTTATTCGAACGAGGAACAACGCTTTCAAATCCGGGGACCAGGAGGCATACAGTGTTGCCAGGGCCAACCTGAGAAGAGGCATTAAGACTGCCAAGCAGCAGCACAGGAGGCGTATCGAGGCCAGGTTTGAGAACAACACAAACCCAAGGCAGGTCTGGGAGGGCATCAGGGCTATCACGGACTACAAAAGGAGAACACCATCACCCTCAGCCGACAGTTCTATTCTGGCTGAGGATCTAAATCTCTTTTACGCCCGTTTTGATAGGGAGAACACCGACCCTGTCCTGTCCCCTCTCCCCTCAACCGACCCTGCTCCAGTCCTGAGCACTCATGAGCTGAGGCTTGTGTTCCGGAGCATTAACACCAGGAATTCGGCCGGGCCAGATGGAGTGCTGGGCCGGGTGCTAAAAGACTGTGCTGCGGACCTGGCGGACGTCTTCACCTCTATATATAACACCTCGTTGTCCTGTTCACTGGTGCCATCCTGTTTCAAAGCAGCAACCATCGTTCCCATCCCAAAACAGTCAAATGTCACATGTCTGAACGATTTCAGACCTGTGGCACTCACCCCCATTCCCGCCAAATGCCTGGAGAGACTGGTCATTAAACACATCAGAGCTGCTTTTCCACCATCCCTGGACTCGCACCAGTTTGCATACAGGGAGAACCGGTCAACCGAGGATGCGATCGCCACAGTGCTGCACACATTACTGAAGCACTTGGAACACAGGAACACCTATGCACGGCTCCTCTTTGTAGACTACAGCTCGGCTTTTAATACCATCCGGCCATACAAACTCCGTCCCAAACTCCACCAACTGGGACTTAACTCCTCTCTGTGCAACTGGATTGTGGACTTCCTCACTAACCGTAGACAGAGTGTCAGAGTGGGTAAGAACACCTCTTCCACCCTTGTGGTCAACACCGGTGCCCCTCAGGGGTGTGTCCTGAGCCCTCTGCTATACACTCTCTTCACCCATGACTGTATTTCCTCCTGCGCGTCCAATCTCATTGTTAAGTTTGCCGATGACACTACAGTGCTCGGACTTATATCCAACAACGATGAGACAAACTACAGGACAGAGGTGCAACAACTAGAGTCATGGTGCCACGACAATAACTTGGTCTTAAACACCAAAAAGACCAAGGAGATCATTGTAGATTTCCGGAGGAAGGGTCATAACAACCATCTGCCTCTCTTCATTGGCAGTGAGGCGGTGGAGAGGGTGAGTAGTTTTAAATTCTTGGGGGTAACTGTGACCGAGGACCTGTCCTGGGGCAACCATATCACCTCAGTTGCACGGAAGGCCCAACAGCGCCTCTACTACCTGAGGAGACTGCGGAGCGCACACATTCCCAGATCTCTGATGTTGAACTTCTACAACTGTGCCATCAGCAGTGTTCTGACGTATGGATTTCTAGTGTGGTTCCCCAGCTGCACCAAGGCCGATCAGCAAGCACTCCAGCGGGTGGTGAAAGAAGCTGGCAGAATTATTGGAACAAGTCTGCCAGAGATTAGTAATATCTTCCCCACTCGCTGTCTGAGGAGGGTGCATAGTATCCTGCGGGACCAACATCACCCTGCGCGCCACCTTTTCCACCTGCTGCCCTCAGGGAGAAGGTACAGGTCTATACAGGCCAGAACATCCAGATTGGCCAACAGCCTGTATCCACAGGCTGTGAGGCTTCTGAACTCTCTGCCCCCCTCTCACGGACAATAACCATATCCAACTCTTTAATAGCACTGAACTGGTCTGCATTGGTGATTCATATCTTTATTCTCTTTCCCCCTCCTGTCCCCCACCCCTCTTTCTTAAATAGATAACTATCATATCTGACATCATATATCACAGTACAATAATAATATTGTATGGGTTGCATTGTTGTACTTTGTCATGTTTCTCAGGTCTTTGTCTGAATTTCTTATGAACATTACTTGTCATGTTCTCATGTTGTTGCTAAGGATTGTCTTATTGCACTGGAGTCACACTGGGTTAAATATTTACACTTGGGTTTTAAGGGGTATTTATTATTTTCTTTATTATTGTATTTATGGGTTGTACGGAAGCTCCAAACGCAATTTCATTGTTCTCTGACAATGACAATAAATACTTATCTATCTATCTATATCTAGTTCATAGTTCCTGCTCTGTTTTCAGCCTCTCATAGTTCATGCTCTTAGCTCCTGCTCAGCTTTTATTGATATTAACTCTCCTACAGTCCCTCTTCCCCTCCTTCTCATTTGGTACCACCACCTTGACCTTTCCGGAATTCCGAACATTCCGGAATGCGTTCCGGAATGTTCGGAATTCCGGGATGCGCCATAGTTCATAGTGTCACACCATAGTTCATAGTGTCACAGTTCATGTTTTTTGCCACTTCCCTCTTAGCTGTGAGTCCCCTAGTTCATAGTTCCTGCTCTGTTTTCAGCCTCTCATAGTTCATGCTCTTAGCTCCTGCTCAGCTTTTATTGATATTAACTCTCCTACAGTCCCTCTTCCCCTCCTTCTCATTTGGTACCACCACCTTGACCTTTCCGGAATGTTCGGAATTCCGGGATGCGCCAAGGTTCCGGAATGTTCGGAATTCCGGGATGCGCCAAGGTTCCGGAATGTTCGGAATTCCGGAATGCGTTCCGGAATGTTCGGAATTCCGGAATGCGTTCCGGAATGTTCGGAATTCCGGGATGCGCCATAGTTCATAGTGTCACAGTTCATGTTTTTTGCCACTTCCCTCTTAGCTGTGAGTCCCCTAGTTCATAGTTCCTGCTCTGTTTTCAGCCTCTCATAGTTCATGCTCTTAGCTCCTGCTCAGCTTTTATTGATATTAACTCTCCTACAGTCCCTCTTCCCCTCCTTCTCATTTGGTACCACCACCTTGACCTTTCCGGAATGTTCGGAATTCCGGAACGCGTTCCGGAATGTTCGGAATTCCGGAATGCGTTCCGTAATGTTCGGAATTCCGGGATGCGCCAAGGTTCCGGAATGTTCGGAATTCCGGAATGCGTTCCGGAATGTTCGGAATTCCGGAATGCGTTCCGGAATGTTCGGAATTCCGGAATGCGTTCCGGAATGTTCGGTATTCCGGAATGCGTTTCGGAATGTTCGGAATTCCGGGATGCGCCATAGTTCATAGTGTCACAGTTCATAGTGTCACAGTTCATGTTTTTTGCCACTTCCCTCTTAGCTGTGAGTCCCCTAGTTCATAGTTCCTGCTCTGTTTTCAGCCTCTCATAGTTCATGCTCTTAGCTCCTGCTCAGCTTTTATTGATATTAACTCTCCTACAGTCCCTCTTCCCCTCCTTCTCATTTGGTACCACCACCTTGACCTTTCCGGAATGTTCGGAATTCCGGAATGCGTTCCGGAATGTTCGGAATTCCGGAATGTTCGGAATTCCGGAATACGTTCTGGAATGTTCGGAATTCCGGAATGCGTTCCGGAATGTTCGGAATTCCGGGATGCGCCATAGTTCATAGTGTCACAGTTCATGTTTTTTGCCACTTCCCTCTGAGCTGTGAGTACCCTAGTTCATAGTTCCTGCTCTGTTTTCAGCCTCTCATAGTTCATGCTCTTAGCTCCTGCTCAGCTTTTATTGATATTAACTCTCCTACAGTCCCTCTTCCCCTCCTTCTCATTTGGTACCACCACCTTGACCTTTCCGGAATGTTCGGAATTCCGGAATGCGTTCCGAAATGTTCGGAATTCCGGAATGCGTTCCGGAATGTTCGGAATTCCGGAATGCGTTCCGGAATGTTCGGAATTCCGGAATGCGTTCCGGAATGTTCGGAATTCCGGGATGCGCCATAGTTCATAGTGTCACAGTTCATGTTTTTTGCCACTTCCCTCTTAGCTGTGAGTCCCCTAGTTCATAGTTCCTGCTCTGTTTTCAGCCTCTCATAGTTCATGCTCTTAGCTCCTGCTCAGCTTTTATTGATATTAACTCTCCTACAGTCCCTCTTCCCCTCCTTCTCATTTGGTACCACCACCTTGACCTTTCCGGAATGTTCGGAATTCCGGGATGCGCCAAGGTTCCGGAATGTTCGGAATTCCGGAATGCGTTCCGGAATGTTCGGAATTCCGGGATGCGCCATAGTTCATAGTGTCACAGTTCATAGTGTCACAGTTCATGTTTTTTGCCACTTCCCTCTTAGCTGTGTGTCCCCTAGTTCATAGTTCCTGCTCTGTTTTCAGCCTCTCATAGTTCATGCTCTTAGCTCCTGCTCAGCTTTTATTGATATTAACTCTCCTACAGTCCCTCTTCCCCTCCTTCTCATTTTGTACCACCACCTTGACCTTTACGGAATGTTCGGAATTCCGGGATGCGCCAAGGTTCCGGAATGTTCGGAATTCCGGAATGCGTTCCGGAATGTTCGGAATTCCGGGATGCGCCATAGTTCATAGTGTCACAGTTCATAGTGTCACAGTTCATGTTTTTTGCCACTTCCCTCTTAGCTGTGAGTCCCCTAGTTCATAGTTCCTGCACTGTTTTCAGCCTTTCATAGTTCATGCTCTTAGCTCCTGCTCAGCTTTTATTGATATTAACTCTCCTAGAGTCCCTCTTCCCCTCCTTCTCATTTGGTACCACCACCTTGACCTTTCCGGAATGTTCGGAATTCCGGGATGCGCAAAGGTTCCGGAATGTTCGGAATTCCGGGATGCGCCATAGTTCATAGTGTCACAGTTCATCTTTTTTGCCACTTCCCTCTTAGCTGTGAGTCCCCTAGTTCATAGTTCCTGCTCTGTTTTCAGCCTCTCATAGTTCATGCTCCTAGCTCCTGCTCAGCTTTTATTGATATTAACTCTCTTACAGTCCCTCTTCCCCTCCTTCTCATTTGGTACCACCACCTTGACCTTTCCGGAATGTTCGGAATTCCGGAACGCATTCCGGAATTCCGGGATGCGCCAAGGTTCCGGAATGTTCAGAATTCCGGAATGCGTTCCGGAATGTTCGGAATTCCGGGATGCGCCATAGTTCATAGTGTCACAGTTCATAGTGTCACAGTTCATGTTTTTTGCCACTTCCCTCTTAGCTGTGAGTCCCCTAGTTCATAGTTCCTGCTCTGTTTTCAGCCTCTCATAGTTCATGCTCTTAGCTCCTGCTCAGCTTTTATTGATATTAACTCTCCTACAGTCCCTCTTCCCCTCCTTCTCATTTGGTACCACCACCTTGACCTTTCCGGAATGTTCGGAATTCGGGGATGCGCCAAGGTTCCGGAATGTTCGGAATTCCGGAATGCGTTCCGGAATGTTCGGAATTCCGGGATGCGCCATAGTTCATAGTGTCACAGTTCATAGTGTCACAGTTCATGTTTTTTGCCACTTCCCTCTTAGCTGTGAGTCCCCTAGTTCATAGTTCCTGCTCTGTTTTCAGCCTCTCATAGTTCATGCTCTTAGCTCCTGCTCAGCTTTTATTGATATTAACTCTCCTACAGTCCCTCTTCCCCTCCTTCTCATTTGGTACCACCACCTTGACCTTTCCGGAATGTTCGGAATTCCGGGATGCACCAAGGTTCCGGAATGTTCGGAATTCCGGAATGCGTTCCGGAATGTTCGGAATTCCGGAATGCGTTCCGGAATGTTCGGAATTCCGGGATGCGCCATAGTTCATAGTGTCACAGTTCATGTTTTTTACACTTCCCTCTTAGCTGTGAGTCCCCTATTTCATAGTTCCTGCTCTGTTTTCAGCCTCTCATAGTTCATGCTCTTAGCTCCTGCTCAGCTTTTATTGATATTAACTCTCCTACAGTCCCTCTTCCCCTCCTTCTCATTTGGTACCACCACCTTGACCTTTACGGAATGTTCGGAATTCCGGGATGCGCCAAGGTTCCGGAATGTTCGGAATTCCGGAATGCGTTCCAGAATGTTCGGAATTCCGGAATGCGTTCTGGAATGTTCGGAATTCCGGAATGCGTTCCGGAATGTTCGGAATTCCGGGATGCGCCATAGTTCATAGTGTCACAGTTCATGTTTTTTACACTTCCCTCTTAGCTGTGAGTCCCCTAGTTCATAGTTCCTGCTCTGTTTTCAGCCTCTCATAGTTCATGCTCTTAGCTCCTGCTCAGCTTTTATTGATATTAACTCTCCTACAGTCCCTCTTCCCCTCCTTCTCATTTGGTACCACCACCTTGACCTTTCCGGAATGTTCGGAATTCCGGGATGCGCCAAGGTTCCGGAATGTTCGGAATTCCGGAATGCGTTCCGGAATGTTCGGAATTCCGGAATGCGTTCTGGAATGTTCGGAATTCCGGAATGCGTTCCGGAATGTTCGGAATTCCGGGATGCGCCATAGTTCATCGTGTCACAGTTCATGTTTTTTACACTTCCCTCTTAGCTGTGAGTCCCCTAGTTCATAGTTCCTGCTCTGTTTTCAGCCTCTCATAGTTCATGCTCTTAGCTCCTGCTCAGCTTTTATTGATATTAACTCTCCTACAGTCCCTCTTCCCCTCCTTCTCATTTGGTACCACCACCTTGACCTTTCCGGAATGTTCGGAATTCCGGAATGCGTTCCGGAATGTTCGGAATTCCGGAATGCGTTCTGGAATGTTCGGAATTCCGGAATGCGTTCCGGAATGTTCGGAATTCCGGGATGCGCCATAGTTCATAGTGTCACAGTTCATGTTTTTTGCCACTTCCCTCTTAGCTGTGAGTCCCCTAGTTCATAGTTCCTGCTCTGTTTTCAGCCTCTCATAGTTCATGCTCTTAGCTCCTGCTCAGCTTTTATTGATATTAACTCTCCTACAGTCCCTCTTCCCCTCCTTCTCATTTGGTACCACCACCTTGACCTTTCTGGAATGTTCGGAATTCCGGAATGCGTTCCGGAATGTTCGGAATTCCGGGATGCGCCATAGTTCATAGTGTCACAGTTCATGTTTTTTGCCACTTCCCTCTTAGCTGTGAGTCCCCTAGTTCATAGTTCCTGCTCTGTTTTCAGCCTCTCATAGTTCATGCTCTTAGCTCCTGCTAAGCTTTTATTGATATTAACTCTCCTACAGTCCCTCTTCCCCTCCTTCTCATTTGGTACCACCACCTTGACCTTTCCGGAATGTTCGGAATTCCGGGATGCGCCAAGGTTCCGGAATGTTCGGAATTCCGGAATGCGTTCCGGAATGTTCGGAATTCCGGGATGCGCCATAGTTCATAGTGTCACAGTTCATAGTGTCACAGTTCATGTTTTTTGCCACTTCCCTCTTAGCTGTGAGTCCCCTAGTTCATAGTTCCTGCTCTGTTTTCAGCCTCTCATAGTTCATGCTCTTAGCTCCTGCTCAGCTTTTATTGATATTAACTCTCCTACAGTCCCTCTTCCCCTCCTTCTCATTTGGTACCACCACCTTGACCTTTCCGGAATGTTCGGAATTCCGGGATGCGCCAAGGTTCCGGAATGTTCGGAATTCCGGAATGCGTTCCGGAATGTTCGGAATTCCGGAATGCGTTCCGGAATGTTCGGAATTCCGGAATGCGTTCCGGAATGTTCGGAATTCCGGAATGCGTTCCGGAATGTTCGGAATTCCGGAATGCGTTCCGGAATGTTCGGAATTCCGGGATGCGCCATAGTTCATAGTGTCACAGTTCATGTTTTTTACACTTCCCTCTTAGCTTTGAGTCCCCTAGTTCATAGTTCCTGCTCTGTTTTCAGCCTCTCATAGTTCATGCTCTTAGCTCCTGCTCAGCTTTTATTGATATTAACTCTCCTACAGTCCCTCTTCGCCTCCTTCTCATTTGGTACCACCACCTTGACCTTTCCGGAATGTTCGGAATTCCGGAATGCGTTCCGGAATGTTCGGAATTCCGGAATGCGTTCCGGAATGTTCAGAATTCCGGGATGCGCCAAGGTTCCGGAATGTTCGGAATTCCGGAATGCGTTCCGGAATGTTCGGAATTCCGGAATGCGTTCCGGAATGTTCGGAATTCCGGAATGCGTTCCGGAATTTTCGGAATTCCGGAATGCGTTCCGGAATGTTCGGAATTCCGGGATGCGCCATAGTTCATAGTGTCACAGTTCATGTTTTTTGCCACTTCCCTCTTAGCTGTGAGTCCCCTAGTTCATAGTTCCTGCTCTGTTTTCAGCCTCTCATAGTTCATGCTCTTAGCTCCTGCTCAGCTTTTATTGATATTAACTCTCCTACAGTCCCTCTTCCCCTCCTTCTCATTTGGTACCACCACCTTGACCTTTCCGGAATGTTCGGAATTCCGGGATGCGCCAAGGTTCCGGAATGTTCGGAATTCCGGAATGCGTTCCGGAATGTTCGGAATTCCGGAATGCGTTCCGGAATGTTCGGAATTCCGGAATGCGTTCCGGAATGTTCGGAATTCCGGGATGTGCCATAGTTCATAGTGTCACAGTTCATGTTTTTTGCCACTTCCCTCTTTGCTGTGAGTCCCCTAGTTCATAGTTCCTGCTCTGTTTTCAGCCTCTCATAGTTCATGCTCTTAGCTCCTGCTCAGCTTTTATTGATATTAACTCTCCTACAGTCCCTCTTCCCCTCCTTCTCATTTGGTACCACCACCTTGACCTTTCCGGAATGTTCGGAATTCCGGGATGCGCCAAGGTTCCGGAATGTTCGGAATTCCGGAATGCGTTCCGGAATGTTCGGAATTCCGGGATGCGCCATAGTTCATAGTGTCACAGTTCATAGTGTCACAGTTCATGTTTTTTGCCACTTCCCTCTTAGCTGTGAGTCCCCTAGTTCATAGTTCCTGCTCTGTTTTCAGCCTCTCATAGTTCATGCTCTTAGCTCCTGCTCAGCTTTTATTGATATTAACTCTCCTACAGTCCCTCTTCCCCTCCTTCTCATTTGGTACCACCACCTTGACCTTTCCAGAATGTTCGGAATTCCGGAATGCGTTCCGGAATGTTCGGAATTCCGGAATGCGTTCCGGAATGTTCGGAATTCCGGAATGCGTTCCGGAATGTTCGGAATTCCGGGATGCGCCATAGTTCATAGTGTCACAGTTCATGTTTTTTGCCACTTCCCTCTTAGCTGTGAGTCCCCTAGTTCATAGTTCCTGCTCTGTTTTCAGCCTCTCATAGTTCATGCTCTTAGCTCCTGCTCAGCTTTTATTGATATTAACTCTCCTACAGTCCCTCTTCCCCTCCTTCTCATTTGGTACCACCACCTTGACCTTTCCGGAATGTTCGGAATTCGGGGATGCGCCAAGGTTCCGGAATGTTCGGAATTCCGGAATGCGTTCCGGAATGTTCGGAATTCCGGGATGCGCCATAGTTCATAGTGTCACAGTTCATGTTTTTTGCCACTTCCCTCTTAGCTGTGAGTCCCCTAGTTCATAGTTCCTGCTCTGTTTTCAGCCTCTCATAGTTCATGCTCTTAGCTCCTGCTCAGCTTTTATTGATATTAACTCTCCTACAGTCCCTCTTCCCCTCCTTCTCATTTGGTACCACCACCTTGACCTTTACGGAATGTTCGGAATTCCGGGATGCGCCAAGGTTCCGGAATGTTCGGAATTCCGGAATGCGTTCCGGAATGTTCGGAATTCCGGAATGCGTTCCGGAATGTTCGGAATTCCGGAATGCGTTCCGGAATGTTCGGAATTCCGGGATGCGCCATAGTTCATAGTGTCACAGTTCATGTTTTTTGCCACTTCCCTCTTAGCTGTGAGTCCCCTAGTTCATAGTTCCTGCTCTGTTTTCAGCCTCTCATAGTTCATGCTCTTAGCTCCTGCTCAGCTTTTATTGATATTAACTCTCCTACAGTCCCTCTTCCCCTCCTTCTCATTTGGTACCACCACCTTGACCTTTCCGGAATGTTCGGAATTCCGGGATGCGCCAAGGTTCCGGAATGTTCGGAATTCCGGAATGCGTTCCGGAATGTTCGGAATTCCGGAATGCGTTCCGGAATGTTCGGAATTCCGGAATGCGTTCCGGAATGTTCGGAATTCCGGAATGCGTTCCGGAATGTTCGGAATTCCGGGATGCGCCATAGTTCATAGTGTCACAGTTCATGTTTTTTACACTTCCCTCTTAGCTTTGAGTCCCCTAGTTCATAGTTCCTGCTCTGTTTTCAGCCTCTCATAGTTCATGCTCTTAGCTCCTGCTCAGCTTTTATTGATATTAACTCTCCTACAGTCCCTCTTCGCCTCCTTCTCATTTGGTACCACCACCTTGACCTTTCCGGAATGTTCGGAATTCCGGAATGCGTTCCGGAATGTTCGGAATTCCGGAATGCGTTCCGGAATGTTCAGAATTCCGGGATGCGCCAAGGTTCCGGAATGTTCGGAATTCCGGAATGCGTTCCGGAATGTTCGGAATTCCGGAATGCGTTCCGGAATGTTCGGAATTCCGGAATGCGTTCCGGAATGTTCGGAATTCCGGAATGCGTTCCGGAATGTTCGGAATTCCGGGATGCGCCATAGTTCATAGTGTCACAGTTCATGTTTTTTGCCACTTCCCTCTTAGCTGTGAGTCCCCTAGTTCATAGTTCCTGCTCTGTTTTCAGCCTCTCATAGTTCATGCTCTTAGCTCCTGCTCAGCTTTTATTGATATTAACTCTCCTACAGTCCCTCTTCCCCTCCTTCTCATTTGGTACCACCACCTTGACCTTTACGGAATGTTCGGAATTCCGGGATGCGCCAAGGTTCCGGAATGTTCGGAATTCCGGAATGCGTTCCGGAATGTTCGGAATTCCGGAATGCGTTCCGGAATGTTCGGAATTCCGGGATGCGCCATAGTTCATAGTGTCACAGTTCATGTTTTTTGCCGCTTCCCTCTTAGCTGTGAGTCCCCTAGTTCATAGTTCCTGCTCTGTTTTCAGCCTCTCATAGTTCATGCTCTTAGCTCCTGCTCAGCTTTTATTGATATTAACTCTCCTACAGTCCCTCTTCCCCTCCTTCTCATTTGGTACCACCACCTTGACCTTTCCGGAATGTTCGGAATTCGGGGATGCGCCAAGGTTCCGGAATGTTCGGAATTCCGGAATGCGTTCCGGAATGTTCGGAATTCCGGGATGCGCCATAGTTCATAGTGTCACAGTTCATGTTTTTTGCCACTTCCCTCTTAGCTGTGAGTCCCCTAGTTCATAGTTCCTGCTCTGTTTTCAGCCTCTCATAGTTCATGCTCTTAGCTCCTGCTCAGCTTTTATTGATATTAACTCTCCTACAGTCCCTCTTCCCCTCCTTCTCATTTGGTACCACCACCTTGACCTTTACGGAATGTTCGGAATTCCGGGATGCGCCAAGGTTCCGGAATGTTCGGAATTCCGGAATGCGTTCCGGAATGTTCGGAATTCCGGAATGCGTTCCGGAATGTTCGGAATTCCGGAATGCGTTCCGGAATGTTCGGAATTCCGGGATGCGCCATAGTTCATAGTGTCACAGTTCATGTTTTTTGCCACTTCCCTCTTAGCTGTGAGTCCCCTAGTTCATAGTTCCTGCTCTGTTTTCAGCCTCTCATAGTTCATGCTCTTAGCTCCTGCTCAGCTTTTATTGATATTAACTCTCCTACAGTCCCTCTTCCCCTCCTTCTCATTTGGTACCACCACCTTGACCTTTCCGGAATGTTCGGAATTCCGGGATGCGCCAAGGTTCCGGAATGTTCGGAATTCCGGAATGCGTTCCGGAATGTTCGGAATTCCGGAATGCGTTCCGGAATGTTCGGAATTCCGGAATGCGTTCCGGAATGTTCGGAATTCCGGAATGCGTTCCGGAATGTTCGGAATTCCGGGATGCGCCATAGTTCATAGTGTCACAGTTCATGTTTTTTACACTTCCCTCTTAGCTTTGAGTCCCCTAGTTCATAGTTCCTGCTCTGTTTTCAGCCTCTCATAGTTCATGCTCTTAGCTCCTGCTCAGCTTTTATTGATATTAACTCTCCTACAGTCCCTCTTCGCCTCCTTCTCATTTGGTACCACCACCTTGACCTTTCCGGAATGTTCGGAATTCCGGAATGCGTTCCGGAATGTTCGGAATTCCGGAATGCGTTCCGGAATGTTCAGAATTCCGGGATGCGCCAAGGTTCCGGAATGTTCGGAATTCCGGAATGCGTTCCGGAATGTTCGGAATTCCGGAATGCGTTCCGGAATGTTCGGAATTCCGGAATGCCTTCCGGAATGTTCGGAATTCCGGGATGCGCCATAGTTCATAGTGTCACAGTTCATGTTTTTTACACTTCCCTCTTAGCTGTGAGTCCCCTAGTTCATAGTTCCTGCTCTGTTTTCAGCCTCTCATAGTTCATGCTCTTAGCTCCTGCTCAGCTTTTATTGATATTAACTCTCCTACAGTCCCTCTTCCCCTCCTTCTCATTTGGTACCACCACCTTGACCTTTCCGGAATGTTCGGAATTCCGGGATGCGCCAAGGTTCCGGAATGTTCGGAATTCCGGAATGCGTTCCGGAATGTTCGGAATTCCGGAATGCGTTCCGGAATTTTCGGAATTCCGGGATGCGCCATAGTTCATAGTGTCACAGTTCATGTTTTTTGCCACTTCCCTCTTAGCTGTGAGTCCCCTAGTTCATAGTTCCTGCTCTGTTTTCAGCCTCTCATAGTTCATGCTCTTAGCTCCTGCTCAGCTTTTATTGATATTAACTCTCCTACAGTCCCTCTTCCCCTCCTTCTCATTTGGTACCACCACCTTGACCTTTCCGGAATGTTCGGAATTCCGGGATGCGCCAAGGTTCCGGAATGTTCGGAATTCCGGAATGCGTTCCGGAATGTTCGGAATTCCGGAATGCGTTCTGGAATGTTCGGAATTCCGGGATGCGCCATAGTTCATAGTGTCACAGTTCATGTTTTTTGCCACTTCCCTCTTAGCTGTGAGTCCCCTAGTTCATAGTTCCTGCTCTGTTTTCAGCCTCTCATAGTTCATGCTCTTAGCTCCTGCTCAGCTTTTATTGATATTAACTCTCCTACAGTCCCTCTTCCCCTCCTTCTCATTTGGTACCACCACCTTGACCTTTCCGGAATGTTCGGAATTCGGGGATGCGCCAAGGTTCCGGAATGTTCGGAATTCCGGAATGCGTTCCGGAATGTTCGGAATTCCGGGATGCGCCATAGTTCATAGTGTCACAGTTCATGTTTTTTGCCACTTCCCTCTTAGCTGTGAGTCCCCTAGTTCATAGTTCCTGCTCTGTTTTCAGCCTCTCATAGTTCATGCTCTTAGCTCCTGCTCAGCTTTTATTGATATTAACTCTCCTACAGTCCCTCTTCCCCTCCTTCTCATTTGGTACCACCACCTTGACCTTTACGGAATGTTCGGAATTCCGGGATGCGCCAAGGTTCCGGAATGTTCGGAATTCCGGAATGCGTTCCGGAATGTTCGGAATTCCGGAATGCGTTCCGGAATGTTCGGAATTCCGGAATGCGTTCCGGAATGTTCGGAATTCCGGGATGCGCCATAGTTCATAGTGTCACAGTTCATGTTTTTTGCCACTTCCCTCTTAGCTGTGAGTCCCCTAGTTCATAGTTCCTGCTCTGTTTTCAGCCTCTCATAGTTCATGCTCTTAGCTCCTGCTCAGCTTTTATTGATATTAACTCTCCTACAGTCCCTCTTCCCCTCCTTCTCATTTGGTACCACCACCTTGACCTTTACGGAATGTTCGGAATTCCGGGATGCGCCAAGGTTCCGGAATGTTCGGAATTCCGGAATGCGTTCCGGAATGTTCGGAATTCCGGAATGCGTTCCGGAATGTTCGGAATTCCGGAATGCGTTCCGGAATGTTCGGAATTCCGGGATGCGCCATAGTTCATAGTGTCACAGTTCATGTTTTTTGCCACTTCCCTCTTAGCTGTGAGTCCCCTAGTTCATAGTTCCTGCTCTGTTTTCAGCCTCTCATAGTTCATGCTCTTAGCTCCTGCTCAGCTTTTATTGATATTAACTCTCCTACAGTCCCTCTTCCCCTCCTTCTCATTTGGTACCACCACCTTGACCTTTCCGGAATGTTCGGAATTCCGGGATGCGCCAAGGTTCCGGAATGTTCGGAATTCCGGAATGCGTTCCGGAATGTTCGGAATTCCGGAATGCGTTCCGGAATGTTCGGAATTCCGGAATGCGTTCCGGAATGTTCGGAATTCCGGAATGCGTTCCGGAATGTTCGGAATTCCGGGATGCGCCATAGTTCATAGTGTCACAGTTCATGTTTTTTACACTTCCCTCTTAGCTTTGAGTCCCCTAGTTCATAGTTCCTGCTCTGTTTTCAGCCTCTCATAGTTCATGCTCTTAGCTCCTGCTCAGCTTTTATTGATATTAACTCTCCTACAGTCCCTCTTCGCCTCCTTCTCATTTGGTACCACCACCTTGACCTTTCCGGAATGTTCGGAATTCCGGAATGCGTTCCGGAATGTTCGGAATTCCGGAATGCGTTCCGGAATGTTCAGAATTCCGGGATGCGCCAAGGTTCCGGAATGTTCGGAATTCCGGAATGCGTTCCGGAATGTTCGGAATTCCGGAATGCGTTCCGGAATGTTCGGAATTCCGGAATGCGTTCCGGAATGTTCGGAATTCCGGAATGCCTTCCGGAATGTTCGGAATTCCGGGATGCCTTCCGGAATGTTCGGAATTCCGGGATGCGCCATAGTTCATAGTGTCACAGTTCATGTTTTTTACACTTCCCTCTTAGCTGTGAGTCCCCTAGTTCATAGTTCCTGCTCTGTTTTCAGCCTCTCATAGTTCATGCTCTTAGCTCCTGCTCAGCTTTTATTGATATTAACTCTCCTACAGTCCCTCTTCCCCTCCTTCTCATTTGGTACCACCACCTTGACCTTTCCGGAATGTTCGGAATTCCGGGATGCGCCAAGGTTCCGGAATGTTCGGAATTCCGGAATGCGTTCCGGAATGTTCGGAATTCCGGAATGCGTTCCGGAATTTTCGGAATTCCGGGATGCGCCATAGTTCATAGTGTCACAGTTCATGTTTTTTGCCACTTCCCTCTTAGCTGTGAGTCCCCTAGTTCATAGTTCCTGCTCTGTTTTCAGCCTCTCATAGTTCATGCTCTTTGCTCCTGCTCAGCTTTTATTGATATTAACTCTCCTACAGTCCCTCTTCCCCTCCTTCTCATTTGGTACCACCACCTTGACCTTTCCGGAATGTTCGGAATTCCGGAATGCGTTCCGGAATGTTCGGAATTCCGGAATGCGTTCCGGAATGTTCGGAATTCCGGAATGCGTTCCGGAATGTTCGGAATTCCGGGATGCGCCATAGTTCATCGTGTCACAGTTCATAGTGTCACAGTTCATGTTTTTTGCCACTTCCCTCTTAGCTGTGAGTCCCCTAGTTCATAGTTCCTGCTCTGTTTTCAGCCTCTCATAGTTCATGCTCTTAGCTCCTGCTCAGCTTTTATTGATATTAACTCTCCTACAGTCCCTCTTCCCCTCCTTCTCATTTGGTACCACCACCTTGACCTTTCCGGAATGTTCGGAATTCCGGGATGCACCAAGGTTCCGGAATGTTCGGAATTCCGGAATGCGTTCCGGAATGTTCGGAATTCCGGAATGCCTTCCGGAATGTTCGGAATTCCGGGATGCGCCATAGTTCATAGTGTCACAGTTCATGTTTTTTACACTTCCCTCTTAGCTGTGAGTCCCCTAGTTCATAGTTCCTGCTCTGTTTTCAGCCTCTCATAGTTCATGCTCTTAGCTCCTGCTCAGCTTTTATTGATATTAACTCTCCTACAGTCCCTCTTCCCCTCCTTCTCATTTGGTACCACCACCTTGACCTTTACGGAATGTTCGGAATTCCGGGATGCGCCAAGGTTCCGGAATGTTCGGAATTCCGGAATGCGTTCCGGAATGTTCGGAATTCCGGAATGTGTTCCGGAATGTTCGGAATTCCGGGATGCGCCATAGTTCATAGTGTCATAGTTCATGTTTTTTGCCGCTTCCCTCTTAGCTGTGAGTCCCCTAGTTCATAGTTCCTGCTCTGTTTTCAGCCTCTCATAGTTCATGCTCTTAGCTCCTGCTCAGCTTTTATTGATATTAACTCTCCTACAGTCCCTCTTCCCCTCCTTCTCAATTGGTACCACCACCTTGACCTTTCCGGAATGTTCGGAATTCCGGGATGCGCCAAGGTTCCGGAATGTTCGGAATTCCGGAATGCGTTCCGGAATGTTCGGAATTCCGGAATGCGTTCCGGAATGTTCGGAATTCCGGGATGCGCCATAGTTCATAGTGTCACAGTTCATGTTTTTTGCCACTTCCCTCTTAGCTGTGAGTCCCCTAGTTCATAGTTCCTGCTCTGTTTTCAGCCTCTCATAGTTCATGCTCTTAGCTCCTGCTCAGCTTTTATTGATATTAACTCTCCTACAGTCCCTCTTCCCCTCCTTCTCATTTGGTACCACCACCTTGACCTTTCCGGAATGTTCGGAATTCCGGAATGCGTTCCGGAATGTTCGGAATTCCGGAATGCGTTCCGGAATGTTCGGAATTCCGGAATGCGTTCCGGAATGTTCGGAATTCCGGGATGCGCCATAGTTCATAGTGTCACAGTTCATGTTTTTTGCCACTTCCCTCTTAGCTGTGAGTCCCCTAGTTCATAGTTCCTGCTCTGTTTTCAGCCTCTCATAGTTCATGCTCTTAGCTCCTGCTCAGCTTTTATTAATATTAACTCTCCTACAGTCCCTCTTCGCCTCCTTCTCATTTGGTACCACCACCTTGACCTTTCCGGAATGTTCGGAATTCCGGAATGCGTTCCGGAATGTTCGGAATTCCGGAATGCGTTCTGGAATGTTCGGAATTCCGGAATGCGTTCCGGAATGTTCGGAATTCCGGGATGCGCCATAGTTCATAGTGTCACAGTTCATGTTTTTTGCCACATCCCTCTTCGCTGTGAGTCCCCTAGTTCATAGTTCCTGCTCTGTTTTCAGCCTCTCATAGTTCATGCTCTTAGCTCCTGCTCAGCTTTTATTGATATTAACTCTCCTACAGTCCCTCTTCCCCTCCTTCTCATTTGGTACCACCACCTTGACCTTTCCGGAATGTTCAGAATTCCGGGATGCGCCAAGGTTCCGGAATGTTCGGAATTCCGGAATGCGTTCCGGAATGTTCGGAATTCCGGAATGCGTTCCGGAATGTTCGGAATTCCGGAATGCGTTCCGGAATGTTCGGAATTCCGGGATGTGCCATAGTTCATAGTGTCACAGTTCATGTTTTTTGCCACTTCCCTCTTAGCTGTGAGTTCCCTAGTTCATAGTTCCTGCTCTGTTTTCAGCCTCTCATAGTTCATGCTCTTAGCTCCTGCTCAGCTTTTATTGATATTAACTCTCCTACAGTCCCTCTTCCCCTCCTTCTCATTTGGTACCACCACCTTGACCTTTCCGGAATGTTCGGAATTCCGGGATGCACCAAGGTTCCGGAATGTTCGGAATTCCGGAATGCGTTCCGGAATGTTCGCAATTCCGGAATGCGTTCCGGAATGTTCGGAATTCCGGGATGCGCCATAGTTCATAGTGTCACAGTTCATGTTTTTTACACTTCCCTCTTAGCTGTGAGTCCCCTAGTTCATAGTTCCTGCTCTGTTTTCAGCCTCTCATAGTTCATGCTCTTAGCTCCTGCTCAGCTTTTATTGATATTAACTTTCCTACAGTCCCTCTTCCCCTCCTTCTCATTTGGTACCACCACCTTGACCTTTCCGGAATGTTCGGAATTCCGGGATGCGCCAAGGTTCCGGATTGTTCGGAATTCCGGAATGCGTTCCGGAATGTTCGGAATTCCGGAATGCCTTCCGGAATGTTCGGAATTCCGGGATGCGCCATAGTTCATAGTGTCACAGTTCATGTTTTTTACACTTCCCTCTTAGCTGTGAGTCCCCTAGTTCATAGTTCCTGCTCTGTTTTCAGCCTCTCATAGTTCATGCTCTTAGCTCCTGCTCAGCTTTTATTGATATTAACTCTCCTACAGTCCCTCTTCCCCTCCTTCTCATTTGGTACCACCACCTTGACCTTTACGGAATGTTCGGAATTCCGGGATGCGCCAAGGTTCCGGAATGTTCGGAATTCCGGAATGCGTTCCGGAATGTTCGGAATTCCGGCATGCGTTCCGGAATGTTCGGAATTCCGGGATGCGCCATAGTTCATAGTGTCACAGTTCATAGTGTCACAGTTCATGTTTTTTGCCACTTCCCTCTTAGCTGTGAGTCCCCTAGTTCATAGTTCCTGCTCTGTTTTCAGCCTCTCATAGTTCATGCTCTTAGCTCCTGCTCAGCTTTTATTGATATTAACTCTCCTACAGTCCCTCTTCCCCTCCTTCTCATTTGGTACCACCACCTTGACCTTTCCGGAATGTTCGGAATTCCGGGATGCGCCAAGGTTCCGGAATGTTCGGAATTCCGGAATGCGTTCCGGAATGTTCGGAATTCCGGAATGCGTTCCGGAATGTTCGGAATTCCGGAATGCGCCAAGGTTCCGGAATGTTCGGAATTCCGGAATGCGTTCCGGAATGTTCGGAATTCCGGCATGCGTTCCGGAATGTTCGGAATTCCGGGATGCGCCATAGTTCATAGTGTCACAGTTCATAGTGTCACAGTTCATGTTTTTTGCCACTTCCCTCTTAGCTGTGAGTCCCCTAGTTCATAGTTCCTGCTCTGTTTTCAGCCTCTCATAGTTCATGCTCTTAGCTCCTGCTCAGCTTTTATTGATATTAACTCTCCTACAGTCCCTCTTCCCCTCCTTCTCATTTGGTACCACCACCTTGACCTTTCCAGAATGTTCGGAATTCCGGAATGCGTTCCGGAATGTTCGGAATTCCGGGATGCGCCATAGTTCATAGTGTCACAGTTCATAGTGTCACAGTTCATGTTTTTTGCCACTTCCCTCTTAGCTGTGAGTCCCCTAGTTCATAGTTCCTGCTCTGTTTTCAGCCTCTCATAGTTCATGCTCTTAGCTCCTGCTCAGCTTTTATTGATATTAACTCTCCTACAGTCCCTCTTCCCCTCCTTCTCATTTGGTACCACCACCTTGACCTTTCCAGAATGTTCGGAATTCCGGAATGCGTTCCGGAATGTTCGGAATTCCGGAATGCGTTCTGGAATGTTCGGAATTCCGGAATGCGTTCCGGAATGTTCGGAATTCCGGAATGCGTTCCGGAATGTTCGGAATTCCGGGATGCGCCATAGTTCATAGTGTCACAGTTCATGTTTTTTGCCACTTCCCTCTTAGCTGTGAGTCCCCTAGTTCATAGTTCCTGCTCTGTTTTCAGCCTCTCATAGTTCATGCTCTTAGCTCCTGCTCAGCTTTTATTGATATTAACTCTCCTACAGTCCCTCTTCCCCTCCTTCTCATTTGGTACCACCACCTTGACCTTTCCGGAATGTTCGGAATTCCGGAATGCGTTCCGGAATGTTCGGAATTCCGGAATGCGTTCTGGAATGTTCGGAATTCCGGAATGCGTTCCGGAATGTTCGGAATTCCGGAATGCGTTCTGGAATGTTCGGAATTCCGGAATGCGTTCCGGAATGTTCGGAATTCCGGAATGCGTTCCGGAATGTTCGGAATTCCGGGATGCGCCATAGTTCATAGTGTCACAGTTCATGTTTTTTGCCACTTCCCTCTTAGCTGTGAGTCCCCTAGTTCATAGTTCCTGCTCTGTTTTCAGCCTCTCATAGTTCATGCTCTTAGCTCCTGCTCAGCTTTTATTGATATTAACTCTCCTACAGTCCCTCTTCCCCTCCTTCTCATTTGGTACCACCACCTTGACCTTTCCGGAATGTTCGGAATTCCGGAATGCGTTCCGGAATGTTCGGAATTCCGGAATGCGTTCTGGAATGTTCGGAATTCCGGAATGCGTTCCGGAATGTTCGGAATTCCGGAATGCGTTCCGGAATGTTCGGAATTCCGGGATGCGCCATAGTTCATAGTGTCACAGTTCATGTTTTTTGCCACTTCCCTCTTAGCTGTGAGTCCCCTAGTTCATAGTTCCTGCTCTGTTTTCAGCCTCTCATAGTTCATGCTCTTAGCTCCTGCTCAGCTTTTATTGATATTAACTCTCCTACAGTCCCTCTTCCCCTCCTTCTCATTTGGTACCACCACCTTGACCTTTCCGGAATGTTCGGAATTCCGGGATGCGCCAAGGTTCCGGAATGTTCGGAATTCCGGAATGCGTTCCGGAATGTTCGGAATTCCGGAATGCGTTCCGGAATGTTCGGAATTCCGGAATGCGTTCCGGAATGTTCGGAATTCCGGGATGCGCCATAGTTCATAGTGTCACAGTTCATGTTTTTTACACTTCTCTCTTAGCTTTGAGTCCCCTAGTTCATAGTTCCTGCTCTGTTTTCAGCCTCTCATAGTTCATGCTCTTAGCTCCTGCTCAGCTTTTATTGATATTAACTCTCCTACAGTCCCTCTTCGCCTCCTTCTCATTTGGTACCACCACCTTGACCTTTCCGGAATGTTCGGAATTCCGGAATGCGTTCCGGAATGTTCGGAATTCCGGAATGCGTTCTGGAATGTTCGGAATTCCGGAATGCGTTCCGGAATGTTCGGAATTCCGGGATGCGCCATAGTTCATAGTGTCACAGTTCATGTTTTTTGCCACTTCCCTCTTAGCTGTGAGTCCCCTAGTTCATAGTTCCTGCTCTGTTTTCAGCCTCTCATAGTTCATGCTCTTAGCTCCTGCTCAGCTTTTATTGATATTAACTCTCCTACAGTCCCTCTTCCCCTCCTTCTCATTTGGTACCACCACCTTGACCTTTACGGAATGTTCGGAATTCCGGGATGCGCCAAGGTTCCGGAATGTTCGGAATTCCGGAATGCGTTCCGGAATGTTCGGAATTCCGGAATGTGTTCCGGAATGTTCGGAATTCCGGGATGCGCCATAGTTCATAGTGTCACAGTTCATGTTTTTTACACTTCCCTCTTAGCTGTGAGTCCCCTAGTTCATAGTTCCTGCTCTGTTTTCAGCCTCTCATAGTTCATGCTCTTAGCTCCTGCTCAGCTTTTATTGATATTAACTCTCCTACAGTCCCTCTTCCCCTCCTTCTCATTTGGTACCACCACCTTGACCTTTCCGGAATGTTCGGAATTCCGGAATGCGTTCCGGAATGTTCGGAATTCCGGAATGTTCGGAATTCCGGAATGCGTTCCGGAATGTTCGGAATTCCGGAATGCGTTCCGGAATGTTCGGAATTCCGGGATGCGCCATAGTTCATAGTGTCACAGTTCATGTTTTTTGCCACTTCCCTCTTAGCTGTGAGTCCCCTAGTTCATAGTTCCTGCTCTGTTTTCAGCCTCTCATAGTTCATGCTCTTAGCTCCTGCTCAGCTTTTATTAATATTAACTCTCCTACAGTCCCTCTTCGCCTCCTTCTCATTTGGTACCACCACCTTGACCTTTCCGGAATGTTCGGAATTCCGGAATGCGTTCCGGAATGTTCGGAATTCCGGAATGCGTTCTGGAATGTTCGGAATTCCGGAATGCGTTCCGGAATGTTCGGAATTCCGGGATGCGCCATAGTTCATAGTGTCACAGTTCATAGTGTCACAATTCATGTTTTTTGCCACTTCCCTCTTAGCTGTGAGTCCCCTAGTTCATAGTTCCTGCTCTGTTTTCAGCCTCTCATAGTTCATGCTCTTAGCTCCTGCTCAGCTTTTATTGATATTAACTCTCCTACAGTCCCTCTTCCCCTCCTTCTCATTTGGTACCACCACCTTGACCTTTCCGGAATGTTCGGAATTCCGGGATGCGCCAAGGTTCCGGAATGTTCGGAATTCCGGAATGCGTTCCGGAATGTTCGGAATTCCGGAATGCGTTCCGGAATGTTTGGAATTCCGGAATGCGTTCCGGAATGTTCGGAATTCCGGGATGCGCCATAGTTCATAGTGTCACAGTTCATGTTTTTTGCCACTTCCCTCTTAGCTGTGAGTCCCCTAGTTCATAGTTCCTGCTCTGTTTTCAGCCTCTCATAGTTCATGCTCTTAGCTCCTGCTCAGCTTTTATTGATATTAACTCTCCTACAGTCCCTCTTCCCCTCCTTCTCATTTGGTACCACCACCTTGACCTTTCCGGAATGTTCGGAATTCGGGGATGCGCCAAGGTTCCGGAATGTTCGGAATTCCGGAATGCGTTCCGGAATGTTCGGAATTCCGGGATGCGCCATAGTTCATAGTGTCACAGTTCATAGTGTCACAGTTCATGTTTTTTGCCACTTCCCTCTTAGCTGTGAGTCCCCTAGTTCATAGTTCCTGCTCTGTTTTCAGCCTCTCATAGTTCATGCTCTTAGCTCCTGCTCAGCTTTCATTGATATTAACTCTCCTACAGTCCCTCTTCCCCTCCTTCTCATTTGGTACCACCACCTTGACCTTTCCGGAATGTTCGGAATTCCGGGATGCGCCAAGGTTCCGGAATGTTCGGAATTCCGGAATGCGTTCCGGAATGTTCGGAATTCCGGAATGCGTTCCGGAATGTTCGGAATTCCGGGATGCGCCATAGTTCATAGTGTCACAGTTCATGTTTTTTGCCACTTCCCTCTTAGCTGTGAGTCCCCTAGTTCATAGTTCCTGCTCTTTTTTCAGCCTCTCATAGTTCATGCTCTTAGCTCCTGCTCAGCTTTTATTGATATTAACTCTCCTACAGTCCCTGTTCCCCTCCTTCTCATTTGGTACCACCACCTTGACCTTTCCGGAATGTTCGGAATTCCGGGATGCGCCAAGGTTCCGGAATGTTCGGAATTCCGGAATGCGTTCCGGAATGTTCGGAATTCCGGGATGCGCCATAGTTCATAGTGTCACAGTTCATGTTTTTTGCCACTTCCCTCTTAGCTGTGAGTCCCCTAGTTCATAGTTCCTGCTCTGTTTTCAGCCTCTCATAGTTCATGCTCTTAGCTCCTGCTCAGCTTTTATTGATATTAACTCTCCTACAGTCCCTCTTCCCCTCCTTCTCATTTGGTACCACCACCTTGACCTTTCCGGAATGTTCGGAATTCCGGGATGCGCCAAGGTTCCGGAATGTTCGGAATTCCGGAATGCGTTCCGGAATGTTCGGAATTCCGGAATGCGTTCCGGAATGTTCGGAATTCCGGGATGCGCCATAGTTCATAGTGTCACAGTTCATGTTTTTTGCCACTTCCCTCTTAGCTGTGAGTCCCCTAGTTCATAGTTCCTGCTCTGTTTTCAGCCTCTCATAGTTCATGCTCTTAGCTCCTGCTCAGCTTTTATTGATATTAACTCTCCTACAGTCCCTCTTCCCCTCCTTCTCATTTGGTACCACCACCTTGACCTTTCCGGAATGTTCGGAATTCCGGGATGCGCCAAGGTTCCGGAATGTTCAGAATTCCGGAATGCGTTCCGGAATGTTCGGAATCCCGGGATGCGCCATAGTTCATAGTGTCACAGTTCATAGTGTCACAGTTCATGTTTTTTGCCACTTCCCTCTTAGCTGTGAGTCCCCTAGTTCATAGTTCCTGCTCTGTTTTCAGCCTCTCATAGTTCATGCTCTTAGCTCCTGCTCAGCTTTTATTGATATTAACTCTCCTACAGTCCCTCTTCCCCTCCTTCTCATTTGGTACCACCACCTTGACCTTTCCGGAATGTTCGGAATTCCGGGATGCGCAAAGGTTCCGGAATGTTCGGAATTCCGGAATGCGTTCCGGAATGTTCGGAATTCCGGAATGCGTTCCGGAATGTTCGGAATTCCGGAATGCGTTCCGGAATGTTCGGAATTCCGGAATGCCTTCCGGAATGTTCGGAATTCCGGGATGCCTTCCGGAATGTTCGGAATTCCGGGATGCGCCATAGTTCATAGTGTCACAGTTCATGTTTTTTACACTTCCCTCTTAGCTGTGAGTCCCCTAGTTCATAGTTCCTGCTCTGTTTTCAGCCTCTCATAGTTCATGCTCTTAGCTCCTGCTCAGCTTTTATTGATATTAACTCTCCTACAGTCCCTCTTCGCCTCCTTCTCATTTGGTACCACCACCTTGACCTTTCCGGAATGTTCGGAATTCCGGAATGCGTTCCGGAATGTTCGGAATTCCGGAATGCGTTCCGGAATGTTCGGAATTCCGGAATGCGTTCCGGAATGTTTGGAATTCCGGGATGCGCCATAGTTCATAGTGTCACAGTTCATGTTTTTTGCCACTTCCCTCTTAGCTGTGAGTCCCCTAGTTCATAGTTCCTGCTCTGTTTTCAGCCTCTCATAGTTCATGCTCTTAGCTCCTGCTCAGCTTTTATTGATATTAACTCTCCTACAGTCCCTCTTCGCCTCCTTCTCATTTGGTACCACCACCTTGACCTTTCCGGAATGTTCGGAATTCCGGAATGCGTTCCGGAATGTTCGGAATTCCGGAATGCGTTCCGGAATGTTCGGAATTCCGGGATGCGCCATAGTTCATAGTGTCACAGTTCATGTTTTTTGCCACTTCCCTCTTAGCTGTGAGTCCCCTAGCACAGACTGGGATGTATTCAAGGTGCAGGACACTGACAATCGTGTCGCATTGGACAGTTACACCTCCACTGTCTTGGACTACATCTGTTTCTGTGTGGACAATGTAACAACTTGGAAACGACTCCGTGTGTTCCCTAATAATCCACCCTGGATGACACACGGAGTTCAACAACTTATTCGAACGAGGAACAACGCTTTCAAATCCGGGGACCAGGAGGCATACAGTGTTGCCAGGGCCAACCTGAGAAGAGGCATTAAGACTGCCAAGCAGCAGCACAGGAGGCGTATCGAGGCCAGGTTTGAGAACAACACAAACCCAAGGCAGGTCTGGGAGGGCATCAGGGCTATCACGGACTACAAAAGGAGAACACCATCACCCTCAGCCGACAGTTCTATTCTGGCTGAGGATCTAAATCTCTTTTACGCCCGTTTTGATAGGGAGAACACCGACCCTGTCCTGTCCCCTCTCCCCTCAACCGACCCTGCTCCAGTCCTGAGCACTCATGAGCTGAGGCGTGTGTTCCGGAGCATTAACACCAGGAAGGCGGCCGGGCCAGATGGAGTGCTGGGCCGGGTGCTAAAAGACTGTGCTGCGGACCTGGCGGACGTCTTCACCTCTATATATAACACCTCGTTGTCCTGTTCACTGGTGCCATCCTGTTTCAAAGCAGCAACCATCGTTCCCATCCCAAAACAGTCAAATGTCACATGTCTGAACGATTTCAGACCTGTGGCACTCACCCCCATTCCCGCCAAATGCCTGGAGAGACTGGTCATTAAACACATCAGAGCTGCTTTTCCACCATCCCTGGACTCGCACCAGTTTGCATACAGGGAGAACCGGTCAACCGAGGATGCGATCGCCACAGTGCTGCACACATTACTGAAGCACTTGGAACACAGGAACACCTATGCACGGCTCCTCTTTGTAGACTACAGCTCGGCTTTTAATACCATCCGGCCATACAAACTCCGTCCCAAACTCCACCAACTGGGACTTAACTCCTCTCTGTGCAACTGGATTGTGGACTTCCTCACTAACCGTAGACAGAGTGTCAGAGTGGGTAAGAACACCTCTTCCACCCTTGTGGTCAACACCGGTGCCCCTCAGGGGTGTGTCCTGAGCCCTCTGCTATACACTCTCTTCACCCATGACTGTATTTCCTCCTGCGCGTCCAATCTCATTGTTAAGTTTGCCGATGACACTACAGTGCTCGGACTTATATCCAACAACGATGAGACAAACTACAGGACAGAGGTGCAACAACTAGAGTCATGGTGCCACGACAATAACTTGGTCTTAAACACCAAAAAGACCAAGGAGATCATTGTAGATTTCCGGAGGAAGGGTCATAACAACCATCTGCCTCTCTTCATTGGCAGTGAGGCGGTGGAGAGGGTGAGTAGTTTTAAATTCTTGGGGGTAACTGTGACCGAGGACCTGTCCTGGGGCAACCATATCACCTCAGTTGCACGGAAGGCCCAACAGCGCCTCTACTACCTGAGGAGACTGCGGAGCGCACACATTCCCAGATCTCTGATGTTGAACTTCTACAACTGTGCCATCAGCAGTGTTCTGACGTATGGATTTCTAGTGTGGTTCCCCAGCTGCACCAAGGCCGATCAGCAAGCACTCCAGCGGGTGGTGAAAGAAGCTGGCAGAATTATTGGAACAAGTCTGCCAGAGATTAGTAATATCTTCCCCACTCGCTGTCTGAGGAGGGTGCATAGTATCCTGCGGGACCAACATCACCCTGCGCGCCACCTTTTCCACCTGCTGCCCTCAGGGAGAAGGTACAGGTCTATACAGGCCAGAACATCCAGATTGGCCAACAGCCTGTATCCACAGGCTGTGAGGCTTCTGAACTCTCTGCCCCCCTCTCACGGACAATAACCATATCCAACTCTTTAATAGCACTGAACTGGTCTGCATTGGTGCATCATATCTTTATTCTCTTTCCCCCTCCTGTCCCCCACCCCTCTTTCTTAAATAGATAACTATCATATCTGACATCATATATCACAGTACAATAATAATATTGTATGGGTTGCATTGTTGTACTTTGTCATGTTTCTCAGGTCTTTGTCTGAATTTCTTATGAACATTACTTGTCATGTTCTCATGTTGTTGCTAAGGATTGTCTTATTGCACTGGAGTCACACTGGGTTAAATATTTACACTTGGGTTTTAAGGGGTATTTATTATTTTCTTTATTATTGTATTTATGGGTTGTACGGAAGCTCCAAACGCAATTTCATTGTTCTCTGACAATGACAATAAATACTTATCTATCTATCTATATCTAGTTCATAGTTCCTGCTCTGTTTTCAGCCTCTCATAGTTCATGCTCTTAGCTCCTGCTCAGCTTTTATTGATATTAACTCTCCTACAGTCCCTCTTCCCCTCCTTCTCATTTGGTACCACCACCTTGACCTTTCCGGAATGTTCGGAATTCGGGGATGCGCCAAGGTTCCGGAATGTTCGGAATTCCGGAATGCGTTCCGGAATGTTCGGAATTCCGGGATGCGCCATAGTTCATAGTGTCACAGTTCATGTTTTTTGCCACTTCCCTCTTAGCTGTGAGTCCCCTAGTTCATAGTTCCTGCTCTGTTTTCAGCCTCTCATAGTTCATGCTCTTAGCTCCTGCTCAGCTTTTATTGATATTAACTCTCCTACAGTCCCTCTTCCCCTCCTTCTCATTTGGTACCACCACCTTGACCTTTCCGGAATGTTCGGAATTCCGGGATGCGCCAAGGTTCCGGAATGTTCGGAATTCCGGAATGCGTTCCGGAATGTTCGGAATTCCGGAATGCGTTCCGGAATGTTCGGAATTCCGGAATGCGTTCCGGAATGTTCGGAATTCCGGGATGCGCCATAGTTCATAGTGTCACAGTTCATGTTTTTTGCCACTTCCCTCTTAGCTGTGAGTCCCCTAGTTCATAGTTCCTGCTCTGTTTTCAGCCTCTCATAGTTCATGCTCTTAGCTCCTGCTCAGCTTTTATTGATATTAACTCTCCTACAGTCCCTCTTCCCCTCCTTCTCATTTGGTACCACCACCTTGACCTTTCCGGAATGTTCGGAATTCCGGGATGCGCCAAGGTTCCGGAATGTTCAGAATTCCGGAATGCGTTCCGGAATGTTCGGAATCCCGGGATGCGCCATAGTTCATAGTGTCACAGTTCATAGTGTCACAGTTCATGTTTTTTGCCACTTCCCTCTTAGCTGTGAGTCCCCTAGTTCATAGTTCCTGCTCTGTTTTCAGCCTCTCATAGTTCATGCTCTTAGCTCCTGCTCAGCTTTTATTGATATTAACTCTCCTACAGTCCCTCTTCCCCTCCTTCTCATTTGGTACCACCACCTTGACCTTTCCGGAATGTTCGGAATTCCGGGATGCGCAAAGGTTCCGGAATGTTCGGAATTCCGGAATGCGTTCCGGAATGGTCGGAATTCCGGAATGCGTTCCGGAATGTTCGGAATTCCGGAATGCGTTCCGGAATGTTCGGAATTCCGGAATGCCTTCCGGAATGTTCGGAATTCCGGGATGCCTTCCGGAATGTTCGGAATTCCGGGATGCGCCATAGTTCATAGTGTCACAGTTCATGTTTTTTACACTTCCCTCTTAGCTGTGAGTCCCCTAGTTCATAGTTCCTGCTCTGTTTTCAGCCTCTCATAGTTCATGCTCTTAGCTCCTGCTCAGCTTTTATTGATATTAACTCTCCTACAGTCCCTCTTCGCCTCCTTCTCATTTGGTACCACCACCTTGACCTTTCCGGAATGTTCGGAATTCCGGAATGCGTTCCGGAATGTTCGGAATTCCGGAATGCGTTCCGGAATGTTCGGAATTCCGGAATGCGTTCCGGAATGTTTGGAATTCCGGGATGCGCCATAGTTCATAGTGTCACAGTTCATGTTTTTTGCCACTTCCCTCTTAGCTGTGAGTCCCCTAGTTCATAGTTCCTGCTCTGTTTTCAGCCTCTCATAGTTCATGCTCTTAGCTCCTGCTCAGCTTTTATTAATATTAACTCTCCTACAGTCCCTCTTCGCCTCCTTCTCATTTGGTACCACCACCTTGACCTTTCCGGAATGTTCGGAATTCCGGAATGCGTTCCGGAATGTTCGGAATTCCGGAATGCGTTCCGGAATGTTCGGAATTCCGGGATGCGCCATAGTTCATAGTGTCACAGTTCATGTTTTTTGCCACTTCCCTCTTAGCTGTGAGTCCCCTAGCACAGACTGGGATGTATTCAAGGTGCAGGACACTGACAATCGTGTCGCATTGGACAGTTACACCTCCACTGTCTTGGACTACATCTGTTTCTGTGTGGACAATGTAACAACTTGGAAACGACTCCGTGTGTTCCCTAATAATCCACCCTGGATGACACACGGAGTTCAACAACTTATTCGAACGAGGAACAACGCTTTCAAATCCGGGGACCAGGAGGCATACAGTGTTGCCAGGGCCAACCTGAGAAGAGGCATTAAGACTGCCAAGCAGCAGCACAGGAGGCGTATCGAGGCCAGGTTTGAGAACAACACAAACCCAAGGCAGGTCTGGGAGGGCATCAGGGCTATCACGGACTACAAAAGGAGAACACCATCACCCTCAGCCGACAGTTCTATTCTGGCTGAGGATCTAAATCTCTTTTACGCCCGTTTTGATAGGGAGAACACCGACCCTGTCCTGTCCCCTCTCCCCTCAACCGACCCTGCTCCAGTCCTGAGCACTCATGAGCTGAGGCGTGTGTTCCGGAGCATTAACACCAGGAAGGCGGCCGGGCCAGATGGAGTGCTGGGCCGGGTGCTAAAAGACTGTGCTGCGGACCTGGCGGACGTCTTCACCTCTATATATAACACCTCGTTGTCCTGTTCACTGGTGCCATCCTGTTTCAAAGCAGCAACCATCGTTCCCATCCCAAAACAGTCAAATGTCACATGTCTGAACGATTTCAGACCTGTGGCACTCACCCCCATTCCCGCCAAATGCCTGGAGAGACTGGTCATTAAACACATCAGAGCTGCTTTTCCACCATCCCTGGACTCGCACCAGTTTGCATACAGGGAGAACCGGTCAACCGAGGATGCGATCGCCACAGTGCTGCACACATTACTGAAGCACTTGGAACACAGGAACACCTATGCACGGCTCCTCTTTGTAGACTACAGCTCGGCTTTTAATACCATCCGGCCATACAAACTCCGTCCCAAACTCCACCAACTGGGACTTAACTCCTCTCTGTGCAACTGGATTGTGGACTTCCTCACTAACCGTAGACAGAGTGTCAGAGTGGGTAAGAACACCTCTTCCACCCTTGTGGTCAACACCGGTGCCCCTCAGGGGTGTGTCCTGAGCCCTCTGCTATACACTCTCTTCACCCATGACTGTATTTCCTCCTGCGCGTCCAATCTCATTGTTAAGTTTGCCGATGACACTACAGTGCTCGGACTTATATCCAACAACGATGAGACAAACTACAGGACAGAGGTGCAACAACTAGAGTCATGGTGCCACGACAATAACTTGGTCTTAAACACCAAAAAGACCAAGGAGATCATTGTAGATTTCCGGAGGAAGGGTCATAACAACCATCTGCCTCTCTTCATTGGCAGTGAGGCGGTGGAGAGGGTGAGTAGTTTTAAATTCTTGGGGGTAACTGTGACCGAGGACCTGTCCTGGGGCAACCATATCACCTCAGTTGCACGGAAGGCCCAACAGCGCCTCTACTACCTGAGGAGACTGCGGAGCGCACACATTCCCAGATCTCTGATGTTGAACTTCTACAACTGTGCCATCAGCAGTGTTCTGACGTATGGATTTCTAGTGTGGTTCCCCAGCTGCACCAAGGCCGATCAGCAAGCACTCCAGCGGGTGGTGAAAGAAGCTGGCAGAATTATTGGAACAAGTCTGCCAGAGATTAGTAATATCTTCCCCACTCGCTGTCTGAGGAGGGTGCATAGTATCCTGCGGGACCAACATCACCCTGCGCGCCACCTTTTCCACCTGCTGCCCTCAGGGAGAAGGTACAGGTCTATACAGGCCAGAACATCCAGATTGGCCAACAGCCTGTATCCACAGGCTGTGAGGCTTCTGAACTCTCTGCCCCCCTCTCACGGACAATAACCATATCCAACTCTTTAATAGCACTGAACTGGTCTGCATTGGTGCATCATATCTTTATTCTCTTTCCCCCTCCTGTCCCCCACCCCTCTTTCTTAAATAGATAACTATCATATCTGACATCATATATCACAGTACAATAATAATATTGTATGGGTTGCATTGTTGTACTTTGTCATGTTTCTCAGGTCTTTGTCTGAATTTCTTATGAACATTACTTGTCATGTTCTCATGTTGTTGCTAAGGATTGTCTTATTGCACTGGAGTCACACTGGGTTAAATATTTACACTTGGGTTTTAAGGGGTATTTATTATTTTCTTTATTATTGTATTTATGGGTTGTACGGAAGCTCCAAACGCAATTTCATTGTTCTCTGACAATGACAATAAATACTTATCTATCTATCTATATCTAGTTCATAGTTCCTGCTCTGTTTTCAGCCTCTCATAGTTCATGCTCTTAGCTCCTGCTCAGCTTTTATTGATATTAACTCTCCTACAGTCCCTCTTCCCCTCCTTCTCATTTGGTACCACCACCTTGACCTTTCCGGAATGTTCGGAATTCGGGGATGCGCCAAGGTTCCGGAATGTTCGGAATTCCGGAATGCGTTCCGGAATGTTCGGAATTCCGGGATGCGCCATAGTTCATAGTGTCACAGTTCATGTTTTTTGCCACTTCCCTCTTAGCTGTGAGTCCCCTAGTTCATAGTTCCTGCTCTGTTTTCAGCCTCTCATAGTTCATGCTCTTAGCTCCTGCTCAGCTTTTATTGATATTAACTCTCCTACAGTCCCTCTTCCCCTCCTTCTCATTTGGTACCACCACCTTGACCTTTACGGAATGTTCGGAATTCCGGGATGCGCCAAGGTTCCGGAATGTTCGGAATTCCGGAATGCGTTCCGGAATGTTCGGAATTCCGGAATGCGTTCCGGAATGTTCGGAATTCCGGAATGCGTTCTGGAATGTTCGGAATTCCGGGATGCGCCATAGTTCATAGTGTCACAGTTCATGTTTTTTGCCACTTCCCTCTTAGCTGTGAGTCCCCTAGTTCATAGTTCCTGCTCTGTTTTCAGCCTCTCATAGTTCATGCTCTTAGCTCCTGCTCAGCTTTTATTGATATTAACTCTCCTACAGTCCCTCTTCCCCTCCTTCTCATTTGGTACCACCACCTTGACCTTTCCGGAATGTTCGGAATTCCGGGATGCGCCAAGGTTCCGGAATGTTCGGAATTCCGGAATGCGTTCCGGAATGTTCGGAATTCCGGAATGCGTTCCGGAATGTTCGGAATTCCGGAATGCGTTCCGGAATGTTCGGAATTCCGGAATGCGTTCCGGAATGTTCGGAATTCCGGGATGCGCCATAGTTCATAGTGTCACAGTTCATGTTTTTTACACTTCCCTCTTAGCTTTGAGTCCCCTAGTTCATAGTTCCTGCTCTGTTTTCAGCCTCTCATAGTTCATGCTCTTAGCTCCTGCTCAGCTTTTATTGATATTAACTCTCCTACAGTCCCTCTTCGCCTCCTTCTCATTTGGTACCACCACCTTGACCTTTCCGGAATGTTCGGAATTCCGGAATGCGTTCCGGAATGTTCGGAATTCCGGAATGCGTTCCGGAATGTTCAGAATTCCGGGATGCGCCAAGGTTCCGGAATGTTCGGAATTCCGGAATGCGTTCCGGAATGTTCGGAATTCCGGAATGCGTTCCGGAATGTTCGGAATTCCGGAATGCGTTCCGGAATGTTCGGAATTCCGGAATGCCTTCCGGAATGTTCGGAATTCCGGGATGCCTTCCGGAATGTTCGGAATTCCGGGATGCGCCATAGTTCATAGTGTCACAGTTCATGTTTTTTACACTTCCCTCTTAGCTGTGAGTCCCCTAGTTCATAGTTCCTGCTCTGTTTTCAGCCTCTCATAGTTCATGCTCTTAGCTCCTGCTCAGCTTTTATTGATATTAACTCTCCTACAGTCCCTCTTCCCCTCCTTCTCATTTGGTACCACCACCTTGACCTTTCCGGAATGTTCGGAATTCCGGGATGCGCCAAGGTTCCGGAATGTTCGGAATTCCGGAATGCGTTCCGGAATGTTCGGAATTCCGGAATGCGTTCCGGAATTTTCGGAATTCCGGGATGCGCCATAGTTCATAGTGTCACAGTTCATGTTTTTTGCCACTTCCCTCTTAGCTGTGAGTCCCCTAGTTCATAGTTCCTGCTCTGTTTTCAGCCTCTCATAGTTCATGCTCTTTGCTCCTGCTCAGCTTTTATTGATATTAACTCTCCTACAGTCCCTCTTCCCCTCCTTCTCATTTGGTACCACCACCTTGACCTTTCCGGAATGTTCGGAATTCCGGAATGCGTTCCGGAATGTTCGGAATTCCGGAATGCGTTCCGGAATGTTCGGAATTCCGGAATGCGTTCCGGAATGTTCGGAATTCCGGGATGCGCCATAGTTCATCGTGTCACAGTTCATAGTGTCACAGTTCATGTTTTTTGCCACTTCCCTCTTAGCTGTGAGTCCCCTAGTTCATAGTTCCTGCTCTGTTTTCAGCCTCTCATAGTTCATGCTCTTAGCTCCTGCTCAGCTTTTATTGATATTAACTCTCCTACAGTCCCTCTTCCCCTCCTTCTCATTTGGTACCACCACCTTGACCTTTCCGGAATGTTCGGAATTCCGGGATGCACCAAGGTTCCGGAATGTTCGGAATTCCGGAATGCGTTCCGGAATGTTCGGAATTCCGGAATGCGTTCCGGAATGTTCGGAATTCCGGGATGCGCCATAGTTCATAGTGTCACAGTTCATGTTTTTTGCCACTTCCCTCTTAGCTGTGAGTCCCCTAGTTCATAGTTCCTGCTCTGTTTTCAGCCTCTCATAGTTCATGCTCTTAGCTCCTGCTCAGCTTTTATTAATATTAACTCTCCTACAGTCCCTCTTCGCCTCCTTCTCATTTGGTACCACCACCTTGACCTTTCCGGAATGTTCGGAATTCCGGAATGCGTTCCGGAATGTTCGGAATTCCGGAATGCGTTCTGGAATGTTCGGAATTCCGGAATGCGTTCCGGAATGTTCGGAATTCCGGGATGCGCCATAGTTCATAGTGTCACAGTTCATGTTTTTTGCCACATCCCTCTTCGCTGTGAGTCCCCTAGTTCATAGTTCCTGCTCTGTTTTCAGCCTCTCATAGTTCATGCTCTTAGCTCCTGCTCAGCTTTTATTGATATTAACTCTCCTACAGTCCCTCTTCCCCTCCTTCTCATTTGGTACCACCACCTTGACCTTTCCGGAATGTTCAGAATTCCGGGATGCGCCAAGGTTCCGGAATGTTCGGAATTCCGGAATGCGTTCCGGAATGTTCGGAATTCCGGAATGCGTTCCGGAATGTTCGGAATTCCGGAATGCGTTCCGGAATGTTCGGAATTCCGGGATGTGCCATAGTTCATAGTGTCACAGTTCATGTTTTTTGCCACTTCCCTCTTAGCTGTGAGTTCCCTAGTTCATAGTTCCTGCTCTGTTTTCAGCCTCTCATAGTTCATGCTCTTAGCTCCTGCTCAGCTTTTATTGATATTAACTCTCCTACAGTCCCTCTTCCCCTCCTTCTCATTTGGTACCACCACCTTGACCTTTCCGGAATGTTCGGAATTCCGGGATGCACCAAGGTTCCGGAATGTTCGGAATTCCGGAATGCGTTCCGGAATGTTCGGAATTCCGGAATGCGTTCCGGAATGTTCGGAATTCCGGGATGCGCCATAGTTCATAGTGTCACAGTTCATGTTTTTTACACTTCCCTCTTAGCTGTGAGTCCCCTAGTTCATAGTTCCTGCTCTGTTTTCAGCCTCTCATAGTTCATGCTCTTAGCTCCTGCTCAGCTTTTATTGATATTAACTTTCCTACAGTCCCTCTTCCCCTCCTTCTCATTTGGTACCACCACCTTGACCTTTCCGGAATGTTCGGAATTCCGGGATGCGCCAAGGTTCCGGATTGTTCGGAATTCCGGAATGCGTTCCGGAATGTTCGGAATTCCGGAATGCCTTCCGGAATGTTCGGAATTCCGGGATGCGCCATAGTTCATAGTGTCACAGTTCATGTTTTTTACACTTCCCTCTTAGCTGTGAGTCCCCTAGTTCATAGTTCCTGCTCTGTTTTCAGCCTCTCATAGTTCATGCTCTTAGCTCCTGCTCAGCTTTTATTGATATTAACTCTCCTACAGTCCCTCTTCCCCTCCTTCTCATTTGGTACCACCACCTTGACCTTTCCGGAATGTTCGGAATTCCGGGATGCGCCAAGGTTCCGGAATGTTCGGAATTCCGGAATGCGTTCCGGAATGTTCGGAATTCCGGCATGCGTTCCGGAATGTTCGGAATTCCGGGATGCGCCATAGTTCATAGTGTCACAGTTCATAGTGTCACAGTTCATGTTTTTTGCCACTTCCCTCTTAGCTGTGAGTCCCCTAGTTCATAGTTCCTGCTCTGTTTTCAGCCTCTCATAGTTCATGCTCTTAGCTCCTGCTCAGCTTTTATTGATATTAACTCTCCTACAGTCCCTCTTCCCCTCCTTCTCATTTGGTACCACCACCTTGACCTTTCCGGAATGTTCGGAATTCCGGGATGCGCCAAGGTTCCGGAATGTTCGGAATTCCGGAATGCGTTCCGGAATGTTCGGAATTCCGGAATGCGTTCCGGAATGTTCGGAATTCCGGAATGCGCCAAGGTTCCGGAATGTTCGGAATTCCGGAATGCGTTCCGGAATGTTCGGAATTCCGGCATGCGTTCCGGAATGTTCGGAATTCCGGGATGCGCCATAGTTCATAGTGTCACAGTTCATAGTGTCACAGTTCATGTTTTTTGCCACTTCCCTCTTAGCTGTGAGTCCCCTAGTTCATAGTTCCTGCTCTGTTTTCAGCCTCTCATAGTTCATGCTCTTAGCTCCTGCTCAGCTTTTATTGATATTAACTCTCCTACAGTCCCTCTTCCCCTCCTTCTCATTTGGTACCACCACCTTGACCTTTCCAGAATGTTCGGAATTCCGGAATGCGTTCCGGAATGTTCGGAATTCCGGGATGCGCCATAGTTCATAGTGTCACAGTTCATAGTGTCACAGTTCATGTTTTTTGCCACTTCCCTCTTAGCTGTGAGTCCCCTAGTTCATAGTTCCTGCTCTGTTTTCAGCCTCTCATAGTTCATGCTCTTAGCTCCTGCTCAGCTTTTATTGATATTAACTCTCCTACAGTCCCTCTTCCCCTCCTTCTCATTTGGTACCACCACCTTGACCTTTCCGGAATGTTCGGAATTCCGGAATGCGTTCCGGAATGTTCGGAATTCCGGAATGCGTTCTGGAATGTTCGGAATTCCGGAATGCGTTCCGGAATGTTCGGAATTCCGGAATGCGTTCCGGAATGTTCGGAATTCCGGGATGCGCCATAGTTCATAGTGTCACAGTTCATGTTTTTTGCCACTTCCCTCTTAGCTGTGAGTCCCCTAGTTCATAGTTCCTGCTCTGTTTTCAGCCTCTCATAGTTCATGCTCTTAGCTCCTGCTCAGCTTTTATTAATATTAACTCTCCTACAGTCCCTCTTCGCCTCCTTCTCATTTGGTACCACCACCTTGACCTTTCCGGAATGTTCGGAATTCCGGAATGCGTTCCGGAATGTTCGGAATTCCGGAATGCGTTCTGGAATGTTCGGAATTCCGGAATGCGTTCCGGAATGTTCGGAATTCCGGGATGCGCCATAGTTCATAGTGTCACAGTTCATAGTGTCACAATTCATGTTTTTTGCCACTTCCCTCTTAGCTGTGAGTCCCCTAGTTCATAGTTCCTGCTCTGTTTTCAGCCTCTCATAGTTCATGCTCTTAGCTCCTGCTCAGCTTTTATTGATATTAACTCTCCTACAGTCCCTCTTCCCCTCCTTCTCATTTGGTACCACCACCTTGACCTTTCCGGAATGTTCGGAATTCCGGGATGCGCCAAGGTTCCGGAATGTTCGGAATTCCGGAATGCGTTCCGGAATGTTCGGAATTCCGGAATGCGTTCCGGAATGTTCGGAATTCCGGAATGCGTTCCGGAATGTTCGGAATTCCGGGATGCGCCATAGTTCATAGTGTCACAGTTCATGTTTTTTGCCACTTCCCTCTTAGCTGTGAGTCCCCTAGTTCATAGTTCCTGCTCTGTTTTCAGCCTCTCATAGTTCATGCTCTTAGCTCCTGCTCAGCTTTTATTGATATTAACTCTCCTACAGTCCCTCTTCCCCTCCTTCTCATTTGGTACCACCACCTTGACCTTTCCGGAATGTTCGGAATTCCGGGATGCGCCAAGGTTCCGGAATGTTCGGAATTCCGGAATGCGTTCCGGAATGTTCGGAATTCCGGGATGCGCCATAGTTCATAGTGTCACAGTTCATGTTTTTTGCCACTTCCCTCTTAGCTGTGAGTCCCCTAGTTCATAGTTCCTGCTCTGTTTTCAGCCTCTCATAGTTCATGCTCTTAGCTCCTGCTCAGCTTTTATTGATATTAACTCTCCTACAGTCCCTCTTCCCCTCCTTCTCATTTGGTACCACCACCTTGACCTTTCCGGAATGTTCGGAATTCCGGGATGCGCCAAGGTTCCGGAATGTTCGGAATTCCGGAATGCGTTCCGGAATGTTCGGAATTCCGGAATGCGTTCCGGAATGTTCGGAATTCCGGGATGCGCCATAGTTCATAGTGTCACAGTTCATGTTTTTTGCCACTTCCCTCTTAGCTGTGAGTCCCCTAGTTCATAGTTCCTGCTCTGTTTTCAGCCTCTCATAGTTCATGCTCTTAGCTCCTGCTCAGCTTTTATTGATATTAACTCTCCTACAGTCCCTCTTCCCCTCCTTCTCATTTGGTACCACCACCTTGACCTTTCCGGAATGTTCGGAATTCCGGGATGCGCCAAGGTTCCGGAATGTTCAGAATTCCGGAATGCGTTCCGGAATGTTCGGAATCCCGGGATGCGCCATAGTTCATAGTGTCACAGTTCATAGTGTCACAGTTCATGTTTTTTGCCACTTCCCTCTTAGCTGTGAGTCCCCTAGTTCATAGTTCCTGCTCTGTTTTCAGCCTCTCATAGTTCATGCTCTTAGCTCCTGCTCAGCTTTTATTGATATTAACTCTCCTACAGTCCCTCTTCCCCTCCTTCTCATTTGGTACCACCACCTTGACCTTTCCGGAATGTTCGGAATTCCGGGATGCGCAAAGGTTCCGGAATGTTCGGAATTCCGGAATGCGTTCCGGAATGTTCGGAATTCCGGAATGCGTTCCGGAATGTTCGGAATTCCGGAATGCGTTCCGGAATGTTCGGAATTCCGGAATGCCTTCCGGAATGTTCGGAATTCCGGGATGCCTTCCGGAATGTTCGGAATTCCGGGATGCGCCATAGTTCATAGTGTCACAGTTCATGTTTTTTACACTTCCCTCTTAGCTGTGAGTCCCCTAGTTCATAGTTCCTGCTCTGTTTTCAGCCTCTCATAGTTCATGCTCTTAGCTCCTGCTCAGCTTTTATTGATATTAACTCTCCTACAGTCCCTCTTCGCCTCCTTCTCATTTGGTACCACCACCTTGACCTTTCCGGAATGTTCGGAATTCCGGAATGCGTTCCGGAATGTTCGGAATTCCGGAATGCGTTCCGGAATGTTCGGAATTCCGGAATGCGTTCCGGAATGTTTGGAATTCCGGGATGCGCCATAGTTCATAGTGTCACAGTTCATGTTTTTTGCCACTTCCCTCTTAGCTGTGAGTCCCCTAGTTCATAGTTCCTGCTCTGTTTTCAGCCTCTCATAGTTCATGCTCTTAGCTCCTGCTCAGCTTTTATTAATATTAACTCTCCTACAGTCCCTCTTCGCCTCCTTCTCATTTGGTACCACCACCTTGACCTTTCCGGAATGTTCGGAATTCCGGAATGCGTTCCGGAATGTTCGGAATTCCGGAATGCGTTCCGGAATGTTCGGAATTCCGGGATGCGCCATAGTTCATAGTGTCACAGTTCATGTTTTTTGCCACTTCCCTCTTAGCTGTGAGTCCCCTAGCACAGACTGGGATGTATTCAAGGTGCAGGACACTGACAATCGTGTCGCATTGGACAGTTACACCTCCACTGTCTTGGACTACATCTGTTTCTGTGTGGACAATGTAACAACTTGGAAACGACTCCGTGTGTTCCCTAATAATCCACCCTGGATGACACACGGAGTTCAACAACTTATTCGAACGAGGAACAACGCTTTCAAATCCGGGGACCAGGAGGCATACAGTGTTGCCAGGGCCAACCTGAGAAGAGGCATTAAGACTGCCAAGCAGCAGCACAGGAGGCGTATCGAGGCCAGGTTTGAGAACAACACAAACCCAAGGCAGGTCTGGGAGGGCATCAGGGCTATCACGGACTACAAAAGGAGAACACCATCACCCTCAGCCGACAGTTCTATTCTGGCTGAGGATCTAAATCTCTTTTACGCCCGTTTTGATAGGGAGAACACCGACCCTGTCCTGTCCCCTCTCCCCTCAACCGACCCTGCTCCAGTCCTGAGCACTCATGAGCTGAGGCGTGTGTTCCGGAGCATTAACACCAGGAAGGCGGCCGGGCCAGATGGAGTGCTGGGCCGGGTGCTAAAAGACTGTGCTGCGGACCTGGCGGACGTCTTCACCTCTATATATAACACCTCGTTGTCCTGTTCACTGGTGCCATCCTGTTTCAAAGCAGCAACCATCGTTCCCATCCCAAAACAGTCAAATGTCACATGTCTGAACGATTTCAGACCTGTGGCACTCACCCCCATTCCCGCCAAATGCCTGGAGAGACTGGTCATTAAACACATCAGAGCTGCTTTTCCACCATCCCTGGACTCGCACCAGTTTGCATACAGGGAGAACCGGTCAACCGAGGATGCGATCGCCACAGTGCTGCACACATTACTGAAGCACTTGGAACACAGGAACACCTATGCACGGCTCCTCTTTGTAGACTACAGCTCGGCTTTTAATACCATCCGGCCATACAAACTCCGTCCCAAACTCCACCAACTGGGACTTAACTCCTCTCTGTGCAACTGGATTGTGGACTTCCTCACTAACCGTAGACAGAGTGTCAGAGTGGGTAAGAACACCTCTTCCACCCTTGTGGTCAACACCGGTGCCCCTCAGGGGTGTGTCCTGAGCCCTCTGCTATACACTCTCTTCACCCATGACTGTATTTCCTCCTGCGCGTCCAATCTCATTGTTAAGTTTGCCGATGACACTACAGTGCTCGGACTTATATCCAACAACGATGAGACAAACTACAGGACAGAGGTGCAACAACTAGAGTCATGGTGCCACGACAATAACTTGGTCTTAAACACCAAAAAGACCAAGGAGATCATTGTAGATTTCCGGAGGAAGGGTCATAACAACTATCTGCCTCTCTTCATTGGCAGTGAGGCGGTGGAGAGGGTGAGTAGTTTTAAATTCTTGGGGGTAACTGTGACCGAGGACCTGTCCTGGGGCAACCATATCACCTCAGTTGCACGGAAGGCCCAACAGCGCCTCTACTACCTGAGGAGACTGCGGAGCGCACACATTCCCAGATCTCTGATGTTGAACTTCTACAACTGTGCCATCAGCAGTGTTCTGACGTATGGATTTCTAGTGTGGTTCCCCAGCTGCACCAAGGCCGATCAGCAAGCACTCCAGCGGGTGGTGAAAGAAGCTGGCAGAATTATTGGAACAAGTCTGCCAGAGATTAGTAATATCTTCCCCACTCACTGTCTGAGGAGGGTGCATAGTATCCTGCGGGACCAACATCACCCTGCGCGCCACCTTTTCCACCTGCTGCCCTCAGGGAGAAGGTACAGGTCTATACAGGCCAGAACATCCAGATTGGCCAACAGCCTGTATCCACAGGCTGTGAGGCTTCTGAACTCTCTGCCCCCCTCTCACGGACAATAACCATATCCAACTCTTTAATAGCACTGAACTGGTCTGCATTGGTGCATCATATCTTTATTCTCTTTCCCCCTCCTGTCCCCCACCCCTCTTTCTTAAATAGATAACTATCATATCTGACATCATATATCACAGTACAATAATAATATTGTATGGGTTGCATTGTTGTACTTTGTCATGTTTCTCAGGTCTTTGTCTGAATTTCTTATGAACATTACTTGTCATGTTCTCATGTTGTTGCTAAGGATTGTCTTATTGCACTGGAGTCACACTGGGTTAAATATTTACACTTGGGTTTTAAGGGGTATTTATTATTTTCTTTATTATTGTATTTATGGGTTGTACGGAAGCTCCAAACGCAATTTCATTGTTCTCTGACAATGACAATAAATACTTATCTATCTATCTATATCTAGTTCATAGTTCCTGCTCTGTTTTCAGCCTCTCATAGTTCATGCTCTTAGCTCCTGCTCAGCTTTTATTGATATTAACTCTCCTACAGTCCCTCTTCCCCTCCTTCTCATTTGGTACCACCACCTTGACCTTTCCGGAATGTTCGGAATTCCGGGATGCGCCAAGGTTCCGGAATGTTCGGAATTCCGGAATGTGTTCCGGAATGTTCGGAATTCCGGAATGCGTTCCGGAATGTTCGGAATTCCGGAATGCGTTCCGGAATGTTCGGAATTCCGGGATGCGCCAAGGTTCCGGAATGTTCGGAATTCCGGGATGCGCCATAGTTCATAGTGTCACAGTTCATGTTTTTTGCCACTTCCCTCTTAGCTGTGAGTCCCCTAGTTCATAGTTCCTGCTCTGTTTTCAGCCTCTCATAGTTCATGCTCTTAGCTCCTGCTCAGCTTTTATTGATATTAACTCTCCTACAGTCCCTCTTCCCCTCCTTCTCATTTGGTACCACCACCTTGACCTTTCCGGAATGTTCGGAATTCCGGGATGCGCCAAGGTTCCGGAATGTTCGGAATTCCGGAATGCGTTCCGGAATGTTCGGAATTCCGGAATGCGTTCCGGAATGTTCGGAATTCCGGGATGCGCCATAATTCATAGTGTCACAGTTCATGTTTTTTGCCACTTCCCTCTTAGCTGTGAGTCCCCTAGTTCATAGTTCCTGCTCTGTTTTCAGCCTCTCATAGTTCATGCTCTTAGCTCCTGCTCAGCTTTTATTGATATTAACTCTCCTACAGTCCCTCTTCCCCTCCTTCTCATTTGGTACCACCACCTTGACCTTTCCGGAATGTTCGGAATTCGGGGATGCGCCAAGGTTCCGGAATGTTCGGAATTCCGGAATGCGTTCCGGGATGTTCGGAATTCCGGGATGCGCCATAGTTCATAGTGTCACAGTTCATAGTGTCACAGTTCATGTTTTTTGCCACTTCCCTCTTAGCTGTGAGTCCCCTAGTTCATAGTTCCTGCTCTGTTTTCAGCCTCTCATAGTTCATGCTCTTAGCTCCTGCTCAGCTTTCATTGATATTAACTCTCCTACAGTCCCTCTTCCCCTCCTTCTCATTTGGTACCACCACCTTGACCTTTCCGGAATGTTCGGAATTCCGGAATGCGTTCCGGAATGTTCGGAATTCCGGGATGCGCCATAGTTCATAGTGTCACAGTTCATGTTTTTTGCCACTTCCCTCTTAGCTGTGAGTCCCCTTGTTCATAGTTCCTGCTCTGTTTTCAGCCTCTCATAGTTCATGCTCTTAGCTCCTGCTCAGCTTTTATTGATATTAACTCTCCTACAGTCCCTCTTCCCCTCCTTCTCATTTGGTACCACCACCTTGACCTTTCCGGAATGTTCGGAATTCGGGGATGCGCCAAGGTTCCGGAATGTTCGGAATTCCGGAATGCGTTCCGGAATGTTCGGAATTCCGGAATGCGTTCCGGAATGTTCGGAATTCCGGGATGCGCCATAGTTCATAGTGTCACAGTTCATGTTTTTTGCCACTTCCCTCTTAGCTGTGAGTCCCCTAGTTCATAGTTCCTGCTCTGTTTTCAGCCTCTCATAGTTCATGCTCTTAGCTCCTGCTCAGCTTTTATTGATATTAACTCTCCTACAGTCCCTCTTCCCCTCCTTCTCATTTGGTACCACCACCTTGACCTTTCCGGAATGTTCGGAATTCCGGGATGCGCCAAGGTTCCGGAATGTTCGGAATTCCGGAATGCGTTCCGGAATGTTCGGAATTCCGGAATGCGTTCCGGAATGTTCGGAATTCCGGAATGCGTTCCGGAATGTTCGGAATTCCGGGATGCGCCATAGTTCATAGTGTCACAGTTCATGTTTTTTGCCACTTCCCTCTTAGCTGTGAGTCCCCTAGTTCATAGTTCCTGCTCTGTTTTCAGCCTCTCATAGTTCATGCTCTTAGCTCCTGCTCAGCTTTTATTGATATTAACTCTCCTACAGTCCCTCTTCCCCTCCTTCTCATTTGGTACCACCACCTTGACCTTTCCGGAATGTTCGGAATTCGGGGATGCGCCAAGGTTCCGGAATGTTCGGAATTCCGGAATGCGTTCCGGAATGTTCGGAATTCCGGGATGCGCCATAGTTCATAGTGTCACAGTTCATAGTGTCACAGTTCATGTTTTTTGCCACTTCCCTCTTAGCTGTGAGTCCCCTAGTTCATAGTTCCTGCTCTGTTTTCAGCCTCTCATAGTTCATGCTCTTAGCTCCTGCTCAGCTTTCATTGATATTAACTCTCCTACAGTCCCTCTTCCCCTCCTTCTCATTTGGTACCACCACCTTGACCTTTCCGGAATGTTCGGAATTCCGGAATGCGTTCCGGAATGTTCGGAATTCCGGAATGCGTTCTGGAATGTTCGGAATTCCGGAATGCGTTCCGGAATGTTCGGAATTCCGGGATGCGCCATAGTTCATAGTGTCACAGTTCATGTTTTTTAAACTTCCCTCTTAGCTTTGAGTCCCCTAGTTCATAGTTCCTGCTCTGTTTTCAGCCTCTCATAGTTCATGCTCTTAGCTCCTGCTCAGCTTTTATTGATATTAACTCTCCTACAGTCCCTCTTCCCCTCCTTCTCATTTGGTACCACCACCTTGACCTTTCCGGAATGTTCGGAATTCCGGAATGCGTTCCGGAATGTTCGGAATTCCGGGATGCACCAAGGTTCCGGAATGTTCGGAATTCCGGAATGCGTTCCGGAATGTTCGGAATTCCGGAATGCGTTCCGGAATGTTCGGAATTCCGGGATGCGCCATAGTTCATAGTGTCACAGTTCATGTTTTTTACACTTCCCTCTTAGCTTTGAGTCCCCTAGTTCATAGTTCCTGCTCTGTTTTCAGCCTCTCATAGTTCATGCTCTTAGCTCCTGCTCAGCTTTTATTGATATTAACTCTCCTACAGTCCCTCTTCCCCTCCTTCTCATTTGGTACCACCACCTTGACCTTTCCGGAATGTTCGGAATTCGGGGATGCGCCAAGGTTCCGGAATGTTCGGAATTCCGGAATGCGTTCCGGAATGTTCGGAATTCCGGAATGCGTTCCGGAATGTTCGGAATTCCGGGATGCGCCATAGTTCATAGTGTCACAGTTCATGTTTTTTGCCACTTCCCTCTTAGCTGTGAGTCCCCTAGTTCATAGTTCCTGCTCTGTTTTCAGCCTCTCATAGTTCATGCTCTTAGCTCCTGCTCAGCTTTTATTGATATTAACTCTCCTACAGTCCCTCTTCCCCTCCTTCTCATTTGGTACCACCACCTTGACCTTTCCGGAATGTTCGGAATTCGGGGATGCGCCAAGGTTCCGGAATGTTCGGAATTCCGGAATGCGTTCCGGAATGTTCGGAATTCCGGAATGCGTTCCGGAATGTTCGGAATTCCGGGATGCGCCATAGTTCATAGTGTCACAGTTCATGTTTTTTGCCACTTCCCTCTTAGCTGTGAGTCCCCTAGTTCATAGTTCCTGCTCTGTTTTCAGCCTCTCATAGTTCATGCTCTTAGCTCCTGCTCAGCTTTTATTGATATTAACTCTCCTACAGTCCCTCTTCCCCTCCTTCTCATTTGGTACCACCACCTTGACCTTTCCGGAATGTTCGGAATTCGGGGATGCGCCAAGGTTCCGGAATGTTCGGAATTCCGGAATGCGTTCCGGAATGTTCGGAATTCCGGGATGCGCCATAGTTCATAGTGTCACAGTTCATAGTGTCACAGTTCATGTTTTTTGCCACTTCCCTCTTAGCTGTGAGTCCCCTAGTTCATAGTTCCTGCTCTGTTTTCAGCCTCTCATAGTTCATGCTCTTAGCTCCTGCTCAGCTTTCATTGATATTAACTCTCCTACAGTCCCTCTTCCCCTCCTTCTCATTTGGTACCACCACCTTGACCTTTCCGGAATGTTCGGAATTCCGGAATGCGTTCCGGAATGTTCGGAATTCCGGAATGCGTTCTGGAATGTTCGGAATTCCGGAATGCGTTCCGGAATGTTCGGAATTCCGGGATGCGCCATAGTTCATAGTGTCACAGTTCATGTTTTTTAAACTTCCCTCTTAGCTTTGAGTCCCCTAGTTCATAGTTCCTGCTCTGTTTTCAGCCTCTCATAGTTCATGCTCTTAGCTCCTGCTCAGCTTTTATTGATATTAACTCTCCTACAGTCCCTCTTCCCCTCCTTCTCATTTGGTACCACCACCTTGACCTTTCCGGAATGTTCGGAATTCCGGAATGCGTTCCGGAATGTTCGGAATTCCGGGATGCGTTCCGGAATGTTCGGAATTCCGGAATGCGTTCCGGAATGTTCGGAATTCCGGAATGCGTTCCGGAATGTTCGGAATTCCGGGATGCGCCATAGTTCATAGTGTCACAGTTCATGTTTTTTACACTTCCCTCTTAGCTTTGAGTCCCCTAGTTCATAGTTCCTGCTCTGTTTTCAGCCTCTCATAGTTCATGCTCTTAGCTCCTGCTCAGCTTTTATTGATATTAACTCTCCTACAGTCCCTCTTCCCCTCCTTCTCATTTGGTACCACCACCTTGACCTTTCCGGAATGTTCGGAATTCCGGGATGCGCCAAGGTTCCGGAATGTTCGGAATTCCGGAATGCGTTCCGGAATGTTCGGAATTCCGGAATGCGTTCCGGAATGTTCGGAATTCCGGGATGCGCCATAATTCATAGTGTCACAGTTCATGTTTTTTGCCACTTCCCTCTTAGCTGTGAGTCCCCTAGTTCATAGTTCCTGCTCTGTTTTCAGCCTCTCATAGTTCATGCTCTTAGCTCCTGCTCAGCTTTTATTGATATTAACTCTCCTACAGTCCCTCTTCCCCTCCTTCTCATTTGGTACCACCACCTTGACCTTTCCGGAATGTTCGGAATTCCGGGATGCGCCAAGGTTCCGGAATGTTCGGAATTCCGGAATGCGTTCCGGAATGTTCGGAATTCCGGAATGCGTTCCGGAATGTTCGGAATTCCGGGATGCGCCATAGTTCATAGTGTCACAGTTCATGTTTTTTGCCACTTCCCTCTTAGCTGTGAGTCCCCTAGTTCATAGTTCCTGCTCTGTTTTCAGCCTCTCATAGTTCATGCTCTTAGCTCCTGCTCAGCTTTTATTGATATTAACTCTCCTACAGTCCCTCTTCCCCTCCTTCTCATTTGGTACCACCACCTTGACCTTTCCGGAATGTTCGGAATTCGGGGATGCGCCAAGGTTCCGGAATGTTCGGAATTCCGGAATGCGTTCCGGAATGTTCGGAATTACGGGATGCGCCATAGTTCATAGTGTCACAGTTCATAGTGTCACAGTTCATGTTTTTTGCCACTTCCCTCTTAGCTGTGAGTCCCCTAGTTCATAGTTCCTGCTCTGTTTTCAGCCTCTCATAGTTCATGCTCTTAGCTCCTGCTCAGCTTTCATTGATATTAACTCTCCTACAGTCCCTCTTCCCCTCCTTCTCATTTGGTACCACCACCTTGACCTTTCCGGAATGTTCGGAATTCCGGAATGCGTTCCGGAATGTTCGGAATTCCGGAATGCGTTCTGGAATGTTCGGAATTCCGGAATGCGTTCCGGAATGTTCGGAATTCCGGGATGCGCCATAGTTCATAGTGTCACAGTTCATGTTTTTTAAACTTCCCTCTTAGCTTTGAGTCCCCTAGTTCATAGTTCCTGCTCTGTTTTCAGCCTCTCATAGTTCATGCTCTTAGCTCCTGCTCAGCTTTTATTGATATTAACTCTCCTACAGTCCCTCTTCCCCTCCTTCTCATTTGGTACCACCACCTTGACCTTTCCGGAATGTTCGGAATTCCGGGATGCGCCAAGGTTCCGGAATGTTCGGAATTCCGGAATGCGTTCCGGAATGTTCGGAATTCCGGAATGCGTTCCGGAATGTTCGGAATTCCGGGATGCGCCATAGTTCATAGTGTCACAGTTCATAGTGTCACAGTTCATGTTTTTTGCCACTTCCCTCTTACCTGTGAGTCCCCTAGTTCATAGTTCCTGCTCTGTTTTCAGCCTCTCATAGTTCATGCTCTTAGCTCCTGCTCAGCTTTCATTGATATTAACTCTCCTACAGTCCCTCTTCCCCTCCTTCTCATTTGGTACCACCACCTTGACCTTTCCGGAATGTTCGGAATTCCGGAATGCGTTCCGGAATGTTCGGAATTCCGGAATGCGTTCTGGAATGTTCGGAATTCCGGAATGCGTTCCGGAATGTTCGGAATTCCGGGATGCGCCATAGTTCATAGTGTCACAGTTCATGTTTTTTAAACTTCCCTCTTAGCTTTGAGTCCCCTAGTTCATAGTTCCTGCTCTGTTTTCAGCCTCTCATAGTTCATGCTCTTAGCTCCTGCTCAGCTTTTATTGATATTAACTCTCCTACAGTCCCTCTTCCCCTCCTTCTCATTTGGTACCACCACCTTGACCTTTCCGGAATGTTCGGAATTCCGGGATGCGCCAAGGTTCCGGAATGTTCGGAATTCCGGAATGCGTTCCGGAATGTTCGGAATTCCGGAATGCGTTCCGGAATGTTCGGAATTCCGGAATGCGTTCCGGAATGTTCGGAATTCCGGAATGCGTTCCGGAATGTTCGGAATTCCGGGATGCGCCATAGTTCATAGTGTCACAGTTCATGTTTTTTGCCACTTCCCTCTTAGCTGTGAGTCCCCTAGTTCATAGTTCCTGCTCTGTTTTCAGCCTCTCATAGTTCATGCTCTTAGCTCCTGCTCAGCTTTTATTGATATTAACTCTCCTACAGTCCCTCTTCCCCTCCTTCTCATTTGGTACCACCACCTTGACCTTTCCGGAATGTTCGGAATTCCGGGATGCGCCAAGGTTCCGGAATGTTCGGAATTCCGGAATGCGTTCCGGAATGTTCGGAATTCCGGGATGCGCCATAGTTCATAGTGTCACAGTTCATAGTGTCACAGTTCATGTTTTTTGCCACTTCCCTCTTAGCTGTGAGTCCCCTAGTTCATAGTTCCTGCTCTGTTTTCAGCCTCTCATAGTTCATGCTCTTAGCTCCTGCTCAGCTTTTATTGATATTAACTCTCCTACAGTCCCTCTTCCCCTCCTTCTCATTTGGTACCACCACCTTGACCTTTCCGGAATGTTCGGAATTCCGGAATGCGTTCCGGAATGTTCGGAATTCCGGGATGCGCCATAGTTCATAGTGTCACAGTTCATAGTGTCACAGTTCATGTTTTTTGCCACTTCCCTCTTAGCTGTGAGTCCCCTAGTTCATAGTTCCTGCTCTGTTTTCAGCCTCTCATAGTTCATGCTCTTAGCTCCTGCTCAGCTTTTATTGATATTAACTCTCCTACAGTCCCTCTTCCCCTCCTTCTCATTTGGTACCACCACCTTGACCTTTACGGAATGTTCGGAATTCCGGGATGCGCCAAGGTTCCGGAATGTTCGGAATTCCGGAATGTGTTCCGGAATGTTCGGAATTCCGGGATGCGCCATAGTTCATAGTGTCACAGTTCATAGTGTCACAGTTCATGTTTTTTGCCACTTCCCTCTTAGCTGTGAGTCCCCTAGTTCATAGTTCCTGCTCTGTTTTCAGCCTCTCATAGTTCATGCTCTTAGCTCCTGCTCAGCTTTTATTGATATTAACTCTCCTACAGTCCCTCTTCCCCTCCTTCTCATTTGGTACCACCACCTTGACCTTTCCGGAATGTTCGGAATTCCGGAATGCGTTCCGGAATGTTCGGAATTCCGGGATGCGCCATAGTTCATAGTGTCACAGTTCATAGTGTCACAGTTCATGTTTTTTGCCACTTCCCTCTTAGCTGTGAGTCCCCTAGTTCATAGTTCCTGCTCTGTTTTCAGCCTCTCATAGTTCATGCTCTTAGCTCCTGCTCAGCTTTTATTGATATTAACTCTCCTACAGTCCCTCTTCCCCTCCTTCTCATTTGGTACCACCACCTTGACCTTTCCGGAATGTTCGGAATTCCGGGATGCGCCAAGGTTCCGGAATGTTCGGAATTCCGGAATGCGTTCCGGAATGTTCGGAATTCCGGAATGCGTTCCGGAATGTTCGGAATTCCGGGATGCGCCATAGTTCATAGTGTCACAGTTCATGTTTTTTGCCACTTCCCTCTTAGCTGTGAGTCCCCTAGTTCATAGTTCCTGCTCTGTTTTCAGCCTCTCATAGTTCATGCTCTTAGCTGCTGCTCAATTCAATTCAATTCAATTTTATTTATATAGCGCCAAATCACAACAAAAGTCACCTCAAGGCGCTTCATAGATACAGAGAAAAACCCAACAATCATATGACCCCCTATGAGCAAGCACTTTGGCGACAGTGGGAAGGAAAAACTCCCTTTTAACAGGAAGAAACCTCCGGCAGAACCAGGCTCAGGGAGGGGCGGCCATCTGCTGCGACCGGTTGGGGTGAGAGAAGGAAGACAGGATAAAAGACATGCTGTGGAAGAGAGACAGAGGTTAATAACAGATATGATTCAATGCAGAGAGGTCTATTAATACATAGTGAGTGAGAAAGGTGACTGGAAAGGAAAAACTCAATGCATCTTGGGAATCCCCCGGCAGCCTACGTCTATTGCAGCATAACTAAGGGAGGATTCAGGGTCACCTGGTCCAGCCCTAACTATATGCTTTAGCAAAAAGGAAAGTTTTAAGCCTAATCTTAAAAGTAGAGATAGTTTCTGTCTCCCGAATCCAAACTGGAAGCTGGTTCCACAGAAGAGGGGCCTGAAAACTGAAGGCTCTGCCTCCCATTCTACTTTTAAATACTCTAGGAACAACAAGTAGGCCTGCAGAGCGAGAGCGAAGTGCTCTAATAGGGTGATATGGTACTACAAGGTCATTAAGATAAGATGGGGCCTGATTATTTAAGACCTTGTATGTGAGGAGCAGGATTTTGAATTCAATTCTGGATTTAACAGGAAGCCAATGAAGGGAAGCCAAAACAGGAGAAATATGCTCTCTCCTTCTAGTCCCTGTCAGTACTCTTGCTGCAGCATTTTGGATTAGCTGAAGGCTTTTCAGTGAGTTTTTTGGACATCCTGATAATAATGAATTACAGTAGTCCAGCCTGGAAGTAATAAATGCATGAACTAGTTTTTCAGCGTCACTCTGAGACAGGATATTTCTAATTTTAGAGATGTTGCGCAAATGGAAGAAAGCAGTCTTACATATTTGTTTAATATGTGCGTTGAAGGACATGTCCTGGTCAAAAATGACTCCAAGGTTCCTCACAGCGTTACTGGAGGCCAAGGTAATGCCATCCAGAGTATGAATCTGGTTAGAGACCATATTTCTAAGATTTTCAGGGCCGAGTACAATAACCTCAGTTTTATCTGAATTAAGAAGCAGAAAGTTAGCGGCCATCCAGGTCTTTATGTCTTTAAGACATTCCTGCAGTTTAACTAATTGGTGTGTGTTATCTGGCTTCATGGACAGATAGAGCTGGGTGTCATCTGCATAGCAGTGAAAATGTATGCTATGTCTTCTAATGATGCTGCCTAAGGGAAGCATGTATAATGTAAACAGAATTGGTCCTAGCACTGAACCCTGTGGAACTCCATAATTAACCTCAGTGTGTGAAGAGGACTCTCCATTTACATGCACTAATTGGAGTCTATTAGATAGATATGATACAAACCACTGCAGTGCAGTACCTGTAATACCTACAGCATGTTCTAATCGCTCTAATAGGATATTATGGTCGACAGTATCGAACGCTGCACTGAGGTCTAGCAGGACAAGCACAGAGATGAGTCCACTGTCAGAGGCCATAAGAAGATCATTTGTAACCTTCACTAAAGCTGTTTCTGTGCTGTGATGAGCTCTGAAACCTGACTGAAACTCTTCAAATAAACCATTCCTCTGCAGATGATCTGTTAGCTGTTTGACAACTACTCTTTCAAGGATTTTTGATATGAAAGGAAGGTTGGAGATTGGCCTGTAATTAGCTAAGACTGCTGGGTCTAGAGATGGCTTTTTGAGTAAAGGTTTAACCACAGCCAGCTTGAAGGCCTGTGGTACATAGCCGACCATTAGAGATAGGTTGATCATATTTAAGATCGAAGAATTAATCAATGGCAGGACTTCTTTGAGCAGTTTTGTAGGAATGGGGTCTAAAAGACACGTTGATGGTTTGGAGGAAGTAATTATTGAAGTTAACTCAGAAAGATCAATTGGAGAAAAAGAGTCTAACTTAACATCAATGGTACTAAGAGTAGCTGTAGATAATATTACATCTGTGGGATGATTACTGGTAATTTTTTCTCTAATGATAAAAATTTTATTTGTGAAGAAGTTCATGAAGTCATTACTAGTTAACGTTAAAGGGATGGTTGGCTCAACAGAGCTCTGACTGTTTGTCAGCCTGGCTACAGTGCTGAAGAGAAACCTGGGGTTGTTCTTATTTTCTTCAATCAGTGATGAATAGTAAGATGTTCTGGCTTTGCGGAGGGCTTTCTTATAAAGCAGCAAACTATTTCTCCAGGTTAAATGATGATCCTCTAAATTTGTGGCACGCCATTTCCTCTCCAGATTACGAGTCATCTGCTTTAGGGTACGTGTTTGAGAATTATACCACGGAGTCAGGTACTTCTGATTAGAGACCTTAGTTTTCACTGGAGCTACAGTATCCAGAGTCGTACGTAGTGAGGAGGTGAAATTCATGTCATCAGCTTTTATTGATATTAACTCTCCTACAGTCCCTCTTCCCCTCCTTCTCATTTGGTACCACCACCTTGACCTTTCCGGAATGTTCGGAATTCCGGGATGCGCCAAGGTTCCGGAATGTTCGGAATTCCGTAATGCGTTCCGGAATGTTCGGAAGTCCGGAATGCGTTCCGGAATGTTCGGAATTCCGGGATGCGCCATAGTTCATAGTGTCACAGTTCATGTTTTTTGCCACTTCCCTCTTAGCTGTGAGTCCCCTAGTTCATAGTTCCTGCTCTGTTTTCAGCCTCTCATAGTTCATGCTCTTAGCTCCTGCTCAGCTTTTATTGATATTAACTCTCCTACAGTCCCTCTTCCCCTCCTTCTCATTTGGTACCACCACCTTGACCTTTCCGGAATGTTCGGAATTCCGGGATGCGCCAAGGTTCCGGAATGTTCGGAATTCCGGAATGCGTTCCGGAATGTTCGGAATTCCGGAATGCGTTCCGGAATGTTCGGAATTCCGGAATGCGTTCCGGAATGTTCGGAATTCCGGGATGCGCCATAGTTCATAGTGTCACAGTTCATGTTTTTTGCCACTTCCCTCTTAGCTGTGAGTCCCCTAGTTCATAGTTCCTGCTCTGTTTTCAGCCTCTCATAGTTCATGCTCTTAGCTCCTGCTCAGCTTTTATTGATATTAACTCTCCTACAGTCCCTCTTCCCCTCCTTCTCATTTGGTACCACCACCTTGACCTTTCCGGAATGTTCGGAATTCCGGGATGCGCCAAGGTTCCGGAATGTTCGAAATTTCGGAATGCGTTCCGGAATGTTCGGAATTCCGGGATGCGCCATAGTTCATAGTGTCACAGTTCATGTTTTTTGCCACTTCCCTCTTAGCTGTGAGTCCCCTAGTTCATAGTTCCTGCTCTGTTTTCAGCCTCTCATAGTTCATGCTCTTAGCTCCTGCTCAGCTTTTATTGATATTAACTCTCCTACAGTCCCTCTTCCCCTCCTTCTCATTTGGTACCACCACCTTGACCTTTCCGGAATGTTCGGAATTCCGGGATGCGCCAAGGTTCCGGAATGTTCGGAATTCCGGAATGCGTTCCGGAATGTTCGGAATTCCGGAATGCGTTCCGGAATGTTCGGAATTCCGGGATGCGCCATAGTTCATAGTGTCACAGTTCATGTTTTTTGCCACTTCCCTCTTAGCTGTGAGTCCCCTAGTTCATAGTTCCTGCTCTGTTTTCAGCCTCTCATAGTTCATGCTCTTAGCTCCTGCTCAGCTTTTATTGATATTAACTCTCCTACAGTCCCTCTTCCCCTCCTTCTCATTTGGTACCACCACCTTGACCTTTCCGGAATGTTCGGAATTCCGGAATGCGTTCCGGAATGTTCGGAATTCCGGAATGTTCGGAATTCCGGAAGGCGTTCTGGAATGTTCGGAATTCCGGGATGCGCCATAGTTCATAGTGTCACAGTTCATGTTTTTTGCCACTTCCCTCTTAGCTGTGAGTCCCCTAGTTCATAGTTCCTGCTCTGTTTTCAGCCTCTCATAGTTCATGCTCTTAGCTCCTGCTCAGCTTTTATTGATATTAACTCTCCTACAGTCCCTCTTCCCCTCCTTCTCATTTGGTACCACCACCTTGACCTTTCCGGAATGTTCGGAATTCCGGAATGCGTTCCGGAATGTTCGGAATTCCGGGATGCGCCATAGTTCATAGTGTCACAGTTCATAGTGTCACAGTTCATGTTTTTTGCCACTTCCCTCTTAGCTGTGAGTCCCCTAGTTCATAGTTCCTGCTCTGTTTTCAGCCTCTCATAGTTCATGCTCTTAGCTCCTGCTCAGCTTTTATTGATATTAACTCTCCTACAGTCCCTCTTCCCCTCCTTCTCATTTGGTACCACCACCTTGACCTTTACGGAATGTTCGGAATTCCGGGATGCGCCAAGGTTCCGGAATGTTCGGAATTCCGGAATGTGTTCCGGAATGTTCGGAATTCCGGGATGCGCCATAGTTCATAGTGTCACAGTTCATAGTGTCACAGTTCATGTTTTTTGCCACTTCCCTCTTAGCTGTGAGTCCCCTAGTTCATAGTTCCTGCTCTGTTTTCAGCCTCTCATAGTTCATGCTCTTAGCTCCTGCTCAGCTTTTATTGATATTAACTCTCCTACAGTCCCTCTTCCCCTCCTTCTCATTTGGTACCACCACCTTGACCTTTCCGGAATGTTCGGAATTCCGGAATGCGTTCCGGAATGTTCGGAATTCCGGGATGCGCCATAGTTCATAGTGTCACAGTTCATAGTGTCACAGTTCATGTTTTTTGCCACTTCCCTCTTAGCTGTGAGTCCCCTAGTTCATAGTTCCTGCTCTGTTTTCAGCCTCTCATAGTTCATGCTCTTAGCTCCTGCTCAGCTTTTATTGATATTAACTCTCCTACAGTCCCTCTTCCCCTCCTTCTCATTTGGTACCACCACCTTGACCTTTCCGGAATGTTCGGAATTCCGGGATGCGCCAAGGTTCCGGAATGTTCGGAATTCCGGAATGCGTTCCGGAATGTTCGGAATTCCGGAATGCGTTCCGGAATGTTCGGAATTCCGGGATGCGCCATAGTTCATAGTGTCACAGTTCATGTTTTTTGCCACTTCCCTCTTAGCTGTGAGTCCCCTAGTTCATAGTTCCTGCTCTGTTTTCAGCCTCTCATAGTTCATGCTCTTAGCTGCTGCTCAATTCAATTCAATTCAATTTTATTTATATAGCGCCAAATCACAACAAAAGTCACCTCAAGGCGCTTCATAGATACAGAGAAAAACCCAACAATCATATGACCCCCTATGAGCAAGCACTTTGGCGACAGTGGGAAGGAAAAACTCCCTTTTAACAGGAAGAAACCTCCGGCAGAACCAGGCTCAGGGAGGGGCGGCCATCTGCTGCGACCGGTTGGGGTGAGAGAAGGAAGACAGGATAAAAGACATGCTGTGGAAGAGAGACAGAGGTTAATAACAGATATGATTCAATGCAGAGAGGTCTATTAATACATAGTGAGTGAGAAAGGTGACTGGAAAGGAAAAACTCAATGCATCTTGGGAATCCCCCGGCAGCCTACGTCTATTGCAGCATAACTAAGGGAGGATTCAGGGTCACCTGGTCCAGCCCTAACTATATGCTTTAGCAAAAAGGAAAGTTTTAAGCCTAATCTTAAAAGTAGAGATAGTTTCTGTCTCCCGAATCCAAACTGGAAGCTGGTTCCACAGAAGAGGGGCCTGAAAACTGAAGGCTCTGCCTCCCATTCTACTTTTAAATACTCTAGGAACAACAAGTAGGCCTGCAGAGCGAGAGCGAAGTGCTCTAATAGGGTGATATGGTACTACAAGGTCATTAAGATAAGATGGGGCCTGATTATTTAAGACCTTGTATGTGAGGAGCAGGATTTTGAATTCAATTCTGGATTTAACAGGAAGCCAATGAAGGGAAGCCAAAACAGGAGAAATATGCTCTCTCCTTCTAGTCCCTGTCAGTACTCTTGCTGCAGCATTTTGGATTAGCTGAAGGCTTTTCAGTGAGTTTTTTGGACATCCTGATAATAATGAATTACAGTAGTCCAGCCTGGAAGTAATAAATGCATGAACTAGTTTTTCAGCGTCACTCTGAGACAGGATATTTCTAATTTTAGAGATGTTGCGCAAATGGAAGAAAGCAGTCTTACATATTTGTTTAATATGTGCGTTGAAGGACATGTCCTGGTCAAAAATGACTCCAAGGTTCCTCACAGCGTTACTGGAGGCCAAGGTAATGCCATCCAGAGTATGAATCTGGTTAGAGACCATATTTCTAAGATTTTCAGGGCCGAGTACAATAACCTCAGTTTTATCTGAATTAAGAAGCAGAAAGTTAGCGGCCATCCAGGTCTTTATGTCTTTAAGACATTCCTGCAGTTTAACTAATTGGTGTGTGTTATCTGGCTTCATGGACAGATAGAGCTGGGTGTCATCTGCATAGCAGTGAAAATGTATGCTATGTCTTCTAATGATGCTGCCTAAGGGAAGCATGTATAATGTAAACAGAATTGGTCCTAGCACTGAACCCTGTGGAACTCCATAATTAACCTCAGTGTGTGAAGAGGACTCTCCATTTACATGCACTAATTGGAGTCTATTAGATAGATATGATACAAACCACTGCAGTGCAGTACCTGTAATACCTACAGCATGTTCTAATCGCTCTAATAGGATATTATGGTCGACAGTATCGAACGCTGCACTGAGGTCTAGCAGGACAAGCACAGAGATGAGTCCACTGTCAGAGGCCATAAGAAGATCATTTGTAACCTTCACTAAAGCTGTTTCTGTGCTGTGATGAGCTCTGAAACCTGACTGAAACTCTTCAAATAAACCATTCCTCTGCAGATGATCTGTTAGCTGTTTGACAACTACTCTTTCAAGGATTTTTGATATGAAAGGAAGGTTGGAGATTGGCCTGTAATTAGCTAAGACTGCTGGGTCTAGAGATGGCTTTTTGAGTAAAGGTTTAACCACAGCCAGCTTGAAGGCCTGTGGTACATAGCCGACCATTAGAGATAGGTTGATCATATTTAAGATCGAAGAATTAATCAATGGCAGGACTTCTTTGAGCAGTTTTGTAGGAATGGGGTCTAAAAGACACGTTGATGGTTTGGAGGAAGTAATTATTGAAGTTAACTCAGAAAGATCAATTGGAGAAAAAGAGTCTAACTTAACATCAATGGTACTAAGAGTAGCTGTAGATAATATTACATCTGTGGGATGATTACTGGTAATTTTTTCTCTAATGATAAAAATTTTATTTGTGAAGAAGTTCATGAAGTCATTACTAGTTAACGTTAAAGGGATGGTTGGCTCAACAGAGCTCTGACTGTTTGTCAGCCTGGCTACAGTGCTGAAGAGAAACCTGGGGTTGTTCTTATTTTCTTCAATCAGTGATGAATAGTAAGATGTTCTGGCTTTGCGGAGGGCTTTCTTATAAAGCAGCAAACTATTTCTCCAGGTTAAATGATGATCCTCTAAATTTGTGACACGCCATTTCCTCTCCAGATTACGAGTCATCTGCTTTAGGGTACGTGTTTGAGAATTATACCACGGAGTCAGGTACTTCTGATTAGAGACCTTAGTTTTCACTGGAGCTACAGTATCCAGAGTCGTACGTAGTGAGGAGGTGAAATTCATGTCATCAGCTTTTATTGATATTAACTCTCCTACAGTCCCTCTTCCCCTCCTTCTCATTTGGTACCACCACCTTGACCTTTCCGGAATGTTCGGAATTCCGGGATGCGCCAAGGTTCCGGAATGTTCGGAATTCCGTAATGCGTTCCGGAATGTTCGGAAGTCCGGAATGCGTTCCGGAATGTTCGGAATTCCGGGATGCGCCATAGTTCATAGTGTCACAGTTCATGTTTTTTGCCACTTCCCTCTTAGCTGTGAGTCCCCTAGTTCATAGTTCCTGCTCTGTTTTCAGCCTCTCATAGTTCATGCTCTTAGCTCCTGCTCAGCTTTTATTGATATTAACTCTCCTACAGTCCCTCTTCCCCTCCTTCTCATTTGGTACCACCACCTTGACCTTTCCGGAATGTTCGGAATTCCGGGATGCGCCAAGGTTCCGGAATGTTCGGAATTCCGGAATGCGTTCCGGAATGTTCGGAATTCCGGGATGCACCAAGGTTCCGGAATGTTCGGAATTCCGGAATGCGTTCCGGAATGTTCGGAATTCCGGAATGCGTTCCGGAATGTTCGGAATTCCGGGATGCGCCATAGTTCATAGTGTCACAGTTCATGTTTTTTGCCACTTCCCTCTTAGCTGTGAGTCCCCTAGTTCATAGTTCCTGCTCTGTTTTCAGCCTCTCATAGTTCATGCTCTTAGCTCCTGCTCAGCTTTTATTGATATTAACTCTCCTACAGTCCCTCTTCCCCTCCTTCTCATTTGGTACCACCACCTTGACCTTTCCGGAATGTTCGGAATTCCGGGATGCGCCAAGGTTCCGGAATGTTCGAAATTTCGGAATGCGTTCCGGAATGTTCGGAATTCCGGGATGCGCCATAGTTCATAGTGTCACAGTTCATGTTTTTTGCCACTTCCCTCTTAGCTGTGAGTCCCCTAGTTCATAGTTCCTGCTCTGTTTTCAGCCTCTCATAGTTCATGCTCTTAGCTCCTGCTCAGCTTTTATTGATATTAACTCTCCTACAGTCCCTCTTCCCCTCCTTCTCATTTGGTACCACCACCTTGACCTTTCCGGAATGTTCGGAATTCCGGGATGCGCCAAGGTTCCGGAATGTTCGGAATTCCGGAATGCGTTCCGGAATGTTCGGAATTCCGGAATGCGTTCCGGAATGTTCGGAATTCCGGGATGCGCCATAGTTCATAGTGTCACAGTTCATGTTTTTTGCCACTTCCCTCTTAGCTGTGAGTCCCCTAGTTCATAGTTCCTGCTCTGTTTTCAGCCTCTCATAGTTCATGCTCTTAGCTCCTGCTCAGCTTTTATTGATATTAACTCTCCTACAGTCCCTCTTCCCCTCCTTCTCATTTGGTACCACCACCTTGACCTTTCCGGAATGTTCGGAATTCCGGGATGCGCCAAGGTTCCGGAATGTTCGGAATTCCGGAATGCGTTCCGGAATGTTTGGAATTCCGGGATGCGCCATAGTTCATAGTGTCACAGTTCATAGTGTCACAGTTCATGTTTTTTGCCACTTCCCTCTTAGCTGTGAGTCCCCTAGTTCATAGTTCCTGCTCTGTTTTCAGCCTCTCATAGTTCATGCTCTTAGCTCCTGCTCAGCTTTTATTGATATTAACTCTCCTACAGTCCCTCTTCCCCTCCTTCTCATTTGGTACCACCACCTTGACCTTTCCGGAATGTTCGGAATTCCGGAATGCGTTCCGGAATGTTCGGAATTCCGGAATGCGTTCCGGAATGTTCGGAATTCCGGGATGCGCCAAGGTTCCGGAATGTTCGGAATTCCGGGATGCGCCATAGTTCATAGTGTCACAGTTCATCTTTTTTGCCACTTCCCTCTTAGCTGTGAGTCCCCTAGTTCATAGTTCCTGCTCTGTTTTCAGCCTCTCATAGTTCATGCTCCTAGCTCCTGCTCAGCTTTTATTGATATTAACTCTCTTACAGTCCCTCTTCCCCTCCTCCTCATTTGGTACCACCACCTTGACCTTTCCGGAATGTTCGGAATTCCGGAACGCATTCCGGAATTCCGGGATGCGCCAAGGTTCCGGAATGTTCGGAATTCCGGAATGCGTTCCGGAATGTTCGGAATTCCGGAATGCGTTCCGGAATGTTCGGAATTCCGGGATGCGCCATAGTTCATAGTGTCACAGTTCATGTTTTTTACACTTCCCTCTTAGCTGTGAGTCCCCTAGTTCATAGTTCCTGCTCTGTTTTCAGCCTCTCATAGTTCATGCTCTTAGCTCCTGCTCAGCTTTTATTGATATTAACTCTCCTACAGTCCCTCTTCCCCTCCTCCTCATTTGGTACCACCACCTTGACCTTTCCGGAATGTTCGGAATTCCGGAACGCGTTCCGGAATGTTCGGAATTCCGGAATGCGTTCCGGAATGTTCGGAATTCCGGAATGCGTTCCGGAATGTTCGGAATTCCGGAATGCGTTCCGGAATGTTCGGAATTCCGGGATGCGCCATAGTTCATAGTGTCACAGTTCATGTTTTTTGCCACTTCCCTCTTAGCTGTGAGTCCCCTAGTTCATAGTTCCTGCTCTGTTTTCAGCCTCTCATAGTTCATGCTCTTAGCTCCTGCTCAGCTTTTATTGATATTAACTCTCCTACAGTCCCTCTTCCCCTCCTTCTCATTTGGTACCACCACCTTGACCTTTCCGGAATGTTCGGAATTCCGGAACGCGTTCCGGAATGTTCGGAATTCCGGAATGCGTTCCGGAATGTTCGGAATTCCGGAATGCGTTCCGGAATGTTCGGAATTCCGGAATGCGTTCCGGAATGTTCGGAATTCCGGGATGCGCAAAGGTTCCGGAATGTTCGGAATTCCGGAATGCGTTCCGGAATGTTCGGAATTCCGGAATGCATTCCGGAATGTTCGGAATTCCGGGATGCGCCAAGGTTCCGGAATGTTCGGAATTCCGGGATGCGCCATAGTTCATAGTGTCACAGTTCATCTTTTTTGCCACTTCCCTCTTAGCTGTGAGTCCCCTAGTTCATAGTTCCTGCTCTGTTTTCAGCCTCTCATAGTTCATGCTCCTAGCTCCTGCTCAGCTTTTATTGATATTAACTCTCTTACAGTCCCTCTTCCCCTCCTCCTCATTTGGTACCACCACCTTGACCTTTCCGGAATGTTCGGAATTCCGGAACGCATTCCGGAATTCCGGGATGCGCCAAGGTTCCGGAATGTTCAGAATTCCGGAATGCGTTCCGGAATGTTCGGAATTCCGGGATGCGCCATAGTTCATAGTGTCACAGTTCATAGTGTCACAGTTCATGTTTTTTGCCACTTCCCTCTTAGCTGTGAGTCCCCTAGTTCATAGTTCCTGCTCTGTTTTCAGCCTCTCATAGTTCATGCTCTTAGCTCCTGCTCAGCTTTTATTGATATTAACTCTCCTACAGTCCCTCTTCCCCTCCTTCTCATTTGGTACCACCACCTTGACCTTTCCGGAATGTTCGGAATTCCGGGATGCACCAAGGTTCCGGAATGTTCGGAATTCCGGAATGCGTTCCGGAATGTTCGGAATTCCGGAATGCGTTCCGGAATGTTCGGAATTCCGGAATGCGTTCCGGAATGTTCGGAATTCCGGGATGCGCCATAGTTCATAGTGTCACAGTTCATGTTTTTTGCCACTTCCCTCTTAGCTGTGAGTCCCCTAGTTCATAGTTCCTGCTCTGTTTTCAGCCTCTCATAGTTCATGCTCTTAGCTCCTGCTCAGCTTTTATTGATATTAACTCTCCTACAGTCCCTCTTCCCCTCCTTCTCATTTGGTACCACCACCTTGACCTTTCCGGAATGTTCGGAATTCCGGGATGCGCCAAGGTTCCGGAATGTTCGGAATTCCGGAATGCGTTCCGGAATGTTTGGAATTCCGGGATGCGCCATAGTTCATAGTGTCACAGTTCATAGTGTCACAGTTCATGTTTTTTGCCACTTCCATCTTAGCTGTGAGTCCCCTAGTTCATAGTTCCTGCTCTGTTTTCAGCCTCTCATAGTTCATGCTCTTAGCTCCTGCTCAGCTTTTATTGATATTAACTCTCCTACAGTCCCTCTTCCCCTCCTTCTCATTTGGTACCACCACCTTGACCTTTCCGGAATGTTCGGAATTCCGGGATGCGCCAAGGTTCCGGAATGTTCGGAATTCCGGAATGCGTTCCGGAATGTTCGGAATTCCGGAATGCGTTCCGGAATGTTCGGAATTCCGGAATGCGTTCCGGAATGTTCGGAATTCCGGGATGCGCCATAGTTCATAGTGTCACAGTTCATGTTTTTTGCCACTTCCCTCTTAGCTGTGAGTCCCCTAGTTCATAGTTCCTGCTCTGTTTTCAGCCTCTCATAGTTCATGCTCTAGCTCCTGCTCAGCTTTTATTGATATTAACTCTCCTACAGTCCCTCTTCCCCTCCTTCTCATTTGGTACCACCACCTTGACCTTTCCGGAATGTTCGGAATTCCGGGATGCGCCAAGGTTCCGGAATGTTCGGAATTCCGGAATGCGTTCCGGAATGTTTGGAATTCCGGGATGCGCCATAGTTCATAGTGTCACAGTTCATAGTGTCACAGTTCATGTTTTTTGCCACTTCCCTCTTAGCTGTGAGTCCCCTAGTTCATAGTTCCTGCTCTGTTTTCAGCCTCTCATAGTTCATGCTCTTAGCTCCTGCTCAGCTTTTATTGATATTAACTCTCCTACAGTCCCTCTTCCCCTCCTTCTCATTTGGTACCACCACCTTGACCTTTCCGGAATGTTCGGAATTCCGGGATGCGCCAAGGTTCCGGAATGTTCGGAATTCCGGAATGCGTTCCGGAATGTTCGGAATTCCGGAATGCGTTCCGGAATGTTCGGAATTCCGGGATGCGCCAAGGTTCCGGAATGTTCGGAATTCCGGGATGCGCCATAGTTCATAGTGTCACAGTTCATCTTTTTTGCCACTTCCCTCTTAGCTGTGAGTCCCCTAGTTCATAGTTCCTGCTCTGTTTTCAGCCTCTCATAGTTCATGCTCTTAGCTCCTGCTCAGCTTTTATTGATATTAACTCTCCTACAGTCCCTCTTCCCCTCCTTCTCATTTGGTACCACCACCTTGACCTTTCCGGAATGTTCGGAATTCCGGAACGCATTCCGGAATTCCGGGATGCGCCAAGGTTCCGGAATGTTCGGAATTCCGGAATGCGTTCCGGAATGTTCGGAATTCCGGAATGCGTTCCGGAATGTTCGGAATTCCGGAATGCGTTCCGGAATGTTCGGAATTCCGGAATGCGTTCCGGAATGTTTGGAATTCCGGGATGCGCCATAGTTCATAGTGTCACAGTTCATAGTGTCACAGTTCATGTTTTTTGCCACTTCCATCTTAGCTGTGAGTCCCCTAGTTCATAGTTCCTGCTCTGTTTTCAGCCTCTCATAGTTCATGCTCTTAGCTCCTGCTCAGCTTTTATTGATATTAACTCTCCTACAGTCCCTCTTCCCCTCCTTCTCATTTGGTACCACCACCTTGACCTTTCCGGAATGTTCGGAATTCCGGGATGCGCCAAGGTTCCGGAATGTTCGGAATTCCGGAATGCGTTCCGGAATGTTCGGAATTCCGGAATGCGTTCCGGAATGTTCGGAATTCCGGAATGCGTTCCGGAATGTTCGGAATTCCGGGATGCGCCATAGTTCATAGTGTCACAGTTCATGTTTTTTGCCACTTCCCTCTTAGCTGTGAGTCCCCTAGTTCATAGTTCCTGCTCTGTTTTCAGCCTCTCATAGTTCATGCTCTAGCTCATGCTCAGCTTTTATTGATATTAACTCTCCTACAGTCCCTCTTCCCCTCCTTCTCATTTGGTACCACCACCTTGACCTTTCCGGAATGTTCGGAATTCCGGGATGCGCCAAGGTTCCGGAATGTTCGGAATTCCGGAATGCGTTCCGGAATGTTTGGAATTCCGGGATGCGCCATAGTTCATAGTGTCACAGTTCATAGTGTCACAGTTCATGTTTTTTGCCACTTCCCTCTTAGCTGTGAGTCCCCTAGTTCATAGTTCCTGCTCTGTTTTCAGCCTCTCATAGTTCATGCTCTTAGCTCCTGCTCAGCTTTTATTGATATTAACTCTCCTACAGTCCGTCTTCCCCTCCTTCTCATTTGGTACCACCACCTTGACCTTTCCGGAATTTTCGGAATTCCGGGATGCGCCAAGGTTCCGGAATGTTCGGAATTCCGGAATGCGTTCCGGAATGTTCGGAATTCCGGAATGCGTTCCGGAATGTTCGGAATTCCGGGATGCGCCATAGTTCATAGTGTCACAGTTCATGTTTTTTGCCACTTCCCTCTTAGCTGTGAGTCCCCTAGTTCATAGTTCCTGCTCTGTTTTCAGCCTCTCATAGTTCATGCTCTTAGCTCCTGCTCAGCTTTTATTGATATTAACTCTCCTACAGTCCCTCTTCCCCTCCTTCTCATTTGGTACCACCACCTTGACCTTTCCGGAATGTTCGGAATTCCGGGATGCGCCAAGGTTCCGGAATGTTCGGAATTCCGGAATGCGTTCCGGAATGTTCGGAATTCCGGAATGCGTTCCGGAATGTTCGGAATTCCGGAATGCGTTCCGGAATGTTCGGAATTCCGGGATGCGCCATAGTTCATAGTGTCACAGTTCATGTTTTTTGCCACTTCCCTCTTAGCTGTGAGTCCCCTAGTTCATAGTTCCTGCTCTGTTTTCAGCCTCTCATAGTTCATGCTCTTAGCTCCTGCTCAGCTTTTATTGATATTAACTCTCCTACAGTCCCTCTTCCCCTCCTTCTCATTTGGTACCACCACCTTGACCTTTCCGGAATGTTCGGAATTCCGGGATGCGCCAAGGTTCCGGAATGTTCGAAATTTCGGAATGCGTTCCGGAATGTTCGGAATTCCGGGATGCGCCATAGTTCATAGTGTCACAGTTCATGTTTTTTGCCACTTCCCTCTTAGCTGTGAGTCCCCTAGTTCATAGTTCCTGCTCTGTTTTCAGCCTCTCATAGTTCATGCTCTTAGCTCCTGCTCAGCTTTTATTGATATTAACTCTCCTACAGTCCCTCTTCCCCTCCTTCTCATTTGGTACCACCACCTTGACCTTTCCGGAATGTTCGGAATTCCGGGATGCGCCAAGGTTCCGGAATGTTCGGAATTCCGGAATGCGTTCCGGAATGTTCGGAATTCCGGAATGCGTTCCGGAATGTTCGGAATTCCGGAATGCGTTCCGGAATGTTCGGAATTCCGGGATGCGCCATAGTTCATAGTGTCACAGTTCATGTTTTTTGCCACTTCCCTCTTAGCTGTGAGTCCCCTAGTTCATAGTTCCTGCTCTGTTTTCAGCCTCTCATAGTTCATGCTCTTAGCTCCTGCTCAGCTTTTATTGATATTAACTCTCCTACAGTCCCTCTTCCCCTCCTTCTCATTTGGTACCACCACCTTGACCTTTCCGGAATGTTCGGAATTCCGGGATGCGCCAAGGTTCCGGAATGTTCGGAATTCCGGAATGCGTTCCGGAATGTTCGGAATTCCGGAATGCGTTCTGGAATGTTCGGAATTCCGGGATGCGCCATAGTTCATAGTGTCACAGTTCATGTTTTTTGCCACTTCCCTCTTAGCTGTGAGTCCCCTAGTTCATAGTTCCTGCTCTGTTTTCAGCCTCTCATAGTTCATGCTCTTAGCTCCTGCTCAGCTTTTATTGATATTAACTCTCCTACAGTCCCTCTTCCCCTCCTTCTCATTTGGTACCACCACCTTGACCTTTCCAGAATGTTCGGAATTCCGGAATGCGTTCCGGAATGTTCGGAATTCCGGGATGCGCCATAGTTCATAGTGTCACAGTTCATAGTGTCACAGTTCATGTTTTTTGCCACTTCCCTCTTAGCTGTGAGTCCCCTAGTTCATAGTTCCTGCTCTGTTTTCAGCCTCTCATAGTTCATGCTCTTAGCTCCTGCTCAGCTTTTATTGATATTAACTCTCCTACAGTCCCTCTTCCCCTCCTTCTCATTTGGTACCACCACCTTGACCTTTCCGGAATGTTCGGAATTCCGGAATGCGTTCCGGAATGTTCGGAATTCCGGAATGCGTTCTGGAATGTTCGGAATTCCGGAATGCGTTCCGGAATGTTCGGAATTCCGGGATGCGCCATAGTTCATAGTGTCACAGTTCATGTTTTTTGCCATTTCCCTCTTAGCTGTGAGTCCCCTAGTTCATAGTTCCTGCTCTGTTTTCAGCCTCTCATAGTTCATGCTCTTAGCTCCTGCTCAGCTTTTATTGATATTAACTCTCCTACAGTCCCTCTTCCCCTCCTTCTCAATTGGTACCACCACCTTGACCTTTCCGGAATGTTCAGAATTCCGGGATGCGCCAAGGTTCCGGAATGTTCGGAATTCCGGAATGCGTTCCGGAATGTTCGGAATTCCGGAATGCGTTCCGGAATGTTCGGAATTCCGGAATGCGTTCCGGAATGTTCGGAATTCCGGAATGCGTTCCGGAATGTTCGGAATTCCGGAATGCCTTCCGGAATGTTCGGAATTCCGGGATGCGCCATAGTTCATAGTGTCACAGTTCATGTTTTTTGCCACTTCCCTCTTAGCTGTGAGTCCCCTAGTTCATAGTTCCTGCTCTGTTTTCAGCCTCTCATAGTTCATGCTCTTAGCTCCTGCTCAGCTTTTATTAATATTAACTCTCCTACAGTCCCTCTTCGCCTCCTTCTCATTTGGTACCACCACCTTGACCTTTCCGGAATGTTCGGAATTCCGGAATGCGTTCCGGAATGTTCGGAATTCCGGAATGCGTTCTGGAATGTTCGGAATTCCGGAATGCGTTCCGGAATGTTCGGAATTCCGGGATGCGCCATAGTTCATAGTGTCACAGTTCATGTTTTTTGCCACTTCCCTCTTAGCTGTGAGTCCCCTAGTTCATAGTTCCTGCTCTGTTTTCAGCCTCTCATAGTTCATGCTCTTAGCTCCTGCTCAGCTTTTATTGATATTAACTCTCCTACAGTCCCTCTTCCCCTCCTTCTCAATTGGTACCACCACCTTGACCTTTCCGGAATGTTCAGAATTCCGGGATGCGCCAAGGTTCCGGAATGTTCGGAATTCCGGAATGCGTTCCGGAATGTTCGGAATTCCGGAATGCGTTCCGGAATGTTCGGAATTCCGGAATGCGTTCCGGAATGTTCGGAATTCCGGAATGCCTTCCGGAATGTTCGGAATTCCGGGATGCCTTCCGGAATGTTCGGAATTCCGGGATGCGCCATAGTTCATAGTGTCACAGTTCATGTTTTTTACACTTCCCTCTTAGCTGTGAGTCCCCTAGTTCATAGTTCCTGCTCTGTTTTCAGCCTCTCATAGTTCATGCTCTTAGCTCCTGCTCAGCTTTTATTGATATTAACTCTCCTACAGTCCCTCTTCCCCTCCTTCTCATTTGGTACCACCACCTTGACCTTTCCGGAATGTTCGGAATTCCGGGATGCGCCAAGGTTCCGGAATGTTCGGAATTCCGGAATGCGTTCCGGAATGTTCGGAATTCCGGAATGCGTTCTGGAATGTTCGGAATTCCGGGATGCGCCATAGTTCATAGTGTCACAGTTCATGTTTTTTGCCACTTCCCTCTTAGCTGTGAGTCCCCTAGTTCATAGTTCCTGCTCTGTTTTCAGCCTCTCATAGTTCATGCTCTTAGCTCCTGCTCAGCTTTTATTGATATTAACTCTCCTACAGTCCCTCTTCCCCTCCTTCTCATTTGGTACCACCACCTTGACCTTTCCAGAATGTTCGGAATTCCGGAATGCGTTCCGGAATGTTCGGAATTCCGGGATGCGCCATAGTTCATAGTGTCACAGTTCATAGTGTCACAGTTCATGTTTTTTGCCACTTCCCTCTTAGCTGTGAGTCCCCTAGTTCATAGTTCCTGCTCTGTTTTCAGCCTCTCATAGTTCATGCTCTTAGCTCCTGCTCAGCTTTTATTGATATTAACTCTCCTACAGTCCCTCTTCCCCTCCTTCTCATTTGGTACCACCACCTTGACCTTTCCGGAATGTTCGGAATTCGGGGATGCGCCAAGGTTCCGGAATGTTCGGAATTCCGGAATGCGTTCCGGAATGTTCGGAATTCCGGAATGCGTTCCGGAATGTTCGGAATTCCGGAATGCGTTCCGGAATGTTCGGAATTCCGGGATGCGCCATAGTTCATAGTGTCACAGTTCATGTTTTTTGCCACTTCCCTCTTAGCTGTGAGTCCCCTAGTTCATAGTTCCTGCTCTGTTTTCAGCCTCTCATAGTTCATGCTCTTAGCTCCTGCTCAGCTTTTATTGATATTAACTCTCCTACAGTCCCTCTTCCCCTCCTTCTCATTTGGTACCACCACCTTGACCTTTCCGGAATGTTCAGAATTCCGGGATGCGCCAAGGTTCCAGAATGTTCGGAATTCCGGAATGTGTTCCGGAATGTTCAGAATTCCGGAATGCGTTCCGGAATGTTCGGAATTCCGGGATGCGCCATAGTTCATAGTGTCACAGTTCATGTTTTTTGCCACTTCCCTCTTAGCTGTGAGTCCCCTAGTTCATAGTTCCTGCTCTGTTTTCAGCCTCTCATAGTTCATGCTCTTAGCTCCTGCTCAGCTTTTATTGATATTAACTCTCCTACAGTCCCTCTTCCACTCCTTCTCATTTGGTACCACCACCTTGACCTTTACGGAATGTTCGGAATTCCGGGATGCGCCAAGGTTCCGGAATGTTCGGAATTCCGGAATGCGTTCCGGAATGTTCGGAATTCCGGAATGCGTTCCGGAATGTTCGGAATTCCGGAATGCGTTCCGGAATGTTCGGAATTCCGGAATGCGTTCCGGAATGTTCGGAATTCCGGGATGCGCCATAGTTCATAGTGTCACAGTTCATGTTTTTTACACTTCCCTCTTAGCTTTGAGTCCCCTAGTTCATAGTTCCTGCTCTGTTTTCAGCCTCTCATAGTTCATGCTCTTAGCTCCTGCTCAGCTTTTATTGATATTAACTCTCCTACAGTCCCTCTTCGCCTCCTTCTCATTTGGTACCACCACCTTGACCTTTCCGGAATGTTCGGAATTCCGGAATGCGTTCCGGAATGTTCGGAATTCCGGAATGCGTTCTGGAATGTTCGGAATTCCGGAATGCGTTCCGGAATGTTCGGAATTCCGGGATGCGCCATAGTTCATAGTGTCACAGTTCATGTTTTTTACACTTCCCTCTTAGCTTTGAGTCCCCTAGTTCATAGTTCCTGCTCTGTTTTCAGCCTCTCATAGTTCATGCTCTTAGCTCCTGCTCAGCTTTTATTGATATTAACTCTCCTACAGTCCCTCTTCCCCTCCTTCTCAATTGGTACCACCACCTTGACCTTTCCGGAATGTTCAGAATTCCGGGATGCGCCAAGGTTCCGGAATGTTCGGAATTCCGGAATGCGTTCCGGAATGTTCGGAATTCCAGAATGCGTTCCGGAATGTTCGGAATTCCGGAATGCGTTCCGGAATGTTCGGAATTCCGGAATGCCTTCCGGAATGTTCGGAATTCCGGGATGCCTTCCGGAATGTTCGGAATTCCGGGATGCGCCATAGTTCATAGTGTCACAGTTCATGTTTTTTACACTTCCCTCTTAGCTGTGAGTCCCCTAGTTCATAGTTCCTGCTCTGTTTTCAGCCTCTCATAGTTCATGCTCTTAGCTCCTGCTCAGCTTTTATTGATATTAACTCTCCTACAGTCCCTCTTCCCCTCCTTCTCATTTGGTACCACCACCTTGACCTTTCCGGAATGTTCGGAATTCCGGGATGCGCCAAGGTTCCGGAATGTTCGGAATTCCGGAATGCGTTCCGGAATGTTTGGAATTCCGGGATGCGCCATAGTTCATAGTGTCACAGTTCATAGTGTCACAGTTCATGTTTTTTGCCACTTCCCTCTTAGCTGTGAGTCCCCTAGTTCATAGTTCCTGCTCTGTTTTCAGCCTCTCATAGTTCATGCTCTTAGCTCCTGCTCAGCTTTTATTGATATTAACTCTCCTACAGTCCCTCTTCCCCTCCTTCTCATTTGGTACCACCACCTTGACCTTTCCGGAATGTTCGGAATTCCGGGATGCGCCAAGGTTCCGGAATGTTCGGAATTCCGGAATGCGTTCCGGAATGTTCGGAATTCCGGGATGCGCCATAGTTCATAGTGTCACAGTTCATGTTTTTTGCCACTTCCCTCTTAGCTGTGAGTCCCCTAGTTCATAGTTCCTGCTCTGTTTTCAGCCTCTCATAGTTCATGCTCTTAGCTCCTGCTCAGCTTTTATTGATATTAACTCTCCTACAGTCCCTCTTCCCCTCCTTCTCATTTGGTACCACCACCTTGACCTTTACGGAATGTTCGGAATTCCGGGATGCGCCAAGGTTCCGGAATGTTCGGAATTCCGGAATGCGTTCCGGAATGTTCGGAATTCCGGAATGCGTTCCGGAATGTTCGGAATTCCGGGATGCGCCATAGTTCATAGTGTCACAGTTCATGTTTTTTGCCACTTCCCTCTTAGCTGTGAGTCCCCTAGTTCATAGTTCCTGCTCTGTTTTCAGCCTCTCATAGTTCATGCTCTTTGCTCCTGCTCAGCTTTTATTGATATTAACTCTCCTACAGTCCCTCTTCCCCTCCTTCTCATTTGGTACCACCACCTTGACCTTTCCGGAATGTTCGGAATTCCGGAATGCGTTCCGGAATGTTCGGAATTCCGGAATGCGTTCCGGAATGTTCGGAATTCCGGAATGCGTTCCGGAATGTTCGGAATTCCGGAATGCGTTCCGGAATGTTCGGAATTCCGGGATGCGCCATAGTTCATCGTGTCACAGTTCATAGTGTCACAGTTCATGTTTTTTGCCACTTCCCTCTTAGCTGTGAGTCCCCTAGTTCATAGTTCCTGCTCTGTTTTCAGCCTCTCATAGTTCATGCTCTTAGCTCCTGCTCAGCTTTTATTGATATTAACTCTCCTACAGTCCCTCTTCGCCTCCTTCTCATTTGGTACCACCACCTTGACCTTTCCGGAATGTTCGGAATTCCGGAATGCGTTCCGGAATGTTCGGAATTCCGGAATGCGTTCTGGAATGTTCGGAATTCCGGAATGCGTTCCGGAATGTTCGGAATTCCGGGATGCGCCATAGTTCATAGTGTCACAGTTCATGTTTTTTACACTTCCCTCTTAGCTTTGAGTCCCCTAGTTCATAGTTCCTGCTCTGTTTTCAGCCTCTCATAGTTCATGCTCTTAGCTCCTGCTCAGCTTTTATTGATATTAACTCTCCTACAGTCCCTCTTCCCCTCCTTCTCAATTGGTACCACCACCTTGACCTTTCCGGAATGTTCAGAATTCCGGGATGCGCCAAGGTTCCGGAATGTTCGGAATTCCGGAATGCGTTCCGGAATGTTCGGAATTCCAGAATGCGTTCCGGAATGTTCGGAATTCCGGAATGCGTTCCGGAATGTTCGGAATTCCGGAATGCCTTCCGGAATGTTCGGAATTCCGGGATGCCTTCCGGAATGTTCGGAATTCCGGGATGCGCCATAGTTCATAGTGTCACAGTTCATGTTTTTTACACTTCCCTCTTAGCTGTGAGTCCCCTAGTTCATAGTTCCTGCTCTGTTTTCAGCCTCTCATAGTTCATGCTCTTAGCTCCTGCTCAGCTTTTATTGATATTAACTCTCCTACAGTCCCTCTTCCCCTCCTTCTCATTTGGTACCACCACCTTGACCTTTCCGGAATGTTCGGAATTCCGGGATGCGCCAAGGTTCCGGAATGTTCGGAATTCCGGAATGCGTTCCGGAATGTTTGGAATTCCGGGATGCGCCATAATTCATAGTGTCACAGTTCATAGTGTCACAGTTCATGTTTTTTGCCACTTCCCTCTTAGCTGTGAGTCCCCTAGTTCATAGTTCCTGCTCTGTTTTCAGCCTCTCATAGTTCATGCTCTTAGCTCCTGCTCAGCTTTTATTGATATTAACTCTCCTACAGTCCCTCTTCCCCTCCTTCTCATTTGGTACCACCACCTTGACCTTTCCGGAATGTTCGGAATTCCGGGATGCGCCAAGGTTCCGGAATGTTCGGAATTCCGGAATGCGTTCCGGAATGTTCGGAATTCCGGGATGCGCCATAGTTCATAGTGTCACAGTTCATGTTTTTTGCCACTTCCCTCTTAGCTGTGAGTCCCCTAGTTCATAGTTCCTGCTCTGTTTTCAGCCTCTCATAGTTCATGCTCTTAGCTCCTGCTCAGCTTTTATTGATATTAACTCTCCTACAGTCCCTCTTCCCCTCCTTCTCATTTGGTACCACCACCTTGACCTTTACGGAATGTTCGGAATTCCGGGATGCGCCAAGGTTCCGGAATGTTCGGAATTCCGGAATGCGTTCCGGAATGTTCGGAATTCCGGAATGCGTTCCGGAATGTTCGGAATTCCGGGATGCGCCATAGTTCATAGTGTCACAGTTCATGTTTTTTGCCACTTCCCTCTTAGCTGTGAGTCCCCTAGTTCATAGTTCCTGCTCTGTTTTCAGCCTCTCATAGTTCATGCTCTTTGCTCCTGCTCAGCTTTTATTGATATTAACTCTCCTACAGTCCCTCTTCCCCTCCTTCTCATTTGGTACCACCACCTTGACCTTTCCGGAATGTTCGGAATTCCGGAATGCGTTCCGGAATGTTCGGAATTCCGGAATGCGTTCCGGAATGTTCGGAATTCCGGAATGCGTTCCGGAATGTTCGGAATTCCGGAATGCGTTCCGGAATGTTCGGAATTCCGGGATGCGCCATAGTTCATCGTGTCACAGTTCATAGTGTCACAGTTCATGTTTTTTGCCACTTCCCTCTTAGCTGTGAGTCCCCTAGTTCATAGTTCCTGCTCTGTTTTCAGCCTCTCATAGTTCATGCTCTTAGCTCCTGCTCAGCTTTTATTGATATTAACTCTCCTACAGTCCCTCTTCCCCTCCTTCTCATTTGGTACCACCACCTTGACCTTTCCGGAATGTTCGGAATTCCGGGATGCACCAAGGTTCCGGAATGTTCGGAATTCCGGAATGCGTTCCGGAATGTTCGGAATTCCGGAATGCGTTCCGGAATGTTCGGAATTCCGGAATGCCTTCCGGAATGTTCGGAATTCCGGGATGCGCCATAGTTCATAGTGTCACAGTTCATGTTTTTTGCCATTTCCCTCTTAGCTGTGAGTCCCCTAGTTCATAGTTCCTGCTCTGTTTTCAGCCTCTCATAGTTCATGCTCTTAGCTCCTGCTCAGCTTTTATTGATATTAACTCTCCTACAGTCCCTCTTCCCCTCCTTCTCAATTGGTACCACCACCTTGACCTTTCCGGAATGTTCGGAATTCCGGGATGCGCCAAGGTTCCGGAATGTTCGGAATTCCGGAATGCGTTCCGGAATGTTCGGAATTCCGGAATGCGTTCCGGAATGTTCGGAATTCCGGGATGCGCCATAGTTCATAGTGTCACAGTTCATGTTTTTTGCCACTTCCCTCTTAGCTGTGAGTCCCCTAGTTCATAGTTCCTGCTCTGTTTTCAGCCTCTCATAGTTCATGCTCTTAGCTCCTGCTCAGCTTTTATTAATATTAACTCTCCTACAGTCCCTCTTCGCCTCCTTCTCATTTGGTACCACCACCTTGACCTTTCCGGAATGTTCGGAATTCCGGAATGCGTTCCGGAATGTTCGGAATTCCGGAATGCGTTCTGGAATGTTCGGAATTCCGGAATGCGTTCCGGAATGTTCGGAATTCCGGGATGCGCCATAGTTCATAGTGTCACAGTTCATGTTTTTTGCCACTTCCCTCTTAGCTGTGAGTCCCCTAGTTCATAGTTCCTGCTCTGTTTTCAGCCTCTCATAGTTCATGCTCTTAGCTCCTGCTCAGCTTTTATTGATATTAACTCTCCTACAGTCCCTCTTCCCCTCCTTCTCAATTGGTACCACCACCTTGACCTTTCCGGAATGTTCAGAATTCCGGGATGCGCCAAGGTTCCGGAATGTTCGGAATTCCGGAATGCGTTCCGGAATGTTCGGAATTCCGGAATGCGTTCCGGAATGTTCGGAATTCCGGAATGCGTTCCGGAATGTTCGGAATTCCGGAATGCCTTCCGGAATGTTCGGAATTCCGGGATGCCTTCCGGAATGTTCGGAATTCCGGGATGCGCCATAGTTCATAGTGTCACAGTTCATGTTTTTTACACTTCCCTCTTAGCTGTGAGTCCCCTAGTTCATAGTTCCTGCTCTGTTTTCAGCCTCTCATAGTTCATGCTCTTAGCTCCTGCTCAGCTTTTATTGATATTAACTCTCCTACAGTCCCTCTTCCCCTCCTTCTCATTTGGTACCACCACCTTGACCTTTCCGGAATGTTCGGAATTCCGGGATGCGCCAAGGTTCCGGAATGTTCGGAATTCCGGAATGCGTTCCGGAATGTTCGGAATTCCGGAATGCGTTCTGGAATGTTCGGAATTCCGGGATGCGCCATAGTTCATAGTGTCACAGTTCATGTTTTTTGCCACTTCCCTCTTAGCTGTGAGTCCCCTAGTTCATAGTTCCTGCTCTGTTTTCAGCCTCTCATAGTTCATGCTCTTAGCTCCTGCTCAGCTTTTATTGATATTAACTCTCCTACAGTCCCTCTTCCCCTCCTTCTCATTTGGTACCACCACCTTGACCTTTCCAGAATGTTCGGAATTCCGGAATGCGTTCCGGAATGTTCGGAATTCCGGGATGCGCCATAGTTCATAGTGTCACAGTTCATAGTGTCACAGTTCATGTTTTTTGCCACTTCCCTCTTAGCTGTGAGTCCCCTAGTTCATAGTTCCTGCTCTGTTTTCAGCCTCTCATAGTTCATGCTCTTAGCTCCTGCTCAGCTTTTATTGATATTAACTCTCCTACAGTCCCTCTTCCCCTCCTTCTCATTTGGTACCACCACCTTGACCTTTCCGGAATGTTCGGAATTCGGGGATGCGCCAAGGTTCCGGAATGTTCGGAATTCCGGAATGCGTTCCGGAATGTTCGGAATTCCGGAATGCGTTCCGGAATGTTCGGAATTCCGGAATGCGTTCCGGAATGTTCGGAATTCCGGGATGCGCCATAGTTCATAGTGTCACAGTTCATGTTTTTTGCCACTTCCCTCTTAGCTGTGAGTCCCCTAGTTCATAGTTCCTGCTCTGTTTTCAGCCTCTCATAGTTCATGCTCTTAGCTCCTGCTCAGCTTTTATTGATATTAACTCTCCTACAGTCCCTCTTCCCCTCCTTCTCATTTGGTACCACCACCTTGACCTTTCCGGAATGTTCAGAATTCCGGGATGCGCCAAGGTTCCAGAATGTTCGGAATTCCGGAATGTGTTCCGGAATGTTCAGAATTCCGGAATGCGTTCCGGAATGTTCGGAATTCCGGGATGCGCCATAGTTCATAGTGTCACAGTTCATGTTTTTTGCCACTTCCCTCTTAGCTGTGAGTCCCCTAGTTCATAGTTCCTGCTCTGTTTTCAGCCTCTCATAGTTCATGCTCTTAGCTCCTGCTCAGCTTTTATTGATATTAACTCTCCTACAGTCCCTCTTCCACTCCTTCTCATTTGGTACCACCACCTTGACCTTTACGGAATGTTCGGAATTCCGGGATGCGCCAAGGTTCCGGAATGTTCGGAATTCCGGAATGCGTTCCGGAATGTTCGGAATTCCGGAATGCGTTCCGGAATGTTCGGAATTCCGGAATGCGTTCCGGAATGTTCGGAATTCCGGAATGCGTTCCGGAATGTTCGGAATTCCGGAATGCGTTCCGGAATGTTCGGAATTCCGGGATGCGCCATAGTTCATAGTGTCACAGTTCATGTTTTTTACACTTCCCTCTTAGCTTTGAGTCCCCTAGTTCATAGTTCCTGCTCTGTTTTCAGCCTCTCATAGTTCATGCTCTTAGCTCCTGCTCAGCTTTTATTGATATTAACTCTCCTACAGTCCCTCTTCGCCTCCTTCTCATTTGGTACCACCACCTTGACCTTTCCGGAATGTTCGGAATTCCGGAATGCGTTCCGGAATGTTCGGAATTCCGGAATGCGTTCTGGAATGTTCGGAATTCCGGAATGCGTTCCGGAATGTTCGGAATTCCGGGATGCGCCATAGTTCATAGTGTCACAGTTCATGTTTTTTACACTTCCCTCTTAGCTTTGAGTCCCCTAGTTCATAGTTCCTGCTCTGTTTTCAGCCTCTCATAGTTCATGCTCTTAGCTCCTGCTCAGCTTTTATTGATATTAACTCTCCTACAGTCCCTCTTCCCCTCCTTCTCAATTGGTACCACCACCTTGACCTTTCCGGAATGTTCAGAATTCCGGGATGCGCCAAGGTTCCGGAATGTTCGGAATTCCGGAATGCGTTCCGGAATGTTCGGAATTCCAGAATGCGTTCCGGAATGTTCGGAATTCCGGAATGCGTTCCGGAATGTTCGGAATTCCGGAATGCCTTCCGGAATGTTCGGAATTCCGGGATGCCTTCCGGAATGTTCGGAATTCCGGGATGCGCCATAGTTCATAGTGTCACAGTTCATGTTTTTTACACTTCCCTCTTAGCTGTGAGTCCCCTAGTTCATAGTTCCTGCTCTGTTTTCAGCCTCTCATAGTTCATGCTCTTAGCTCCTGCTCAGCTTTTACTGATATTAACTCTCCTACAGTCCCTCTTCCCCTCCTTCTCATTTGGTACCACCACCTTGACCTTTCCGGAATGTTCGGAATTCCGGAATGCGTTCCGGAATGTTCGGAATTCCGGAATGCGTTCCGGAATGTTCGGAATTCCGGAATGCGTTCCGGAATGTTCGGAATTCCGGAATGCGTTCCGGAATGTTCGGAATTCCGGGATGCGCCATAGTTCATCGTGTCACAGTTCATAGTGTCACAGTTCATGTTTTTTGCCACTTCCCTCTTAGCTGTGAGTCCCCTAGTTCATAGTTCCTGCTCTGTTTTCAGCCTCTCATAGTTCATGCTCTTAGCTCCTGCTCAGCTTTTATTGATATTAACTCTCCTACAGTCCCTCTTCCCCTCCTTCTCATTTGGTACCACCACCTTGACCTTTCCGGAATGTTCGGAATTCCGGGATGCACCAAGGTTCCGGAATGTTCGGAATTCCGGAATGCGTTCCGGAATGTTCGGAATTCCGGAATGCCTTCCGGAATGTTCGGAATTCCGGGATGCGCCATAGTTCATAGTGTCACAGTTCATGTTTTTTGCCATTTCCCTCTTAGCTGTGAGTCCCCTAGTTCATAGTTCCTGCTCTGTTTTCAGCCTCTCATAGTTCATGCTCTTAGCTCCTGCTCAGCTTTTATTGATATTAACTCTCCTACAGTCCCTCTTCCCCTCCTTCTCAATTGGTACCACCACCTTGACCTTTCCGGAATGTTCGGAATTCCGGGATGCGCCAAGGTTCCGGAATGTTCGGAATTCCGGAATGCGTTCCGGAATGTTCGGAATTCCGGAATGCGTTCCGGAATGTTCGGAATTCCGGGATGCGCCATAGTTCATAGTGTCACAGTTCATGTTTTTTGCCACTTCCCTCTTAGCTGTGAGTCCCCTAGTTCATAGTTCCTGCTCTGTTTTCAGCCTCTCATAGTTCATGCTCTTAGCTCCTGCTCAGCTTTTATTAATATTAACTCTCCTACAGTCCCTCTTCGCCTCCTTCTCATTTGGTACCACCACCTTGACCTTTCCGGAATGTTCGGAATTCCGGAATGCGTTCCGGAATGTTCGGAATTCCGGAATGCGTTCCGGAATGTTCGGAATTCCGGGATGCGCCATAGTTCATAGTGTCACAGTTCATGTTTTTTGCCACTTCCCTCTTAGCTGTGAGTCCCCTAGTTCATAGTTCCTGCTCTGTTTTCAGCCTCTCATAGTTCATGCTCTTAGCTCCTGCTCAGCTTTTATTGATATTAACTCTCCTACAGTCCCTCTTCCCCTCCTTCTCAATTGGTACCACCACCTTGACCTTTCCGGAATGTTCAGAATTCCGGGATGCGCCAAGGTTCCGGAATGTTCGGAATTCCGGAATGCGTTCCGGAATGTTCGGAATTCCGGAATGCGTTCCGGAATGTTCGGAATTCCGGGATGCGCCATAGTTCATAGTGTCACAGTTCATGTTTTTTGCCACTTCCCTCTTAGCTGTGAGTCCCCTAGTTCATAGTTCCTGCTCTGTTTTCAGCCTCTCATAGTTCATGCTCTTAGCTCCTGCTCAGCTTTTATTGATATTAACTCTCCTACAGTCCCTCTTCCCCTCCTTCTCATTTGGTACCACCACCTTGACCTTTCCAGAATGTTCGGAATTCCGGAATGCGTTCCGGAATGTTCGGAATTCCGGGATGCGCCATAGTTCATAGTGTCACAGTTCATAGTGTCACAGTTCATGTTTTTTGCCACTTCCCTCTTAGCTGTGAGTCCCCTAGTTCATAGTTCCTGCTCTGTTTTCAGCCTCTCATAGTTCATGCTCTTAGCTCCTGCTCAGCTTTTATTGATATTAACTCTCCTACAGTCCCTCTTCCCCTCCTTCTCATTTGGTACCACCACCTTGACCTTTCCGGAATGTTCGGAATTCGGGGATGCGCCAAGGTTCCGGAATGTTCGGAATTCCGGAATGCGTTCCGGAATGTTCGGAATTCCGGGATGCGCCATAGTTCATAGTGTCACAGTTCATGTTTTTTGCCACTTCCCTCTTAGCTGTGAGTCCCCTAGTTCATAGTTCCTGCTCTGTTTTCAGCCTCTCATAGTTCATGCTCTTAGCTCCTGCTCAGCTTTTATTGATATTAACTCTCCTACAGTCCCTCTTCCCCTCCTTCTCATTTGGTACCACCACCTTGACCTTTACGGAATGTTCGGAATTCCGGGATGCGCCAAGGTTCCGGAATGTTCGGAATTCCGGAATGCGTTCCGGAATGTTCGGAATTCCGGAATGCGTTCCGGAATGTTCGGAATTCCGGAATGCGTTCCGGAATGTTCGGAATTCCGGGATGCGCCATAGTTCATAGTGTCACAGTTCATGTTTTTTGCCACTTCCCTCTTAGCAGTGAGTCCCCTAGTTCATAGTTCCTGCTCTGTTTTCAGCCTCTCATAGTTCATGCTCTTAGCTCCTGCTCAGCTTTTATTGATATTAACTCTCCTACAGTCCCTCTTCCCCTCCTTCTCATTTGGTACCACCACCTTGACCTTTCCGGAATGTTCGGAATTCCGGGATGCGCCAAGGTTCCGGAATGTTCGGAATTCCGGAATGCGTTCCGGAATGTTCGGAATTCCGGAATGCGTTCCGGAATGTTCGGAATTCCGGAATGCGTTCCGGAATGTTCGGAATTCCGGAATGCGTTCCGGAATGTTCGGAATTCCGGGATGCGCCATAGTTCATAGTGTCACAGTTCATGTTTTTTACACTTCCCTCTTAGCTTTGAGTCCCCTAGTTCATAGTTCCTGCTCTGTTTTCAGCCTCTCATAGTTCATGCTCTTAGCTCCTGCTCAGCTTTTATTGATATTAACTCTCCTACAGTCCCTCTTCCCCTCCTTCTCAATTGGTACCACCACCTTGACCTTTCCGGAATGTTCAGAATTCCGGGATGCGCCAAGGTTCCGGAATGTTCGGAATTCCGGAATGCGTTCCGGAATGTTCGGAATTCCGGAATGCGTTCCGGAATGTTCGGAATTCCGGAATGCGTTCCGGAATGTTCGGAATTCCGGAATGCCTTCCGGAATGTTCGGAATTCCGGGATGCCTTCCGGAATGTTCGGAATTCCGGGATGCGCCATAGTTCATAGTGTCACAGTTCATGTTTTTTACACTTCCCTCTTAGCTGTGAGTCCCCTAGTTCATAGTTCCTGCTCTGTTTTCAGCCTCTCATAGTTCATGCTCTTAGCTCCTGCTCAGCTTTTATTGATATTAACTCTCCTACAGTCCCTCTTCCCCTCCTTCTCATTTGGTACCACCACCTTGACCTTTCCAGAATGTTCGGAATTCCGGAATGCGTTCCGGAATGTTCGGAATTCCGGGATGCGCCATAGTTCATAGTGTCACAGTTCATAGTGTCACAGTTCATGTTTTTTGCCACTTCCCTCTTAGCTGTGAGTCCCCTAGTTCATAGTTCCTGCTCTGTTTTCAGCCTCTCATAGTTCATGCTCTTAGCTCCTGCTCAGCTTTTATTGATATTAACTCTCCTACAGTCCCTCTTCCCCTCCTTCTCATTTGGTACCACCACCTTGACCTTTCCGGAATGTTCGGAATTCGGGGATGCGCCAAGGTTCCGGAATGTTCGGAATTCCGGAATGCGTTCCGGAATGTTCGGAATTCCGGAATGCGTTCCGGAATGTTCGGAATTCCGGGATGCGCCATAGTTCATAGTGTCACAGTTCATGTTTTTTACACTTCCCTCTTAGCTTTGAGTCCCCTAGTTCATAGTTCCTGCTCTGTTTTCAGCCTCTCATAGTTCATGCTCTTAGCTCCTGCTCAGCTTTTATTGATATTAACTCTCCTACAGTCCCTCTTCGCCTCCTTCTCATTTGGTACCACCACCTTGACCTTTCCGGAATGTTCGGAATTCCGGAATGCGTTCCGGAATGTTCGGAATTCCGGAATGTTCGGAATTCCGGAATGCGTTCTGGAATGTTCGGAATTCCGGGATGCGCCATAGTTCATAGTGTCACAGTTCATGTTTTTTGCCACTTCCCTCTTAGCTGTGAGTCCCCTAGTTCATAGTTCCTGCTCTGTTTTCAGCCTCTCATAGTTCATGCTCTTAGCTCCTGCTCAGCTTTTATTGATATTAACTCTCCTACAGTCCCTCTTCCCCTCCTTCTCAATTGGTACCACCACCTTGACCTTTCCGGAATGTTCAGAATTCCGGGATGCGCCAAGGTTCCGGAATGTTCGGAATTCCGGAATGCGTTCCGGAATGTTCGGAATTCCGGAATGCGTTCCGGAATGTTCGGAATTCCGGAATGCGTTCCGGAATGTTCGGAATTCCGGAATGCCTTCCGGAATGTTCGGAATTCCGGGATGCCTTCCGGAATGTTCGGAATTCCGGGATGCGCCATAGTTCATAGTGTCACAGTTCATGTTTTTTACACTTCCCTCTTAGCTGTGAGTCCCCTAGTTCATAGTTCCTGCTCTGTTTTCAGCCTCTCATAGTTCATGCTCTTAGCTCCTGCTCAGCTTTTATTGATATTAACTCTCCTACAGTCCCTCTTCCCCTCCTTCTCATTTGGTACCACCACCTTGACCTTTCCGGAATGTTCGGAATTCCGGGATGCGCCAAGGTTCCGGAATGTTCGGAATTCCGGAATGCGTTCCGGAATGTTCGGAATTCCGGAATGCGTTCTGGAATGTTCGGAATTCCGGGATGCGCCATAGTTCATAGTGTCACAGTTCATGTTTTTTGCCACTTCCCTCTTAGCTGTGAGTCCCCTAGTTCATAGTTCCTGCTCTGTTTTCAGCCTCTCATAGTTCATGCTCTTAGCTCCTGCTCAGCTTTTATTGATATTAACTCTCCTACAGTCCCTCTTCCCCTCCTTCTCATTTGGTACCACCACCTTGACCTTTCCAGAATGTTCGGAATTCCGGAATGCGTTCCGGAATGTTCGGAATTCCGGGATGCGCCATAGTTCATAGTGTCACAGTTCATAGTGTCACAGTTCATGTTTTTTGCCACTTCCCTCTTAGCTGTGAGTCCCCTAGTTCATAGTTCCTGCTCTGTTTTCAGCCTCTCATAGTTCATGCTCTTAGCTCCTGCTCAGCTTTTATTGATATTAACTCTCCTACAGTCCCTCTTCCCCTCCTTCTCATTTGGTACCACCACCTTGACCTTTCCGGAATGTTCGGAATTCCGGGATGCGCCAAGGTTCCGGAATGTTCGGAATTCCGGAATGCGTTCCGGAATGTTCGGAATTCCGGGATGCGCCATAGTTCATAGTGTCACAGTTCATGTTTTTTGCCACTTCCCTCTTAGCTGTGAGTCCCCTAGTTCATAGTTCCTGCTCTGTTTTCAGCCTCTCATAGTTCATGCTCTTAGCTCCTGCTCAGCTTTTATTGATATTAACTCTCCTACAGTCCCTCTTCCCCTCCTTCTCATTTGGTACCACCACCTTGACCTTTCCGGAATGTTCGGAATTCCGGGATGCGCCAAGGTTCCGGAATGTTCGGAATTCCGGAATGCGTTCCGGAATGTTCGGAATTCCGGAATGCGTTCCGGAATGTTCGGAATTCCGGGATGCGCCATAGTTCATAGTGTCACAGTTCATGTTTTTTGCCGCTTCCCTCTTAGCTGTGAGTCCCCTAGTTCATAGTTCCTGCTCTGTTTTCAGCCTCTCATAGTTCATGCTCTTAGCTCCTGCTCAGCTTTTATTGATATTAACTCTCCTACAGTCCCTCTTCCCCTCCTTCTCATTTGGTACCACCACCTTGACCTTTCCGGAATGTTCGGAATTCCGGGATGCGCCAAGGTTCCGGAATGTTCGGAATTCCGGAATGCGTTCCGGAATGTTCGGAATTCCGGGATGCGCCATAGTTCATAGTGTCACAGTTCATGTTTTTTGCCACTTCCCTCTTAGCTGTGAGTCCCCTAGTTCATAGTTCCTGCTCTGTTTTCAGCCTCTCATAGTTCATGCTCTTAGCTCCTGCTCAGCTTTTATTGATATTAACTCTCCTACAGTCCCTCTTCCCCTCCTTCTCATTTGGTACCACCACCTTGACCTTTCCGGAATGTTCGGAATTCCGGGATGCGCCAAGGTTCCGGAATGTTCGGAATTCCGGAATGCGTTCCGGAATGTTCGGAATTCCGGAATGCGTTCCGGAATGTTCGGAATTCCGGGATGCGCCATAGTTCATAGTGTCACAGTTCATGTTTTTTGCCACTTCCCTCTTAGCTGTGAGTCCCCTAGTTCATAGTTCCTGCTCTGTTTTCAGCCTCTCATAGTTCATGCTCTTAGCTCCTGCTCAGCTTTTATTGATATTAACTCTCCTACAGTCCCTCTTCCCCTCCTTCTCATTTGGTACCACCACCTTGACCTTTACGGAATGTTCGGAATTCCGGGATGCGCCAAGGTTCCGGAATGTTCGGAATTCCGGAATGCGTTCCGGAATGTTCGGAATTCCGGAATGCGTTCCGGAATGTTCGGAATTCCGGAATGCGTTCCGGAATGTTCGGAATTCCGGAATGCGTTCCGGAATGTTCGGAATTCCGGGATGCGCCATAGTTCATAGTGTCACAGTTCATGTTTTTTACACTTCCCTCTTAGCTGTTAGTCCCCTAGTTCATAGTTCCTGCTCTGTTTTCAGCCTCTCATAGTTCATGCTCTTAGCTCCTGCTCAGCTTTTATTGATATTAACTCTCCTACAGTCCCTCTTCCCCTCCTTCTCATTTGGTACCACCACCTTGACCTTTACGGAATGTTCGGAATTCCGGGATGCGCCAAGGTTCCGGAATGTTCGGAATTCCGGAATGCGTTCCGGAATGTTCGGAATTCCGGAATGCGTTCCGGAATGTTCGGAATTCCGGGATGCGCCATAGTTCATAGTGTCACAGTTCATGTTTTTTGCCACTTCCCTCTTAGCTGTGAGTCCCCTAGTTCATAGTTCCTGCTCTGTTTTCAGCCTCTCATAGTTCATGCTCTTAGCTCCTGCTCAGCTTTTATTGATATTAATTCTCCTACAGTCCCTCTTCCCCTCCTTCTCATTTGGTACCACCACCTTGACCTTTCAAGAATGTTCGGAATTCCGGAATGCGTTCCGGAATGTTCGGAATTCCGGAATGCGTTCCGGAATGTTCGGAATTCCGGAATGCGTTCCGGAATGTTCGGAATTCCGGAATGCGTTCCGGAATGTTCGGAATTCCGGGATGCGCCAAGGTTCCGGAATGTTCGGAATTCCGGAATGCGTTCCGGAATGTTCGGAATTCCGGGATGCGCCATAGTTCATAGTGTCACAGTTCATGTTTTTTGCCACTTCCCTCTTAGCTGTGAGTCCCCTAGTTCATAGTTCCTGCTCTGTTTTCAGCGTCTCATAGTTCATGCTCTTAGCTGCTGCTCAGCTTTTATTGATATTAACTCTCCTACAGTCCCTCTTCCCCTCCTTCTCATTTGGTACCACCACCTTGACCTTTCCGGAATGTTCGGAATTCCGGGATGCGCCAAGGTTCCGGAATGTTCGGAATTCCGGAATGCGTTCCGGAATGTTCGGAATTCCGGAATGCGTTCCGGAATGTTCGGAATTCCGGGATGCGCCATAGTTCATAGTGTCACAGTTCATGTTTTTTGCCACTTCCCTCTTAGCTGTGAGTCCCCTAGTTCATAGTTCCTGCTCTGTTTTCAGCCTCTCATAGTTCATGCTCTTAGCTCCTGCTCAGCTTTCATTGATATTAACTCTCCTACAGTCCCTCTTCCCCTCCTTCTCATTTGGTACCACCACCTTGACCTTTCCGGAATGTTCGGAATTCCGGGATGCGCCAAGGTTCCGGAATGTTCGGAATTCCGGAATGCGTTCCGGAATGTTCGGAATTCCGGAATGCGTTCCGGAATGTTCGGAATTCCGGGATGCGCCATAGTTCATAGTGTCACAGTTCATGTTTTTTGCCACTTCCCTCTTAGCTGTGAGTCCCCTAGTTCATAGTTCCTGCTCTGTTTTCAGCCTCTCATAGTTCATGCTCTTAGCTCCTGCTCAGCTTTTATTGATATTAACTCTCCTACAGTCCCTCTTCCCCTCCTTCTCATTTGGTACCACCACCTTGACCTTTCCGGAATGTTTGGAATTCCGGGATGCGCCAAGGTTCCGGAATGTTCGGAATTCCGGAATGCGTTCCGGAATGTTCGGAATTCCGGAATGCGTTCCGGAATGTTCGGAATTCCGGAATGCGTTCCGGAATGTTCGGAATTCCGGGATGCGCCATAGTTCATAGTGTCACAGTTCATGTTTTTTGCCACTTCCCTCTTAGCTGTGAGTCCCCTAGTTCATAGTTCCTGCTCTGTTTTCAGCCTCTCATAGTTCATGCTCTTAGCTCCTGCTCAGCTTTTATTGATATTAACTCTCCTACAGTCCCTCTTCCCCTCCTTCTCATTTGGTACCACCACCTTGACCTTTCCGGAATGTTCGGAATTCCGGGATGCGCCAAGGTTCCGGAATGTTCGGAATTCCGGAATGCGTTCCGGAATGTTCGGAATTCCGGAATGCGTTCCGGAATGTTCGGAATTCCGGGATGCGCCATAGTTCATAGTGTCACAGTTCATGTTTTTTGCCACTTCCCTCTTAGCTGTGAGTCCCCTAGTTCATAGTTCCTGCTCTGTTTTCAGCCTCTCATAGTTCATGCTCTTAGCTCCTGCTCAGCTTTTATTGATATTAACTCTCCTACAGTCCCTCTTCCCCTCCTTCTCATTTGGTACCACCACCTTGACCTTTCCGGAATGTTCGGAATTCCGGGATGCGCCAAGGTTCCGGAATGTTCGGAATTCCGGAATGCGTTCCGGAATGTTCGGAATTCCGGGATGCGCCATAGTTCATAGTGTCACAGTTCATAGTGTCACAGTTCATGTTTTTTGCCACTTCCCTCTTAGCTGTGAGTCCCCTAGTTCATAGTTCCTGCTCTGTTTTCAGCCTCTCATAGTTCATGCTCTTAGCTGCTGCTCAGCTTTTATTGATATTAACTCTCCTACAGTCCCTCTTCCCCTCCTTCTCATTTGGTACCACCACCTTGACCTTTCCGGAATGTTCGGCATTCCGGGATGCGCCAAGGTTCCGGAATCTTCGGAATTCCGGAATGCGTTCCGGAATGTTCGGAATTCCGGAATGCGTTCCGGAATGTTCGGAATTCCGGGATGCGCCATAGTTCATAGTGTCACAGTTCATGTTTTTTGCCACTTCCCTCTTAGCTGTGAGTCCCCTAGTTCATAGTTCCTGCTCTGTTTTCAGCCTCTCATAGTTCATGCTCTTAGCTCCTGCTCAGCTTTCATTGATATTAACTCTCCTACAGTCCCTCTTCCCCTCCTTCTCATTTGGTACCACCACCTTGACCTTTCCGGAATGTTTGGAATTCCGGGATGCGCCAAGGTTCCGGAATGTTCGGAATTCCGGAATGCGTTCCGGAATGTTCGGAATTCCGGAATGCGTTCCGGAATGTTCGGAATTCCGGGATGCGCCATAGTTCATAGTGTCACAGTTCATAGTGTCACAGTTCATGTTTTTTGCCACTTCCCTCTTAGCTGTGAGTCCCCTAGTTCATAGTTCCTGCTCTGTTTTCAGCCTCTCATAGTTCATGCTCTTAGCTCCTGCTCAGCTTTTATTGATATTAACTCTCCTACAGTCCCTCTTCCCCTCCTTCTCATTTGGTACCACCACCTTGACCTTTCCGGAATGTTCGGAATTCCGGGATGCGCCAAGGTTCCGGAATGTTCGGAATTCCGGAATGCGTTCCGGAATGTTCGGAATTCCGGAATGCGTTCCGGAATGTTCGGAATTCCGGAATGCGTTCCGGAATGTTCGGAATTCCGGGATGCGCCATAGTTCATAGTGTCACAGTTCATGTTTTTTGCCACTTCCCTCTTAGCTGTGAGTCCCCTAGTTCATAGTTCCTGCTCTGTTTTCAGCCTCTCATAGTTCATGCTCTTAGCTCCTGCTCAGCTTTTATTGATATTAACTCTCCTACAGTCCCTCTTCCCCTCCTTCTCATTTGGTACCACCACCTTGACCTTTCCGGAATGTTCGGAATTCCGGGATGCGCCAAGGTTCCGGAATGTTCGAAATTTCGGAATGCGTTCCGGAATGTTCGGAATTCCGGGATGCGCCATAGTTCATAGTGTCACAGTTCATGTTTTTTGCCACTTCCCTCTTAGCTGTGAGTCCCCTAGTTCATAGTTCCTGCTCTGTTTTCAGCCTCTCATAGTTCATGCTCTTAGCTGCTGCTCAGCTTTTATTGATATTAACTCTCCTACAGTCCCTCTTCCCCTCCTTCTCATTTGGTACCACCACCTTGACCTTTCCGGAATGTTCGGAATTCCGGGATGCGCCAAGGTTCCGGAATCTTCGGAATTCCGGAATGCGTTCTGGAATGTTCGGAATTCCGGAATGCGTTCCGGAATGTTCGGAATTCCGGGATGCGCCATAGTTCATAGTGTCACAGTTCATGTTTTTTGCCACTTCCCTCTTAGCTGTGAGTCCCCTAGTTCATAGTTCCTGCTCTGTTTTCAGCCTCTCATAGTTCATGCTCTTAGCTCCTGCTCAGCTTTTATTGATATTAACTCTCCTACAGTCCCTCTTCCCCTCCTTCTCATTTGGTACCACCACCTTGACCTTTCCGGAATGTTCGGAATTCCGGGATGCGCCAAGGTTCCGGAATGTTCGGAATTCCGGAATGCGTTCCGGAATGTTCGGAATTCCGGGATGCGCCATAGTTCATAGTGTCACAGTTCATAGTGTCACAGTTCATGTTTTTTGCCACTTCCCTCTTAGCTGTGAGTCCCCTAGTTCATAGTTCCTGCTCTGTTTTCAGCCTCTCATAGTTCATGCTCTTAGCTGCTGCTCAGCTTTTATTGATATTAACTCTCCTACAGTCCCTCTTCCCCTCCTTCTCATTTGGTACCACCACCTTGACCTTTCCGGAATGTTCGGAATTCCGGGATGCGCCAAGGTTCCGGAATCTTCGGAATTCCGGAATGCGTTCCGGAATGTTCGGAATTCCGGAATGCGTTCCGGAATGTTCGGAATTCCGGGATGCGCCATAGTTCATAGTGTCACAGTTCATGTTTTTTGCCACTTCCCTCTTAGCTGTGAGTCCCCTAGTTCATAGTTCCTGCTCTGTTTTCAGCCTCTCATAGTTCATGCTCTTAGCTCCTGCTCAGCTTTTATTGATATTAACTCTCCTACAGTCCCTCTTCCCCTCCTTCTCATTTGGTACCACCACCTTGACCTTTCCGGAATGTTCGGAATTCCGGGATGCGCCAAAGTTCCGGAATGTTCGGAATTCCGGAATGCGTTCCGGAATGTTCGGAATTCCGGAATGCGTTCCGGAATGTTCGGAATTCCGGGATGCGCCATAGTTCATAGTGTCACAGTTCATGTTTTTTGCCACTTCCCTCTTAGCTGTGAGTCCCCTAGTTCATAGTTCCTGCTCTGTTTTCAGCCTCTCATAGTTCATGCTCTTAGCTCCTGCTCAGCTTTTATTGATATTAACTCTCCTACAGTCCCTCTTCCCCTCCTTCTCATTTGGTACCACCACCTTGACCTTTCCGGAATGTTCGGAATTCCGGGATGCGCCAAGGTTCCGGAATGTTCGGAATTCCGGAATGCGTTCCGGAATGTTCGGAATTCCGGAATGCGTTCCGGAATGTTCGGAATTCCGGGATGCGCCAAGGTTCCGGAATGTTCGGAATTCCGGGATGCGCCATAGTTCATAGTGTCACAGTTCATGTTTTTTGCCACTTCCCTCTTAGCTGTGAGTCCCCTAGTTCATAGTTCCTGCTCTGTTTTCAGCCTCTCATAGTTCATGCTCTTAGCTGCTGCTCAGCTTTTATTGATATTAACTCTCCTACAGTCCCTCTTCCCCTCCTTCTCATTTGGTACCACCACCTTGACCTTTCCGGAATGTTCGGAATTCCGGGATGCGCCAAGGTTCCGGAATCTTCGGAATTCCGGAATGCGTTCTGGAATGTTCGGAATTCCGGAATGCGTTCCGGAATGTTCGGAATTCCGGGATGCGCCATAGTTCATAGTGTCACAGTTCATGTTTTTTGCCACTTCCCTCTTAGCTGTGAGTCCCCTAGTTCATAGTTCCTGCTCTGTTTTCAGCCTCTCATAGTTCATGCTCTTAGCTCCTGCTCAGCTTTTATTGATATTAACTCTCCTACAGTCCCTCTTCCCCTCCTTCTCATTTGGTACCACCACCTTGACCTTTCCGGAATGTTCGGAATTCCGGGATGCGCCAAGGTTCCGGAATGTTCGGAATTCCGGAATGCGTTCCGGAATGTTCGGAATTCCGGGATGCGCCATAGTTCATAGTGTCACAGTTCATAGTGTCACAGTTCATGTTTTTTGCCACTTCCCTCTTAGCTGTGAGTCCCCTAGTTCATAGTTCCTGCTCTGTTTTCAGCCTCTCATAGTTCATGCTCTTAGCTGCTGCTCAGCTTTTATTGATATTAACTCTCCTACAGTCCCTCTTCCCCTCCTTCTCATTTGGTACCACCACCTTGACCTTTCCGGAATGTTCGGAATTCCGGGATGCGCCAAGGTTCCGGAATCTTCGGAATTCCGGAATGCGTTCCGGAATGTTCGGAATTCCGGAATGCGTTCCGGAATGTTCGGAATTCCGGGATGCGCCATAGTTCATAGTGTCACAGTTCATGTTTTTTGCCACTTCCCTCTTAGCTGTGAGTCCCCTAGTTCATAGTTCCTGCTCTGTTTTCAGCCTCTCATAGTTCATGCTCTTAGCTCCTGCTCAGCTTTTATTGATATTAACTCTCCTACAGTCCCTCTTCCCCTCCTTCTCATTTGGTACCACCACCTTGACCTTTCCGGAATGTTCGGAATTCCGGGATGCGCCAAAGTTCCGGAATGTTCGGAATTCCGGAATGCGTTCCGGAATGTTCGGAATTCCGGAATGCGTTCCGGAATGTTCGGAATTCCGGGATGCGCCATAGTTCATAGTGTCACAGTTCATGTTTTTTGCCACTTCCCTCTTAGCTGTGAGTCCCCTAGTTCATAGTTCCTGCTCTGCTTTCAGCCTCTCATAGTTCATGCTCTTAGCTCCTGCTCAGCTTTTATTGATATTAACTCTCCTACAGTCCCTCTTCCCCTCCTTCTCATTTGGTACCACCACCTTGACCTTTCCGGAATGTTCGGAATTCCGGGATGCGCCAAGGTTCCGGAATGTTCGGAATTCCGGAATGCGTTCCGGAATGTTCGGAATTCCGGAATGCGTTCCGGAATGTTCGGAATTCCGGGATGCGCCAAGGTTCCGGAATGTTCGGAATTCCGGGATGCGCCATAGTTCATAGTGTCACAGTTCATGTTTTTTGCCACTTCCCTCTTAGCTGTGAGTCCCCTAGTTCATAGTTCCTGCTCTGTTTTCAGCCTCTCATAGTTCATGCTCTTAGCTCCTGCTCAGCTTTTATTGATATTAACTCTCCTACAGTCACTCTTCCCCTCCTTCTCATTTGGTACCACCACCTTGACCTTTCCGGAATGTTCGGAATTCCGGGATGCGCCAAGGTTCCGGAATGTTCGGAATTCCGGAATGCGTTCCGGAATGTTCGGAATTCCGGGATGCGCCATAGTTCATAGTGTCACAGTTCATAGTGTCACAGTTCATGTTTTTTGCCACTTCCCTCTTAGCTGTGAGTCCCCTAGTTCATAGTTCCTGCTCTGTTTTCAGCCTCTCATAGTTCATGCTCTTAGCTGCTGCTCAGCTTTTATTGATATTAACTCTCCTACAGTCCCTCTTCCCCTCCTTCTCATTTGGTACCACCACCTTGACCTTTCCGGAATGTTCGGAATTCCGGGATGCGCCAAGGTTCCGGAATCTTCGGAATTCCGGAATGCGTTCCGGAATGTTCGGAATTCCGGAATGCGTTCCGGAATGTTCGGAATTCCGGGATGCGCCATAGTTCATAGTGTCACAGTTCATGTTTTTTGCCACTTCCCTCTTAGCTGTGAGTCCCCTAGTTCATAGTTCCTGCTCTGTTTTCAGCCTCTCATAGTTCATGCTCTTAGCTCCTGCTCAGCTTTTATTGATATTAACTCTCCTACAGTCCCTCTTCCCCTCCTTCTCATTTGGTACCACCACCTTGACCTTTCCGGAATGTTCGGAATTCCGGGATGCGCCAAAGTTCCGGAATGTTCGGAATTCCGGAATGCGTTCCGGAATGTTCGGAATTCCGGAATGCGTTCCGGAATGTTCGGAATTCCGGGATGCGCCATAGTTCATAGTGTCACAGTTCATGTTTTTTGCCACTTCCCTCTTAGCTGTGAGTCCCCTAGTTCATAGTTCCTGCTCTGTTTTCAGCCTCTCATAGTTCATGCTCTTAGCTCCTGCTCAGCTTTTATTGATATTAACTCTCCTACAGTCCCTCTTCCCCTCCTTCTCATTTGGTACCACCACCTTGACCTTTCCGGAATGTTCGGAATTCCGGGATGCGCCAAGGTTCCGGAATGTTCGGAATTCCGGAATGCGTTCCGGAATGTTCGGAATTCCGGAATGCGTTCCGGAATGTTCGGAATTCCGGGATGCGCCAAGGTTCCGGAATGTTCGGAATTCCGGGATGCGCCATAGTTCATAGTGTCACAGTTCATGTTTTTTGCCACTTCCCTCTTAGCTGTGAGTCCCCTAGTTCATAGTTCCTGCTCTGTTTTCAGCCTCTCATAGTTCATGCTCTTAGCTCCTGCTCAGCTTTTATTGATATTAACTCTCCTACAGTCCCTCTTCCCCTCCTTCTCATTTGGTACCACCACCTTGACCTTTCCGGAATGTTCGGAATTCCGGGATGCGCCAAGGTTCCGGAATGTTCGGAATTCCGGAATGCGTTCCGGAATGTTCGGAATTCCGGGATGCGCCATAGTTCATAGTGTCACAGTTCATAGTGTCACAGTTCATGTTTTTTGCCACTTCCCTCTTAGCTGTGAGTCCCCTAGTTCATAGTTCCTGCTCTGTTTTCAGCCTCTCATAGTTCATGCTCTTAGCTGCTGCTCAGCTTTTATTGATATTAACTCTCCTACAGTCCCTCTTCCCCTCCTTCTCATTTGGTACCACCACCTTGACCTTTCCGGAATGTTCGGAATTCCGGGATGCGCCAAGGTTCCGGAATGTTCGGAATTCCGGAATGCGTTCCGGAATGTTCGGAATTCCGGGATGCGCCATAGTTCACAGTGCCCAGTTCATAGTGTCACAGTTCATGTTTTTTGCCACTTCCCTCTTATCTGTGAGTTCCCTAGTTCATAGTTCCTGCTCTGTTTTCAGCCTCTCATAGTTCATGCTCTTAGCTCCTGCTCAGCTTTTATTGATATTAACTCTCCTACAGTCCCTCTTCCCCTCCTTCTCATTTGGTACCACCACCTTGACCTTTCCGGAATGTTCGGAATTCCGGGATGCGCCAAGGTTCCGGAATGTTCGGAATTCCGGAATGCGTTCCGGAATGTTCGGAATTCCGGGATGCGCCATAGTTCATAGTGTCACAGTTCATAGTGTCACAGTTCATGTTTTTTGCCACTTCCCTCTTAGCTGTGAGTCCCCCAGTTCATAGTTCCTGCTCTGTTTTCAGCCTCTCATAGTTCATGCTCTTAGCTCCTGCTCAGCTTTTATTGATATTAACTCTCCTACAGTCCCTCTTCCCCTCCTTCTCATTTGGTACCACCACCTTGACCTTTCCGGAATGTTCGGAATTCCGGGATGCGCCAAGGTTCCGGAATGTTCGGAATTCCGGAATGCGTTCCGGAATGTTCGGAATTCCGGAATGCGTTCCGGAATGTTCGGAATTCCGGGATGCGCCAAGGTTCCGGAATGTTCGGAATTCCGGGATGCGCCATAGTTCATAGTGTCACAGTTCATGTTTTTTGCCACTTCCCTCTTAGCTGTGAGTCCCCTAGTTCATAGTTCCTGCTCTGTTTTCAGCCTCTCATAGTTCATGCTCTTAGCTCCTGCTCAGCTTTTATTGATATTAACTCTCCTACAGTCCCTCTTCCCCTCCTTCTCATTTGGTACCACCACCTTGACCTTTCCGGAATGTTCGGAATTCCGGGATGCGCCAAGGTTCCGGAATGTTCGGAATTCCGGAATGCGTTCCGGAATGTTCGGAATTCCGGGATGCGCCATAGTTCATAGTGTCACAGTTCATAGTGTCACAGTTCATGTTTTTTGCCACTTCCCTCTAAGCTGTGAGTCCCCCAGTTCATAGTTCCTGCTCTGTTTTCAGCCTCTCATAGTTCATGCTCTTAGCTCCTGCTCAGCTTTTATTGATATTAACTCTCCTACAGTCCCTCTTCCCCTCCTTCTCATTTGGTACCACCACCTTGACCTTTCCGGAATGTTCGGAATTCCGGGATGCGCCAAGGTTCCGGAATCTTCGGAATTCCGGAATGCGTTCCGGAATGTTCGGAATTCCGGAATGCGTTCCGGAATGTTCGGAATTCCGGGATGCGCCTTAGTTCATAGTGTCACAGTTCATGTTTTTTGCCACTTCCCTCTTAGCTGTGAGTCCCCTAGTTCATAGTTCCTGCTCTGTTTTCAGCCTCTCATAGTTCATGCTCTTAGCTCCTGCTCAGCTTTTATTGATATTAACTCTCCTACAGTCCCTCTTCCCCTCCTTCTCATTTGGTACCACCACCTTGACCTTTCCGGAATGTTCGGAATTCCGGGATGCGCCAAGGTTCCGGAATGTTCGGAATTCCGGAATGCGTTCCGGAATGTTCGGAATTCCGGGATGCGCCATAGTTCATAGTGTCACAGTTCATAGTGTCACAGTTCATGTTTTTTGCCACTTCCCTCTTAGCTGTGAGTCCCCTAGTTCATAGTTCCTGCTCTGTTTTCAGCCTCTCATAGTTCATGCTCTTAGCTGCTGCTCAGCTTTTATTGATATTAACTCTCCTACAGTCCCTCTTCCCCTCCTTCTCATTTGGTACCACCACCTTGACCTTTCCGGAATGTTCGGAATTCCGGGATGCGCCAAGGTTCCAGAATGTTCGGAATTCCGGAATGCGTTCCGGAATGTTCGGAATTCCGGGATGCGCCATAGTTCACAGTGCCCAGTTCATAGTGTCACAGTTCATGTTTTTTGCCACTTCCCTCTTATCTGTGAGTTCCCTAGTTCATAGTTCCTGCTCTGTTTTCAGCCTCTCATAGTTCATGCTCTTAGCTCCTGCTCAGCTTTTATTGATATTAACTCTCCTACAGTCCCTCTTCCCCTCCTTCTCATTTGGTACCACCACCTTGACCTTTCCGGAATGTTCGGAATTCCGGGATGCGCCAAGGTTCCGGAATGTTCGGAATTCCGGAATGCGTTCCGGAATGTTCGGAATTCCGGGATGCGCCATAGTTCATAGTGTCACAGTTCATAGTGTCACAGTTCATGTTTTTTGCCACTTCCCTCTTAGCTGTGAGTCCCCCAGTTCATAGTTCCTGCTCTGTTTTCAGCCTCTCATAGTTCATGCTCTTAGCTCCTGCTCAGCTTTTATTGATATTAACTCTCCTACAGTCCCTCTTCCCCTCCTTCTCATTTGGTACCACCACCTTGACCTTTCCGGAATGTTCGGAATTCCGGGATGCGCCAAGGTTCCGGAATGTTCGGAATTCCGGAATGCGTTCCGGAATGTTCGGAATTCCGGAATGCGTTCCGGAATGTTCGGAATTCCGGGATGCGCCAAGGTTCCGGAATGTTCGGAATTCCGGGATGCGCCATAGTTCATAGTGTCACAGTTCATGTTTTTTGCCACTTCCCTCTTAGCTGTGAGTCCCCTAGTTCATAGTTCCTGCTCTGTTTTCAGCCTCTCATAGTTCATGCTCTTAGCTCCTGCTCAGCTTTTATTGATATTAACTCTCCTACAGTCCCTCTTCCCCTCCTTCTCATTTGGTACCACCACCTTGACCTTTCCGGAATGTTCGGAATTCCGGGATGCGCCAAGGTTCCGGAATGTTCGGAATTCCGGAATGCGTTCCGGAATGTTCGGAATTCCGGGATGCGCCATAGTTCATAGTGTCACAGTTCATAGTGTCACAGTTCATGTTTTTTGCCACTTCCCTCTAAGCTGTGAGTCCCCCAGTTCATAGTTCCTGCTCTGTTTTCAGCCTCTCATAGTTCATGCTCTTAGCTCCTGCTCAGCTTTTATTGATATTAACTCTCCTACAGTCCCTCTTCCCCTCCTTCTCATTTGGTACCACCACCTTGACCTTTCCGGAATGTTCGGAATTCCGGGATGCGCCAAGGTTCCGGAATCTTCGGAATTCCGGAATGCGTTCCGGAATGTTCGGAATTCCGGAATGCGTTCCGGAATGTTCGGAATTCCGGGATGCGCCTTAGTTCATAGTGTCACAGTTCATGTTTTTTGCCACTTCCCTCTTAGCTGTGAGTCCCCTAGTTCATAGTTCCTGCTCTGTTTTCAGCCTCTCATAGTTCATGCTCTTAGCTCCTGCTCAGCTTTTATTGATATTAACTCTCCTACAGTCCCTCTTCCCCTCCTTCTCATTTGGTACCACCACCTTGACCTTTCCGGAATGTTCGGAATTCCGGGATGCGCCAAGGTTCCGGAATGTTCGGAATTCCGGAATGCGTTCCGGAATGTTCGGAATTCCGGGATGCGCCATAGTTCATAGTGTCACAGTTCATAGTGTCACAGTTCATGTTTTTTGCCACTTCCCTCTTAGCTGTGAGTCCCCTAGTTCATAGTTCCTGCTCTGTTTTTAGCCTCTCATAGTTCATGCTCTTAGCTGCTGCTCAGCTTTTATTGATATTAACTCTCCTACAGTCCCTCTTCCCCTCCTTCTCATTTGGTACCACCACCTTGACCTTTCCGGAATGTTCGGAATTCCGGGATGCGCCAAGGTTCCAGAATGTTCGGAATTCCGGAATGCGTTCCGGAATGTTCGGAATTCCGGGATGCGCCATAGTTCACAGTGCCCAGTTCATAGTGTCACAGTTCATGTTTTTTGCCACTTCCCTCTTATCTGTGAGTTCCCTAGTTCATAGTTCCTGCTCTGTTTTCAGCCTCTCATAGTTCATGCTCTTAGCTCCTGCTCAGCTTTTATTGATATTAACTCTCCTACAGTCCCTCTTCCCCTCCTTCTCATTTGGTACCACCACCTTGACCTTTCCGGAATGTTCGGAATTCCGGGATGCGCCAAGGTTCCGGAATGTTCGGAATTCCGGAATGCGTTCCGGAATGTTCGGAATTCCGGGATGCGCCATAGTTCATAGTGTCACAGTTCATAGTGTCACAGTTCATGTTTTTTGCCACTTCCCTCTTAGCTGTGAGTCCCCCAGTTCATAGTTCCTGCTCTGTTTTCAGCCTCTCATAGTTCATGCTCTTAGCTCCTGCTCAGCTTTTATTGATATTAACTCTCCTACAGTCCCTCTTCCCCTCCTTCTCATTTGGTACCACCACCTTGACCTTTCCGGAATGTTCGGAATTCCGGAATGCGTTCCGGAATGTTCGGAATTCCGGGATGCGCCTTAGTTCATAGTGTCACAGTTCATGTTTTTTGCCACTTCCCTCTTAGCTGTGAGTCCCCTAGTTCATAGTTCCTGCTCTGTTTTCAGCCTCTCATAGTTCATGCTCTTAGCTCCTGCTCAGCTTTTATTGATATTAACTCTCCTACAGTCCCTCTTCCCCTCCTTCTCATTTGGTACCACCACCTTGACCTTTCCGGAATGTTCGGAATTCCGGGATGCGCCAAGGTTCCGGAATTTTCGGAATTCCGGAATGCGTTCCGGAATGTTCGGAATTCCGGGATGCGCCATAGTTCATAGTGTCACAGTTCATAGTGTCACAGTTCATGTTTTTTGCCACTTCCCTCTTAGCTGTGAGTCCCCTAGTTCATAGTTCCTGCTCTGTTTTCAGCCTCTCATAGTTCATGCTCTTAGCTGCTGCTCAGCTTTTATTGATATTAACTCTCCTACAGTCCCTCTTCCCCTCCTTCTCATTTGGTACCACCACCTTGACCTTTCCGGAATGTTCGGAATTCCGGGATGCGCCAAGGTTCCGGAATCTTCGGAATTCCGGAATGCGTTCCGGAATGTTCGGAATTCCGGAATGCGTTCCGGAATGTTCGGAATTCCGGGATGCGCCATAGTTCATAGTGTCACAGTTCATCTTTTTTGCCACTTCCCTCTTAGCTGTGAGTCCCCTAGTTCATAGTTCCTGCTCTGTTTTCAGCCTCTCATAGTTCATGCTCTTAGCTCCTGCTCAGCTTTTATTGATATTAACTCTCTTACAGTCCCTCTTCCCCTCCTTCTCATTTGGTACCACCACCTTGACCTTTCCGGAATGTTCGGAATTCCGGAATGCGTTCCGGAATGTTCGGAATTCCGGGATGCGCCATAGTTCATAGTGTCACAGTTCATAGTGTCACAGTTCATGTTTTTTGCCACTTCCCTCTTAGCTGTGAGTCCCCTAGTTCATAGTTCCTGCTCTGTTTTCAGCCTCTCATAGTTCATGCTCTTAGCTGCTGCTCAGCTTTTATTGATATTAACTCTCCTACAGTCCCTCTTCCCCTCCTTCTCATTTGGTACCACCACCTTGACCTTTCCGGAATGTTCGGAATTCCGGGATGCGCCAAGGTTCCGGAATGTTCGGAATTCCGGAATGCGTTCCGGAATGTTCGGAATTCCGGGATGCGCCATAGTTCATAGTGTCACAGTTCAAAGTGTCACAGTTCATGTTTTTTGCCACTTCCCTCTTAGCTGTGAGTCCCCTAGTTCATAGTTCCTGCTCTGTTTTCAGCCTCTCATAGTTCATGCTCTTAGCTCCTGCTCAGCTTTTATTGATATTAACTCTCCTACAGTCCCTCTTCCCCTCCTTCTCATTTGGTACCACCACCTTGACCTTTCCGGAATGTTCGGAATTCCGGGATGCACCAAGGTTCCGGAATGTTCGGAATTCCGGAATGCGTTCCGGAATGTTCGGAATTCCGGAATGCGTTCCGGAATGTTCGGAATTCCGGAATGCGTTCCGGAATTTTCGTAATTCCGGGATGCGCCAAGGTTCCGGAATGTTCGGAATTCCGGCATGCGCCATAGTTCATAGTGTCACAGTTCATCTTTTTTGCCACTTCCCTCTTAGCTGTGAGTCCCCTAGTTCATAGTTCCTGCTCTGTTTTCAGCCTCTCATAGTTCATGCTCTTAGCTCCTGCTTAGCTTTTATTGATATTAACTCTCCTACAGTCCCTCTTCCCCTCCTTCTCATTTGGTACCACCACCTTAACCTTTCCGGAATGTTCGGAATTCCGGGATGCGTTCTGGAATGTTCGGAATTCCGGAATGCGTTTCGGAATGTTCGGAATTCCGGGATGCACCAAGGTTCCGGAATGTTCGGAATTCCGTAATGCGTTCCGGAATGTTCGGAATTCCGGAATGCGTTCCGGAATTTTCGGAATTCCGGGATGCGCCATAGTTCATAGTGTCACAGTTCATGTTTTTTGCCACTTCCCTCTTAGCTGTGAGTCCCCTAGTTCATAGTTCCTGCTCTGTTTTCAGCCTCTCATAGTTCATGCTCTTAGCTCCTGCTCAGCTTTTATTGATATTAACTCTCCTACAGTCCCTCTTCCCCTCCTTCTCATTTGGTACCACCACCTTGACCTTTCCGGAATGTTCGGAATTCCGGGATGCGCCAAGGTTCCGGAATGTTCGGAATTCCAGAATGCGCCATAGTTCCGGAATGTTCGGAATTCCGGAATGCGTTCCGGAATGTCCGGAATTCCGGGATGCGCCATAGTTCATAGTGTCACAGTTCATGTTTTTTGCCACTTCCCTCTTAGCTGTGAGTCCCCTAGTTCATAGTTCCTGCTCTGTTTTCAGCCTCTCATAGTTCATGCTCTTAGCTCCTGCTCAGCTTTTATTGATATTAACTCTCCTACAGTCCCTCTTCCCCTCCTTCTCATTTGGTACCACCACCTTGACCTTTCCGGAATGTTCGGAATTCCGGGATGCGCCAAAGTTCCGGAATGTTCGGAATTCCGGAATGCGTTCCGGAATGTCCGGAATTCCGGGATGCGCCATAGTTCATAGTGTCACAGTTCATGTTTTTTGCCACTTCCCTCTTAGCTGTGAGTCCCCTAGTTCATAGTTCCTGCTCTGTTTTCAGCCTCTCATAGTTCATGCTCTTAGCTCCTGCTCAGCTTTTATTGATATTAACTCTCCTACAGTCCCTCTTCCCCTCCTTCTCATTTGGTACCACCACCTTGACCTTTCCGGAATGTTCGGAATTCCGGGATGCGCCAAAGTTCCGGAATGTTCGGAATTCCGGAATGCGTTCCGGAATGTTCGGAATTCCGGAATGCGTTCCGGAATGTTCGGAATTCCGGGATGCGCCATAGTTCATAGTGTCACAGTTCATGTTTTTTGCCACTTCCCTCTTAGCTGTGAGTCCCCTAGTTCATAGTTCCTGCTCTGTTTTCTGCCTCTCATAGTTCATGCTCTTAGCTCCTGCTCAGCTTTTATTGATATTAACTCTCCTACAGTCCCTCTTCCCCTCCTTCTCATTTGGTACCACCACCTTGAACCTTTCCGGAATGTTCGGAATTCCGGGATGCGCCAAGGTTCCGGAATGTTCGGAATTCCGGAATGCGTTCCGGAATGTTCGGAATTCCGGAATGCGTTCCGGAATGTTCGGAATTCCAGGATGCGCCAAGGTTCCGGAATGTTCAGAATTCCGGAATGCGTTCCGGACTGTTCGGAATTCCGGGATGCGCCATAGTTCATAGTGTCACAGTTCATGTTTTTTGCCACTTCCCTCTTAGCTGTGAGTCCCCTAGTTCATAGTTCCTGCTCTGTTTTCAGCGTCTCATAGTTCATGCTCTTAGCTCCTGCTCAGCTTTTATTGATATTAACTCTCCTACAGTCCCTCTTCCACTCCTTCTCATTTGGTACCACCACCTTAACCTTTCCGGAATGTTCGGAATTCCGGGATGCGCCAAGGTTCCGGAATGTTCGGAATTCCGGAATGCGTTACGGAATGTTCGGAATTCCGGGATGCGCCAAGGTTCCGGAATGTTCGGAATTCCGGAATGCGTTCCGGAATGTTCGGAATTCCGGGATGCGCCATAGTTCATAGTGTCACAGTTCATGTTTTTTGCCACTTCCCTCTTAGCTGTGAGTCTCCTAGTTCATAGTTCCTGCTCTGTTTTCAGCCTCTCATAGTTCATGCTCTTAGCTCCTGCTCAGCTTTTATTGATATTAACTCTCCTACAGTCCCTCTTCCCCTCCTTCTCATTTGGTATCAATACCTTGACCTTTCCGGAATGTTCGGAATTCCGGGATGCGCCAAGGTTCCGGAATGTTCGGAATTCCGGAATGCGTTCCGGAATGTTCGGAATTCCGGGATGCGCCAAGGTTCCGGAATGTTCGGAATTCCGGGATGCGCCATAGTTCATAGTGTCACAGTTCATGTTTTTTGCCACTTCCCTCTTAGCTGTGAGTCCCCTAGTTCATAGTTCCTGCTCTGTTTTCAGCCTCTCATAGTTCATGCTCTTAGCTCCTGCTCAGCTTTTATTGATATTAACTCTCCTACAGTCTCTTTTCCCCTCCTTCTCATTTGGTACCACCACCTTGACCTTTCCGGACTGTTCGGAATTCCGGGATGCGCCAAGGTTCCGGAATGTTCGGAATTCCGGAATGCGTTCCGGAATGTTCGGAATTCCAGGATGCGCCAAGGTTCCGGAATGTTCAGAATTCCGGAATGCGTTCCGGACTGTTCGGAATTCCGGGATGCGCCATAGTTCATAGTGTCACAGTTCATGTTTTTTGCCACTTCCCTCTTAGCTGTGAGTCCCCTAGTTCATAGTTCCTGCTCTGTTTTCAGCGTCTCATAGTTCATGCTCTTAGCTCCTGCTCAGCTTTTATTGATATTAACTCTCCTACAGTCCCTCTTCCACTCCTTCTCATTTGGTACCACCACCTTAACCTTTCCGGAATGTTCGGAATTCCGGGATGCGCCAAGGTTCCGGAATGTTCGGAATTCCGGAATGCGTTACGGAATGTTCGGAATTCCGGGATGCGCCAAGGTTCCGGAATGTTCGGAATTCCGGAATGCGTTCCGGAATGTTCGGAATTCCGGGATGCGCCATAGTTCATAGTGTCACAGTTCATGTTTTTTGCCACTTCCCTCTTAGCTGTGAGTCTCCTAGTTCATAGTTCCTGCTCTGTTTTCAGCCTCTCATAGTTCATGCTCTTAGCTCCTGCTCAGCTTTTATTGATATTAACTCTCCTACAGTCCCTCTTCCCCTCCTTCTCATTTGGTATCAATACCTTGACCTTTCCGGAATGTTCGGAATTCCGGGATGCGCCAAGGTTCCGGAATGTTCGGAATTCCGGAATGCGTTCCGGAATGTTCGGAATTCCGGGATGCGCCAAGGTTCCGGAATGTTCGGAATTCCGGGATGCGCCATAGTTCAGTGTCACAGTTCTTGTTTTTTGCCACTTCCCTCTTAGCTGTGAGTCCCCTAGTTCATAGTTCCTGCTCTTTTTTCAGCCTCTCATAGTTCATGCTCTTAGCTCCTGCTCAGCTTTTATTGATATTAACTCTCCTACAGTCTCTTTTCCCCTCCTTCTCATTTGGTACCACCACCTTGACCTTTCCGGACTGTTCGGAATTCCGGGATGCGCCAAGGTTCCGGAATGTTCGGAATTCCGGAATGCGTTCCGGAATGTTCGGAATTCCGGGATGCGCCAAGGTTCCGGACTGTTCGGAATTCCGGAATGCGTTCCGGAATGTTCGGAATTCCGGGATGCGCCATAGTTCATAGTGTCACAGTTCATGTTTTTTGCCACTTCCCTCTTAGCTGTGAGTCTCCTAGTTCATAGTTCCTGCTCTGTTTTCAGCCTCTCATAGTTCATGCTCTTAGCTCCTGCTCAGCTTTTATTGACATTAACTCTCCTACAGTCCCTCTTCCCCTCCTTCTCATTTGGTACCAATACCTTGACCTTTCCGGAATGTTCGGAATTCCGGGATGCGCCAAGGTTCCGGAATGTTCGGAATTCGGAATGCGTTCCGGAACGTTCGGAATTCCGGGATGCGCCATAGTTCATAGTGTCACAGTTCATGTTTTTTGCCAGTTTCCTCTTAGCTGTGAGTCTCCTAGTTCATAATTCCTGCTCTGTTTTCAGCCTCTCATAGTTCATGCTCTTAGCTCCTGCTCAGCTTTTATTGATATTAACTCTCCTACAGTCCCTCTTCCCCTCCTTCTCATTTGGTACCACCACCTTGACCTTTCCGGAATGTTCGGAATTCCGGAATGCGTTCTGGAATTTTCGGAATTCCGGAATGCGTTCTGGAATGTTCGGAATTCCGGGATGCGCCATAGTTCATAGTGTCACAGTTCATGTTTTTTGCCACTTCCCTCTTAGCTGTGAGTCTCCTAGTTCATAGTTCCTGCTCTGTTTTCAGCCTCTCATAGTTCATGCTCTTAGCTCCTGCTCAGCTTTTATTGACATTAACTCTCCTACAGTCCCTCTTCCCCTCCTTCTCATTTGGTACCAATACCTTGACCTTTCCGGAATGTTCGGAATTCCGGGATGCGCCAAGGTTCCGGAATGTTCGGAATTCGGAATGCGTTCCGGAACGTTCGGAATTCCGGAATGCGTTCCGGAATGTTCGGAATTCCGTGATGCGCCATAGTTCCGGAATGTTCGGAATTCCGGAATGCGTTCCGGAATGTTCGGAATTCCGGAATGCGTTCCGGAATGTCTGGAATTCCGGGATGCGCCATAGTTCATAGTGTCACAGTTCATGTTTTTTGCCACTTCCCTCTTAGCTGTGAGTCCCCTTGTTCATAGTTCCTGCTCTGTTTTCAGCCTCTCATAGTTCATGCCCTTAGCTCCTGCTCAGCTTTTATTGATATTAACTCTCCTACAGTCCCTCTTCCCCTCCTTCTCATTTGGTACCACCACCTTGACCTTTCCGGAATGTTCGGAATTCCGGAATGCGCCAAGGTTCCGGAATGTTCAGAATTCCGGAATGCGTTCCGGAATGTCCGGAATTCCGGGATGCGACATAGTTCATAGTGTCACAGTTCATGTTTTTTGCCACTTCCCTCTTTGCTGTGAGTCCCCTAGTTCATAGTTCCTGCTCTGTTTTCAGCCTCTCATAGTTCATGCTCTTAGCTCCTGCTCAGCTTTTATTGATATTAACTCTCCTACAGTCCCTCTTCCCCTCCTTCTCATTTGGTACCACCACCTTGACCTTTCCGGAATGTTCGGAATTCCGAAATGCGCCAAGGTTCCGGAATGTTCGGAATTACGGAATGCGTTCCGGAATGTTCGGAATTCCGGGATGTGTTCCGGAATGTTCGGAATTCCAGGATGCGCCAAGGTTCCGGAATGTTCGGAATTCCGGAATGCGTTCCGGAATGTTCGGAATTCCGGAATGCGTTCCGGAATGTTCGGAATTCCGGGATGCGCCATAGTTTATAGTGTCACAGTTCATGTTTTTTGCCACTTCCCTCTTAGCTGTGAGTCCCCTAGTTCATAGTTCCTGCTCTGTTTTCAGCCTCTCATAGTTCATGCTCTTAGCTCCTGCTCAGCTTTTATTGATATTAACTCTCCTACAGTCCCTCTTCCCCTCCTTCTCATTTGGTACCACCACCTTGAACCTTTCCGGAATGTTCGGAATTCCGGGATGCGCCAAGGTTCCGGAATGTTCGGAATTCCGGAATGCGTTCCGGAATGTTCGGAATTCCGGAATGCGTTCCGGAATGTCCGGAATTCCGGGATGCGCCATAGTTCATAGTGTCACAGTTCATGTTTTTTGCCACTTCCCTCTTAGCTGTGAGTCCCCTAGTTCATAGTTCCTGCTCTGTTTTCAGCCTCTCATAGTTCATGCTCTTAGCTCCTGCTCAGCTTTTATTGATATTAACTCTCCTACAGTCCCTCTTCCCCTCCTTCTCATTTGGTACCACCACCTTGACCTTTCCGGAATGTTCGGAATTCCGGAATGCGTTCCGGAATGTTCGGAATTCCAGGATGCGCCAAGGTTCCGGAATGTTCAGAATTCCGGAATGCGTTCCGGACTGTTCGGAATTCCGGGATGCGCCATAGTTCATAGTGTCACAGTTCATGTTTTTTGCCACTTCCCTCTTAGCTGTGAGTCCCCTAGTTCATAGTTCCTGCTCTGTTTTCAGCGTCTCATAGTTCATGCTCTTAGCTCCTGCTCAGCTTTTATTGATATTAACTCTCCTACAGTCCCTCTTCCACTCCTTCTCATTTGGTACCACCACCTTAACCTTTCCGGAATGTTCGGAATTCCGGGATGCGCCAAGGTTCCGGAATGTTCGGAATTCCGGAATGCGTTACGGAATGTTCGGAATTCCGGGATGCGCCAAGGTTCCGGAATGTTCGGAATTCCGGAATGCGTTCCGGAATGTTCGGAATTCCGGGATGCGCCATAGTTCATAGTGTCACAGTTCATGTTTTTTGCCACTTCCCTCTTAGCTGTGAGTCTCCTAGTTCATAGTTCCTGCTCTGTTTTCAGCCTCTCATAGTTCATGCTCTTAGCTCCTGCTCAGCTTTTATTGATATTAACTCTCCTACAGTCCCTCTTCCCCTCCTTCTCATTTGGTATCAATACCTTGACCTTTCCGGAATGTTCGGAATTCCGGGATGCGCCAAGGTTCCGGAATGTTCGGAATTCCGGAATGCGTTCCGGAATGTTCGGAATTCCGGGATGCGCCAAGGTTCCGGAATGTTCGGAATTCCGGGATGCGCCATAGTTCATAGTGTCACAGTTCATGTTTTTTGCCACTTCCCTCTTAGCTGTGAGTCCCCTAGTTCATAGTTCCTGCTCTGTTTTCAGCCTCTCATAGTTCATGCTCTTAGCTCCTGCTCAGCTTTTATTGATATTAACTCTCCTACAGTCCCTCTTCCCCTCCTTCTCATTTGGTACCACCACCTTGACCTTTCCGGAATGTTCGGAATTCCGGAATGCGTTCCGGAATGTTCGGAATTCCAGGATGCGCCAAGGTTCCGGAATGTTCAGAATTCCGGAATGCGTTCCGGACTGTTCGGAATTCCGGGATGCGCCATAGTTCATAGTGTCACAGTTCATGTTTTTTGCCACTTCCCTCTTAGCTGTGAGTCCCCTAGTTCATAGTTCCTGCTCTGTTTTCAGCGTCTCATAGTTCATGCTCTTAGCTCCTGCTCAGCTTTTATTGATATTAACTCTCCTACAGTCCCTCTTCCACTCCTTCTCATTTGGTACCACCACCTTAACCTTTCCGGAATGTTCGGAATTCCGGGATGCGCCAAGGTTCCGGAATGTTCGGAATTCCGGAATGCGTTACGGAATGTTCGGAATTCCGGGATGCGCCAAGGTTCCGGACTGTTCGGAATTCCGGAATGCGTTCCGGAATGTTCGGAATTCCGGGATGCGCCATAGTTCATAGTGTCACAGTTCATGTTTTTTGCCACTTCCCTCTTAGCTGTGAGTCTCCTAGTTCATAGTTCCTGCTCTGTTTTCAGCCTCTCATAGTTCATGCTCTTAGCTCCTGCTCAGCTTTTATTGACATTAACTCTCCTACAGTCCCTCTTCCCCTCCTTCTCATTTGGTACCAATACCTTGACCTTTCCGGAATGTTCGGAATTCCGGGATGCGCCAAGGTTCCGGAATGTTCGGAATTCGGAATGCGTTCCGGAACGTTCGGAATTCCGGGATGCGCCATAGTTCATAGTGTCACAGTTCATGTTTTTTGCCAGTTTCCTCTTAGCTGTGAGTCTCCTAGTTCATAATTCCTGCTCTGTTTTCAGCCTCTCATAGTTCATGCTCTTAGCTCCTGCTCAGCTTTTATTGATATTAACTCTCCTACAGTCCCTCTTCCCCTCCTTCTCATTTGGTACCACCACCTTGACCTTTCCGGAATGTTCGGAATTCCGGAATGCGTTCCGGAATGTTCGGAATTCCGGAATGCGTTCTGGAATGTTCGGAATTCCGGGATGCGCCATAGTTCATAGTGTCACAGTTCATGTTTTTTGCCACTTCCCTCTTAGCTGTGAGTCTCCTAGTTCATAGTTCCTGCTCTGTTTTCAGCCTCTCATAGTTCATGCTCTTAGCTCCTGCTCAGCTTTTATTGACATTAACTCTCCTACAGTCCCTCTTCCCCTCCTTCTCATTTGGTACCACCACCTTGACCTTTCCGGAATGTTCGGAATTCCGGAATGCGCTAAGGTTCCGGAATGTTCAGAATTACGGAATGCGTTCCGGAATGTCCGGAATTCCGGGATGCGACATAGTTCATAGTGTCACAGTTCATGTTTTTTGCCACTTCCCTCTTAGCTGTGAGTCCCCTAGTTCATAGTTCCTGCTCTGTTTTCAGCTTCTCATAGTTCATGCTCTTAGCTCCTGCTCAGCTTTTATTGATATTAACTCTCCTACAGTCCCTCTTCCCCTCCTTCTCATTTGGTACCACCACCTTGACCTTTCCGGAATGTTCGGAATTCCGAAATGCGCCAAGGTTCCGGAATGTTCGGAATTCCGGAATGCGTTCCGGAATGTTCGGAATTCCGGGATATGTTCCGGAATGTTCGGAATTCCAGGATGCGCCAAGGTTCCGGAATGTTCGGAATTCCGGAATGCGTTCCGGAATGTTCGGAATTCCGGAATGCGTTCCGGAATGTTCGGAATTCCGGGATGCGCCATAGTTCATAGTGTCACAGTTCATGTTTTTTGCCACTTCCCTCTTAGCTGTGAGTCCCCTAGTTCATAGTTCCTGCTCTGTTTTCAGCCTCTCATAGTTCATGCTCTTAGCTCCTGCTCAGCTTTTATTGATATTAACTCTCCTACAGTCCCTCTTCCCCTCCTTCTCATTTGGTACCACCACCTTGAACCTTTCCGGAATGTTCGGAATTCCGGGATGCGCCAAGGTTCCGGAATGTTCGGAATTCGGAATGCGTTCCGGAACGTTCGGAATTCCGGAATGCGTTCCGGAATGTTCGGAATTCCGTGATGCGCCATAGTTCCGGAATGTTCGGAATTCCGGAATGCGTTCCGGAATGTTCGGAATTCCGGAATGAGTTCCGGAATGTCTGGAATTCCGGGATGCGCCATAGTTCATAGTGTCACAGTTCATGTTTTTTGCCACTTCCCTCTTAGCTGTGAGTCCCCTTGTTCATAGTTCCTGCTCTGTTTTCAGCCTCTCATAGTTCATGCTCTTAGCTCCTGCTCAGCTTTTATTGATATTAACTCTCCTACAGTCCCTCTTCCCCTCCTTCTCATTTGGTACCACCACCTTGACCTTTCCGGAATGTTCGGAATTCCGGAATGCGCCAAGGTTCCGGAATGTTCAGAATTCCGGAATGCGTTCCGGAATGTCCGGAATTCCGGGATGCGACATAGTTCATAGTGTCACAGTTCATGTTTTTTGCCACTTCCCTCTTAGCTGTGAGTCCCCTAGTTCATAGTTCCTGCTCTGTTTTCAGCCTCTCATAGTTCATGCTCTTAGCTCCTGCTCAGCTTTTATTGATATTAACTCTCCTACAGTCCCTCTTCCCCTCCTTCTCATTTGGTACCACCACCTTGACCTTTCCGGAATGTTCGGAATTCCGGAATGCGTTCCGGAATGTTCGGAATTCCGGAATGCGTTCTGGAATGTTCGGAATTCCGGGATGCGCCATAGTTCATAGTGTCACAGTTCATGTTTTTTGCCACTTCCCTCTTAGCTGTGAGTCTCCTAGTTCATAGTTCCTGCTCTGTTTTCAGCCTCTCATAGTTCATGCTCTTAGCTCCTGCTCAGCTTTTATTGACATTAACTCTCCTACAGTCCCTCTTCCCCTCCTTCTCATTTGGTACCAATACCTTGACCTTTCCGGAATGTTCGGAATTCCGGGATGCGCCAAGGTTCCGGAATGTTCAGAATTCGGAATGCGTTCCGGAACGTTCGGAATTCCGGAATGCGTTCCGGAATGTTCGGAATTCCGTGATGCGCCATAGTTCCGGAATGTTCGGAATTCCGGAATGCGTTCCGGAATGTTCGGAATCCCGGAATGCGTTCCGGAATGTCTGGAATTCCGGGATGCGCCATAGTTCATAGTGTCACAGTTCATGTTTTTTGCCACTTCCCTCTTAGCTGTGAGTCCCCTTGTTCATAGTTCCTGCTCTGTTTTCAGCCTCTCATAGTTCATGCTCTTAGCTCCTGCTCAGCTTTTATTGATATTAACTCTCCTACAGTCCCTCTTCCCCTCCTTCTCATTTGGTACCACCACCTTGACCTTTCCGGAATGTTCGGAATTCCGGAATGCGCCAAGGTTCCGGAATGTTCAGAATTCCGGAATGCGTTCCGGAATGTCCGGAATTCCGGGATGCGACATAGTTCATAGTGTCACAGTTCATGTTTTTTGCCACTTCCCTCTTAGCTGTGAGTCCCCTAGTTCATAGTTCCTGCTCTGTTTTCAGCCTCTCATAGTTCATGCTCTTAGCTCCTGCTCAGCTTTTATTGATATTAACTCTCCTACAGTCCCTCTTCCCCTCCTTCTCATTTGGTACCACCACCTTGACCTTTCCGGAATGTTCGGAATTCCGAAATGCGCCAAGGTTCCGGAATGTTCGGAATTCCGGAATGCGTTCCGGAATGTTCGGAATTCCGGGATGTGTTCCGGAATGTTCGGAATTCCAGGATGCGCCAAGGTTCCGGAATGTTCGGAATTCCGGAATGCGTTCCGGAATGTTCGGAATTCCAGGATGCGCCAAGGTTCCGGAATGCTCAGAATTCCGGAATGCGTTCCGGAATGTTCGGAATTCCGGGATGCGCCATAGTTCATAGTGTCACAGTTCATGTTTTTTGCCACTTCCCTCTTAGCTGTGAGTCCCCTAGTTCATAGTTCCTGCTCTGTTTTCAGCCTCTCATAGTTCATGCTCTTAGCTCCTGCTCAGCTTTTATTGATATTAACTCTCCTACAGTCCCTCTTCCCCTCCTTCTCATTTGGTACCACCACCTTGACCTTTCCGGAATGTTCGGAATTCCGGGATGCGCCAAGGTTCCGGAATGTTCGGAATTCCGGAATGCGTTCCGGAATGTTCGGAATTCCAGGATGCGCCAAGGTTCCGGAATGTTCAGAATTCCGGAATGCGTTCCGGAATGTTCGGAATTCCGGAATGCGTTCCGGAATGTTCGGAATTCCGGGATGCGCCATAGTTCATAGTGTCACAGTTCATGTTTTTTGCCACTTCCCTCTTAGCTGTGAGTCCCCTAGTTCATAGTTCCTGCTCTTTTTTCAGCCTCTCATAGTTCATGCTCTTAGCTCCTGCTCAGCTTTTATTGATATTAACTCTCCTACAGTCCCTCTTCCCCTCCTTCTCATTTGGTACCACCACCTTGACCTTTCCGGAATGTTCGGAATTCCGGGATGCGCCAAGGTTCCGGAATGTTCGGAATTCCGGAATGCGTTCCGGAATGTCCGGAATTCCGGGATGCGCCATAGTTCATAGTGTCACAGTTCATGTTTTTTGCCACTTCCCTCTTAGCTGTGAGTCCCCTAGTTCATAGTTCCTGCTCTGTTTTCAGCCTCTCATAGTTCATGCTCTTAGCTCCTGCTCAGCTTTTATTGATATTAACTCTCCTACAATCCCTCTTCCCCTCCTTCTCATTTGGTACCACCACCTTGACCTTTCCGGAATGTTCGGAATTCCGGGATGCGCCAAAGTTCCGGAATGTTCGGAATTCCGGAATGCGTTCCGGAATGTTCGGAATTCTGGGATGCGCCAAGGTTCCGGAATGTTCAGAATTCCGGAATGCGTTCCGGAATGTCCGGAATTCCTGGATGCGCCATAGTTCATAGTGTCACAGTTCATGTTTTTTGCCACTTCCCTCTTAGCTGTGAGTCCCCTAGTTCATAGTTCCTGCTCTGTTTTCAGCCTCTCATAGTTCATGCTCTTAGCTCCTGCTCAGCTTTTATTGATATTAACTCTCCTACAGTCCCTCTTCCCCTCCTTCTCATTTGGTACCACCACCTTGACCTTTCCGGAATGTTCGGAATTCCGAAATGCGCCAAGGTTCCGGAATGTTCAGAATTCCGGAATGCGTTCCGGAATGTCCGGAATTCCGGGATGCGCCATAGTTCATAGTGTCACAGTTCATGTTTTTTGCCACTTCCCTCTTAGCTGTGAGTCCCCTAGTTCATAGTTCCTACTCTGTTTTCAGCCTCTCATAGTTCATGCTCTTAGCTCCTGCTCAGCTTTTATTGATATTAACTCTCCTACAGTCCCTCTTCCCCTCCTTCTCATTTGGTACCACCACCTTGACCTTTCCGGAATGTTCGGAATTCCGGGATGCGCCAAGGTTCCGGAATGTTCGGAATTCCGGGATGCGCCAAGGTTCCGGAATGTTCGGAATTCCGGAATGCGTTCCGGAATGTCCGGAATTCCGGGATGCGCCATAGTTCATAGTGTCACAGTTCATGTTTTTTGCCACTTCCCTCTTAGCTGTGAGTCCCCTAGTTCATAGTTCCTGCTCTGTTTTCAGCCTCTCATAGTTCATGCTCTTAGCTCCTGCTCAGCTTTTATTGATATTAACTCTCCTACAGTCCCTCTTCCCCTCCTTCTCATTTGGTACCACCACCTTGACCTTTCCGGAGTGTTCGGAATTCCGAAATGCGCCAAGGTTCCGGAATGTTCAGAATTCCGGAATGCGTTCCGGAATGTCCAGAATTCCGGGATGCGCCATAGTTCATAGTGTCACAGTTCATGTTTTTTGCCACTTCCCTCTTAGCTGTGAGTCCCCTAGTTCATAGTTCCTGCTCTGTTTTCAGCCTCTCATAGTTCATGCTCTTAGCTCCTGCTCAGCTTTTATTGATATTAACTCTCCTACAATCCCTCTTCCCCTCCTTCTCATTTGGTACCACCACCTTGACCTTTCCGGAATGTTCGGAATTCCGGAATGCGTTCCGGAATGTTCGGAATTCTGGGATGCGCCAAGGTTCCGGAATGTTCAGAATTCCGGAATGCGTTCCGGAATGTCCGGAATTCCTGGATGCGCCATAGTTCATAGTGTCACAGTTCATGTTTTTTGCCACTTCCCTCTTAGCTGTGAGTCCCCTAGTTCATAGTTCCTGCTCTGTTTTCAGCCTCTCATAGTTCATGCTCTTAGCTCCTGCTCAGCTTTTATTGATATTAACTCTCCTACAGTCCCTCTTCCCCTCCTTCTCATTTGGTACCACCACCTTGACCTTTCCGGAATGTTCGGAATTCCGGGATGCGCCAAAGTTCCGGAATGTTCGGAATTCCGGAATGCGTTCCGGAATGTTCGGAATTCCGAAATGCGCCAAGGTTCCGGAATGTTCGGAATTCCGGAATGCGTTCCGGAATGTTCGGAATTCTGGGATGCGCCAAGGTTCCGGAATGTTCAGAATTCCGGAATGCGTTCCGGAATGTCCGGAATTCCTGGATGCGCCATAGTTCATAGTGTCACAGTTCATGTTTTTTGCCACTTCCCTCTTAGCTGTGAGTCCCTTAGTTCATAGTTCCTGCTCTGTTTTCAGCCTCTCATAGTTCATGCTCTTAGCTCCTGCTCAGCTTTTATTGATATTAACTCTCCTACAGTCCCTCTTCCCCTCCTTCTCATTTGGTAGCACCACCTTGACCTTTCCGGAATGTTCGGAATTCCGAAATGCGCCAAGGTTCCGGAATGTTCAGAATTCCGGAATGCGTTCCGGAATGTCCGGAATTCCTGGATGCGCCATAGTTCATAGTGTCACAGTTCATGTTTTATGCCACTTCCCTCTTAGCTGTGAGTCCCCTAGTTCATAGTTCCTGCTCTGTTTTCAGCCTCTCATAGTTCATGCTCTTAGCTCCTGCTCAGCTTTTATTGATGTTAACTCTCCTACAATCCCTCTTCCCCTCCTTCTCATTTGGTACCACCACCTTGACCTTTCCGGAATGTTCGGAATTCCGGGATGCGCCAAAGATCCGGAATGTTCGGAATTCCGGAATGCGTTCCGGAATGTTCGGAATTCTGGGATGCGCCAAGGTTCCGGAATGTTCAGAATTCCGGAATGCGTTCCGGAATGTCCGGAATTCCTGGATGCGCCATAGTTCATAGTGTCACAGTTCATGTTTTTTGCCACTTCCCTCTTAGCTGTGAGTCCCCTAGTTCATAGTTCCTGCTCTGTTTTCAGCCTCTCATAGTTCATGCTCTTAGCTCCTGCTCAGCTTTTATTGATATTAACTCTCCTACAGTCCCTCTTCCCCTCCTTCTCATTTGGTAGCACCACCTTGACCTTTCCGGAATGTTCGGAATTCCGAAATGCGCCAAGGTTCCGGAATGTTCAGAATTCCGGAATGCGTTCCGGAATGTCCGGAATTCCGGGATGCGCCATAGTTCATAGTGTCACAGTTCATGTTTTTTTTCCACTTCCCTCTTAGCTGTGAGTCCCCTAGTTCATAGTTCCTGCTCTGTTTTCAGCCTCTCATAGTTCATGCTCTTAGCTCCTGCTCAGCTTTTATTGATATTAACTCTCCTACAAGCCCTCTTCCCCTCCTTCTCATTTGGTACCACCACCTTGACCTTTCCGGAATGTTCGGAATTCCGGGATGCGCCAAAGTTCCGGAATGTTCGGAATTCCGGAATGCGTTCCGGAATGTTCGGAATTCTGGAATGCGCCAAGGTTCCGGAATGTTCAGAATTCCGGAATGCGTTCCGGAATGTCCGGAATTCCTGGATGCGCCATAGTTCATAGTGTCACAGTTCATGTTTTTTGCCACTTCCCTCTTAGCTGTGAGTCCCCTAGTTCATAGTTCCTGCTCGGTTTTCAGCCTCTCATAGTTCATGCTCTTAGCTCCTGCTCAGCTTTTATTGATATTAACTCTCGTACAGTCCCTCTTCCCCTCCTTCTCATTTGGTACCACCACCTTGACCTTTCCGGAATGTTCGGAATTCCGGAATGCGTTCCGGAATGTTCGGAATTCCGGAATGCGTTCCGGAATGTTCGGAATTCCGGAATGCGTTCCGGAATGTTCGGAATTCCGGGATGCGCCAAGGTTCCGGAATGTTCAGAATTCCGGAACGCATTTCGGAATTCCGAACATTCCGGAACCTTGGCGCATCCCGGAATTCCGAACATTCCGGAAAGGTCAAGGTGGTGGTACCAAATGAGAAGGAGGGGAAGAGGGACTGTACGAGAGTTAATATCAATAAAAGCTGAGCAGGAGCTAAGAGCATGAACTATGAGACGCTGAAAACAGAGCAGGAACTATGAACTAGGGGACTCACAGCTAAGAGGGAAGTGGCAAAAAACATGAACTGTGACACTATGAACTATGGCTCATCCCGGAATTCCGGAACGCATTCCGGAATTCCGAACATTCCGGAACCTTGGCGCATCCCGGAATTCCGAACATTCCGGAACGCATTCCGGAATTCCGAACATTCCGGAACCTTGGCGCATCCCGGAATTCCGAACATTCCGGAAAGGTCAAGGTGGTGGTACCAAATGAGAAGGAGGGGAAGAGGGACTGTAGGAGAGTTACAGTTTTTCTCAAATGCTAAAACACATGTCACAAACGTTACCACCAGGTCCCCCAATGTCCAAACACAACACCCTTCTCTAAAGCTACATAAACACAACCACACCTTCCCACTGCAAAACTCAAACTCCCACACCAAGAGAGCAGCTCGAAGCTGTCAAAACTTTAAACACTATACACAGCATTACACACTACAGCAAAACAATTGAAAACACAATGCTCAATTTGTGAGAAGGTTCTTTGGTTCATAACTGCCAATGCATATTTTTATAAACTGTACAGTAACGGATCGTCATAGAACCCTGCAGAGGATTAGGCATTTAGATTTGTGAGTTTCACATGAAGACTATAAATCTATAAAAACATCCTGCATGTACGTACACTACTGTAACACAACTCAATGCAAAAACAGAATCTATCGCACACAACAGTACTCTCGGAAACATGATCAGGGTGTGAAGTCTTTTTTATTGTCTACACGGTCTTTTTACAGTATTACACACAGTCACTGTGCGGCATCATGTCGCCGAGCTGCATTGGGCCACATCACCTCATCCACATCACAGGCTATATTGTCCCTTGCTAGGCACCGCGGGAAAAACGCCCTGGAATGGCGAATCCATCCCTGGAAGGCCTCCACTGGGATGTCAGCACAGGCCAGCTCCATTGCCCGTACGAGGTTCTCTCTTGTGTATGGCTGTCTGTCATACACCTTCCATCTCCATGATGAGAAGAACTCCTCTATAGGGTTCAGGAAAGGGGAGTAGGGTGGCAGACAGACGTTTAAAAAGTGGTCACTGTTGGTGGTGAACCACTCTCTGATTTGGTGTGTTTTGTGGAAGCGGACGTTGTCCCAAATGATCACATACATGTGATGTGCTAGCCTAGGATGGTGTTGTTGACGGTCCAGGAGGATGTCTTTTAGCTCCTCTAGGAAGGTGAGGAGACGTTGGGTGTTGTAAGACCCAAGGACAGCATGCCGGTGGACAAGCCCCTCCGTACCCATAGCTGCACAAAGAGTAATATTACCCCCCCGTTGGCCAGGAACCTCAGTGATGGCTCTTTGGCCAATGATGTTACGGCCTCTTCGCCTTCGTTTCTGGAGGTTGAAGCCAGCCTCATCCAGGAAGAGGTACTCATGGGGTCTGGCCATCGCGTCCAACTGCATTATCCTCTGTGAACATGGAAAAGCGTACAGGTGTTCAGAACGGTCAATCAGGTAGCACAGTATTGTCCAGAAGTAATGTAGGCCACTAAGCAACACAGTATGTCCACTAACTGTACTGTGGACATGGATGTATACGTACTTGCACATACTCGTAACGTTGTTCTATGTGTCGCGCAGAGTTGCACTCAAAGGGAACCCTGTAGACCTGTTACATCCTCATCTGTTGGCGCCGGAGAACTCGGTCTATTGTGGACACGCTGACAGCATCAATGTTCTCAAAGTTTACATTATCTGCAATGACTTTGTCTCTGATCTCTCGGAGTCTAATGCAGTTGTTCTCACGGACCATATCTGCAATGAGGGTTTCTTGTGCCGCTGTGAATATGGCAACCCTCCCACCTCTATGTGGCATCCTTTCAGCTCTAAAGAAAGAAACATGTGTTGTCAATTGACTGATTTATATGTAAAACTACATGTAAAGTAACAGACCACTTTCACAGGCCTGTAAAACTGTAGTGTGACAAAGAAAGCAATAGCGTACTATACCTGTTGTGTTGTCTAAATGCCTTGATAATGGTGGCCACGGTGAACCTACTCAGGTTTGGATGTACTCTTTGTCCCGCTTCAGCCATTGTCATGCCATGGCCAATGACATGATCAATTACTGTTGCTCGCATATCATCTGTTATGATGGTGCGAGGTTGTCTTCTTCTCCCACCTGGACCTTCTCCTCTCTCTTGTTGGCCTCCTTCTCTTCCTCCTCTACTCCGAACTCCTCTTCTTCTTAGGCCTTCACCTCTTCCTCCTCTGATCTCAACCCCTCTTCCTCTTTGGCCTGCAGCTCTTCTCCTTCCGCACGCTCGAATGCCTTCATCCATTGTGATTGTTTGGCATCTTCACCAAACTATGCTTTTATAGGTGGGGTCACATCATTAGCAACAGGTGTCTTCAATTTTGAGTCGTTGTGTGTAGTGACTGACGCCAGGTGTGTTCCCTGTGTTCAAAGATTGGTGACTGTGGCAAGCATTTTGCATCACATGGGCTTTCATTTGAGAATATGAGCAGAGTTGTTTTGCAACATGTGTTTTAGCAAGGAAAAATGTGTTTAGATTTATGAGTACAGAGGGTTGTGTTTTGTGAATTGTGTCATCATGTGACATGTGTTTATGGTACTGGAATATGGTGGCTACATTTAGTAAATGTGTTTAGACTACTGGTCATTTGGGTTACAGGATTGGCTTTTGTGTTTTAACATTTGAGAAAAACTGTAACTCTCCTACAGTCCCTCTTCCCCTCCTTCTCATTTGGTACCACCAACTTGACCTTTCCGGAATGTTCGGAATTCCGGGATGCGCCATAGTTCCGGAATGTTCGGAATTCCGGAATGCATTCCGGAATGTTCGGAATTCCGGGATGCGCCAAGGTTCCGGAATGTTCGGAATTCCGGAATGCGTTCCAGAATGTCCGGAATTCCGGGATGCGCCATAGTTCATAGTGTCACAGTTCATGTTTTTTGCCACTTCCCTCTTAGCTGTGAGTCCCCTAGTTCATAGTTCCTGCTCTGTTTTCAGCCTCTCATAGTTCATGCTCCACCACCTTCCCAGCCAACATTTATATGTGGGGCCCATATGGTTTGGAAATGGGCTGAAAAATGGGCCCCATATAGGATTGTCCGCGGGTTCCGTAATGGCCCCATATTAAATGCCCATATAGGTGTTATGTTAGGAAAATCTGGGAACTAAATGGGCCCCAACTGGGAAAAGTACACAGAAACCCACCTGGGCCCCATCTTTCATTTTTTTGTGGGTACCATGTGGGTACCACAAAGGCTAAAAAGTGGGTTTTAAGTGTTATTGTCCGCGGGTTCCATAATGGCCCCATTTTATAAGCCCATCTCGGTGTTATATTGGTAAAATCTGGGAACTAAATGGGCCCCAACTAGGCAAAGTACACAGAAACCCACCCGGGCCCCACCTTTCAAGTTGTTTTGTGCGTACCATGTGGGTACCACATAGGCTAAAAAGTGGGTTTTAAGTGGGATTGTCCGCGGGTTCTATAATGGCCCCATTTTATAAGCCCATCTCGGTGTTATATTGGTAAAATCTGGGAACTCAATGTGCCCCAACTGGGCAAAGTACACAGAAACCCACCCGGGCCCCATCTTTCAAGTTTTTGTGGGTACCATGTGGTTACCACAAAGGCTAAAAAGTGGGTTTTAAGTGGGATTGTCCGCGGGTTCTATAATGGCCCCATTTTATAAGCCCATCTCGGTGTTATATAGGTAAAATCTGGGAACTAAATGGACCCCAACTGGGCAAAGTACAGAGAAACCCACCCGGGCCCCACCTTTCAAGTTGTTTTGTTGGTACCATGTGAGTACCACATAGGCTAAAAAGTGGGTTTTAAGTGGGATTGTCCGTGGGTTCCATAATGGCCCCATTTTATAAGCCCATTTTGGTGTTATATTGGTAAAATCTGGGAACTAAATGGACCCCAACTGGGCAAAGTACACTGAAACCCACCTAGGCCCCATTTTTCAAGTTCTTAGTGGGTACAACATGAGGAAAACATGAGCTAAAAAGTTGGAATGGCATTAGCAGTGGGTTCTGTATTTGCATCTTACTTCTAGTTTGAATTGACTAAGTTCTGGCACTGAGTGGGCCCCATGTAGTAAAACAGTCACAAAATCAATTTTTCAGACGGCTAATACGGGTTCTGTGACACAAAGACACCAAATATATTGAAGCTGACCGCAAACAAAATCTAGTTTGTAAATAAAACCATTTCAAAAATCACGAGGGTACACAAAACAACATTTTTCACATTTATTTTGTCCAACAACTGTGATTTTACGTAACTGTATTCCAAAGTGCGTAAACGTTTAAAAACTAGAAATGTCAAACTACAGCAAAATTCCTTAGATATTTGGAACTGTAGCAACATGGGGAAAAAGTCAGATGGAAAACTCAAAAGCTTATCTTGAATCAGCAGGGTTTCTTTTTTTGGTTTTTTTTACAGAGCCGTAAGTCTATTTTGTACCCTTGCAGCCCTCGGTCCTCCTCTGTCTTTAGCTCCAGTGAACCACTTGGACAGAGCCTTCTCTGCTTCTTGCAAGTTGACTTTTGATGTTAAATAATTCTTCAGTGCCTCTGCAAATGAAGAAGAAGAAAAATGGGCAAGCCAAAGTAAAGTTAATCTTAGCTTACTTCATTTGGTGATGATTTGCAAAGAACAATGTAAAAAATATATACAAATTGCATGATAACCAATCTCAGTTACACTTTCAAACACTTTATTAAAAAAATTTAGTTTTCTAAAGTTCAAATGTCTCAAGTGAAACTAACTTACCATACACAACATTAAAAAGACGCAAATCTCTGAACTTTTTTTCCCATGTCGGCCAAGCATGTTGTACTCCACAGCCAGCTCAGGTGATATGAGGAATTTCATCATCCTTCTTGTGGCATCGTCTACACTTGTTCCCCCTGTATCTGCTACCATGGCAACCTGAGGGGAACATACAAAAAGGACAGATTAGATACTGGCATCTGGTTAGGATGCCTCCCTGGTGAGGTGTTTTGGGCACATCCACATCCATCACCGAATTTCCCAGAGGAACCCACCCGAGGGATTAATAAAGTTTTATCTTATCTTATCTTATCTTTACATCCCACCAGGAAGAGACCCAGAACACCCAGGAGGGACTATGTTTTTCGGCTGGCCTGGGAATGCCTTGGGATTCCTCCGGAAGAGCTGGGCCAAGTGCCTGGAGAGAGAGAAGTCTGGACCTCTCTACTTAGTACCGGATTGGGTCGAGGGGCAGCAGCCTAAGCTTAAGATAATGGACCAGAATGGAGGATAAATGGACGCTTTACATATTACTTAATGTTTACTGTGTGGTGATTAAAAAAATATATGGTAGTAAACACAAGCTAAACTAAAAAAATTAATTGCGGTTCCTTAACCCTTTATCCCCAATAATGTTACGCAGGATAACTGGTAGGTCTGGTAGGCTTTTTCCTCTACTGTATACTATATGAATGTAATCAAGGATTAATAACAGAAAAAAAAAAAGAAATTGAAATTTTGCCATTTTTACTAAAGGCAATCAAAATGTACATGAATAAAATATTTAAATTAGTCAATTCAAATTAATAACTCTAAAACACTGAACAAAATCAAGTATTTGACCCTGTGGTTTATTTTCAGACATCTCTTTTCTTCTAAAAGTCCAGCCGTGTTGGGCCCCTGGCAGAGCTCAGGTTTGACGAGACAGGTTTGGAAAATCAGAATCAGAATCAGAATACTTTATTAATCCCGAAGGAAATTGGGGAAAAAACCTGTCGCTGGCGACTTTTTGGGGGCTAAAGGGTTAAAATACATAGGAATTCGCCAAAATTTGTATAAACTATGAAATAGCAGAACAAAAGTAAAAAAAAAATCTTTATCTGTTATCAGAATCAAATATTTGATTAGAATAAAAAATGTAACTTTCTCGTTACATCTGTCATAAAAGTAACAACATCTCAGAAAAGAAACATGATAGCAACAGAAAAATATGATAGCAGTGTGATGTGATGGTCCCTGGCCAGATTTTTACACATATTATAAGCCCTGTGACACAAAAACCACTGAACTCTGACACGCACAGACTGTTTTCCTTCGTGCTAATGAAGAAAAATGCTGGTCTGGTATGTAAAAGGGAATTTATTCTTCCAGGACCTGAAGCTCTGTAATGCAGCCCTCCAAGAGCCAAACCGATCTGTTCTCTGATTGTGTTGATGCATGCTCAATCATCCAGGTAAGTAAATCTCCAAAAGTTGATTCTGTTCATCTGGACGTAGCGCTTGCAGCATTTTCTCCCACTGAAAATGCTACGTCCAGATGAACAGAATCAACTTCTGGAGATGTTCTCTGATTGGATTGTTTAATTGGTGATTGACATAAAATTGACCAATCAGCTGAAAGGAAGAAAAATAGGGTCAAAATTTGGATGTGTAAGTATAAATCCACACACAGCCAGGAAAGCCGAGCGCAGAGTTGTTTGTAGCACCAATTCAGCCAGAGTGGAGCCAGATGGATTTTCCATCCATCCACACTGTAAAGTCTATAGACCAGCAAGTGATAAATTAACAGTGTTGTTGGTATTTTCTAAAACAGTTGTATGCAATAGGAATTGCTGTTTATAGTCCTCCTGTATATCTGCATGTTGCCTCCCCAATTAAAACCTGTGATAATGGAGATTCAAATTCATGTCATACCTATACCAACAGTTATCAAGTATCCGGATCGACCTTTACTGATGTGCTTAAAGGAAAATTGTTATTTCCATGTATTTTCCTGTTCTGCCTTCAATTTTGAGGACTTCCCCCCACATTTCTAGTTGTGACAGTGCACCTGCAACAAAAAAAATCTGCTGTGATTTACATTTGTTGAAAGAGCAATTTTGTAAAATAGTCTATTTTTGTATGCACAGTTTACAAATCTGTCCTGTACAGCATGGACTGATTGCATGCTAAAAAGTTGTTGCTTAAAAATAAAACAATAAATTTTAATTAATAAGATCAGCAGAAAGCCTTGTTATTAATTAGATGTACATTTTCTATAGAATACGAAACAACTCAGTTCATTTTTGATCATATCAATACCAGCATATTACACAACTAGTGATGTTTCTTTTTAGAAAGCCGGCTCCCAACCGGCTCTTCAGGTTGTTTTGTTGCTTTAATTAATTTATTATTAACAACAATATAAAATTATGCACAGAAGGAATTACTAATGTAAAAAAAGAAACGTGGTTTTATTTATATATGTTTATATATAAATATATATGGTGGCCCCTAGAGACAAAGCATGTACAAACTCCAAAACCCATTTCTAGCGTTAACTGAACTTCCAAAACAGAGCTATCCAGATCACTTAATTTACACAATTGAAATCATATGTGTATTGTTTGTGTATTTATACACAAGCACTCATATATATTCGTAAAAAATTCCAAAAAATGTTCATTTACCTGTTACTACTACACACCAAATCCGGTCGTTGGTACTTCCTGGCTTGTGTAGCCACTAGCTACAAAAGCTCAACACTGTGCCTAGCATCCTGGAGCACTTCTGTTGTGTTTTGTACGTGCTTTGGAGTTTGTACTTGTTTTGGAATTTTTACGTGTTTTGGGGTTTGTATGTGCTTTGTCTCTAGCAGGCACCGTAAATATACTTTTATTTATTCTCTCCACATAAAATGTAATAAATAAATCATATAATACAAAAAACAACTATTTACATTTCAACTTTTAACTATTTAAATTTTCAGCTTTTTCCTTTTAAACAAATTTAAAGTGAAACAACACAAAACACTGAAAACCACAACACAAATATAAATTAAAATATGAAAACAAAAAGAATATGCACATTCTCTGTCATATGGGCCTGCATGAATAAACTTTCTGAATCCTTTATCATCCGCAACTGAAAATAGTTGTGGATGATTACTATACCTTTCTAATGTGCCTGGCTCTCTTTCTCTCTCTCTCCCTCCCACTCTGTTACTGTGCTACTGCGTGTGTAACTACCGCCCCTCCCCCCTCTTCAGCGCAAAGCACAAGGCTCGCGTGCGGAGTGAAGCGGAAAAGTGCGAGAGAGAGGGTGAGAGAAAAAAAAAACACGCTTGTGTCGTTCACTTCAAAGAGTCGGCTCTAAGAGCCGTTTCGTTTTGACCAACACATCACTAACAACCATGATGAAAAACGCTCATCTGCTTCCATCACCATCAGCTGATTAACATTGAGCTGCTGCAGTCAACACCATCAAACTAATTTAGTGTTTAATGTTATGTTATTGAATGCTTTTATTTTTAAATCTTTACCAGCGCTTAAAGACTGTAGATGTTCACACCTGGTGTTAGAAAACCGAGCTCACAGCAGTATTTTTTTTTTATAACAGGAAATTTAAATTTTTATTGGTTACCGTGTTTATTACCACTGTTATCAGTAATGTACTTCCTATAAAATATGGATTTGATAAGTTACCGGTTAATTGAAATCAGCTAGTGAACACATCGATCACTTTATTGAACTACACGCCTTACACTCTTGTGAGCTCTGGTTACTAACAGCAGGTGTGAATGTTTGGAGTCCAAAACGCAGATAAAGATTAGAATAACAAGGCAACGTAAAATCAGTTTAATGCAGATGACAGTAGCAGCTCAGATGGAAATCAGCCAATTGTGAGGAGAGCAGAGGACCAAAACTGTCAGAGTTGTGGGACAAGTGAAGAGAACACTGTTGGCATTATTGTTAGCATAAAAGATGGAAATTTAAATAAATGTTAAATTTTAAAATTGATCATTGCCTCCTGTGCATATATATATATATATATATATATATATATTAGGGGTGCAACGATACTCGTATCGATATTGAACCGTTCGATACAGTGCTTTCGGTTCCGTACGCATATGTATCGAACAATACAAAATTTTTAATTTATTTTATCAACTTTCCTTCTGACGATTCTGTCTGTGTTGAGCGCTCAGTGGATCTGCGCTCGACAGTGCAGCCTAGGCGGAGTAGTCGAACGCAGATTCACTGAGCGCAGGGCAAGCTAGCGAGACAGAAGTTAAGCTCTCCTTGCAACATGGCAAATTGAACCTCCCCCACCCTCATTCAGATCTGGCGTTTGGAACTATTTTGGTTTTCATGTGACGTATGACCCTGAAGGTAAGCGCTTCATGGACTAAAGTAAAACAGTATGTTGGATGTGCCACGCAATGCTCAGTTACATGGGTGGGAGCTAGTGTGTTAGCGCAGTTAGCTCATTAACGTGTTGGCTGTCCAGCCCCACGCACGGGGCGATCCGCGGTAGGTCGTTAACGGAGATTTGCCGTGTTGTGGCGTTAACGTCATTTCAACGAGATTTACGCTGACAGCACTAGTGGGAACACAACGAATATGACTGCACATTTACGCGGACATCATCCTAGTGCAAAGACAAGTGGAAGCAGACAAAAACAACAAGCACGCATGCTACAAACTTTACCCGAGTCATTTAGACAGCCGTTAGCACATGATTCTCCTTATGGGGACCTGATATGTTTAATATGCTGCTGAGAATATAGCCCAGAAGAAGCGTATAGTATAGCTTTTATTTTGGAAAGAGCCATTTCTCTGTAATAAACTCTCTTTTCCAAAGATGAGTGATTCCTCAATCAGATACAGGGCTCGCAAAATCGCTAGCCCGACGTCCCGGGGCTAGCGATTTTTCCAGTCGGGCTACCAAAATCTATCTCTGCCCTGCCCGTCGGGCTATCGTAGGAAGGAAAAATATATGTCAATGCTTTTGCATTCTTTCGGAAATGTAGCTGGGTAATTATGTCATTGGCATCGGTGAGCCACTGTCAATATGTGACATATTGAAATCGCGTTTGAATTTGCGACGCATGTTTGCGTACATAAAATTTTCAGGAGGAGGACAGACATTTGTTTAGAACTCTTAAAGATGTCGAAGAAGCAAGCTCCTTTAAGCAAATACTGTGATGTTCCTCCACCAAAGAAATGTCAGGAGTCCAAACCACAAAAGAAGCACGTATTCTCAGAAAAGTAGTTGCAGGAGGTGAGCTGGCTTCAAACAAATGATGAACGCACAGAGATGTGGTGCGGAATGTGCCGTGAAAATTTAATAAATGACAAATTATAAAGGCATGAACATTTTTTTTGTATCGAAAAAATATCGAACCGTGACACCAAAGTATCGAACCGAACCGTGAATTTTGTGTATTGTTGCACCCCTAATATATATATATATATATATATATATATATATATATATATATATATATATATACTGAATACCAGTAAAAAAAAGGATGCCCCAAAGACCATCACTTTTCAAAAATAATAATAATAATAATAAGTAATACAAATAATATGAAAGTTACTTACATGTCAAAGATGGTGCTTGTGATCTTGAAGAATCTAAACGTGATAAGGACATGAAAGAAAGTGCATGAGAAAATACAAACATTTTTGTTTTTTCCCAGGATAATTCAATATAAAAGATTCTCTTACTAATGCACAAAATGAACAGTGTAATTAAAAGTTTGAAAGGCACTGCATGTGTTTAAATGATAAACTGACTAATTCAAGCAGCAAACACTAGCAGTGCAAAAATGTATCTAACTAGCTGACAGACTTTAAAGTCACAGGAAGATATATCAAAATGGTGACTTATGCCAGAACAAATGACAGACATAAATCCTAAATTCCTTTAAGTAAAAAATTGGTGACATAGTAATAAGTGGTCCCTAGTGGTTTTCAAATTATTACATGGCTTGTTAATTTTTTATTAAATTATTAAGAAGCCAGATGAGTTCAAAACATTTACAAATTACTATAAAGCACTATCCAAACTTCAAATCAAATGGCAAAATCTCCAAATTAAAAGTACTCGCAAACTATAAAAATTTGATTATACTTAAAAATATGCAAAAACTAATTTAGTGGAATTTTTACCTGCTCAAGAATACATTAAACATGCACTATTTAATTGAAAAGAACAGGAAGGAACAGAATTTATTTCATTTGACGGACTAGTTACACAATATGGGATCAACAAGAAAAGATTTTTTGAATATCAACAAATTAAATCCATAGTAAAAAAGAAATTTAAACCGGGTCACGTTGAACTACAAACACCACCAAGTGTGGTTCAATTTCTTACTCTTAAAACCCCCAAATTACTATCCAAAATATACAGAATGTTTTCTAAAATAGATGAATCAATATCACTTCCTATTGCAAAATGGGAAGCGGATTTATCAGTTAACTTAGACCTAAACTTCTGGTCTCAGACTTGCTTAAAAACCTTTCATCTAATCAGAAATCCCAGTCTTCAATTAATTCAATACAAAATATTACATAGAGTGCACTATACAGGTCATCGGATGTTCAAGATGGGCTTTACGTCTACCAACAACTGCTCACACTGCCAAACCAATTCACCGGACAATTATATCCACGCTCTTTGGTTCTTTGGTCCACCACATCAGATCAATTGCTCTGGGCTCCTTTGATCAGCTCCATCACCTAGTGGGGGTGGGGGGTCATAGTTTGGTCCCGCCTTCACTGTTGTGATTGGTGTGGGGGTAGGGACAGGCTTAGGGCGTCGGGGGGTTCCCCGGAGGCATCTTCCTTGGGGGGCTCAACCCGGGGTAGCGGTCATGTCCAATTAGGGGCTCTGTTGGCTCTCAGGTGACGGTTTCCTTGTGGCTGCGTGCAGCGGGGCTAGGGGAGGGTCTGTGCTGACGGACGTAGGTTACTGACCTGGTAGCCTGGCTGCCCCTGGGTGGGTCCGGGATGGGCGTGAGGTTCTGGGGGCGCTCCATCTCTGGGCTGGGGCCCTGGCCGGGCCTCGGGGGCTTGGGTCCTGGTTGGTGTGTTGCCGGGGTTGTGGGCGGGTGGGTGCATGGGGGCCCAGCCCTGGCGCAGGGTGCTACGGTGCGTCGAGCCACCTGGGGGGCTCTTCAACTGGTGAGGGAGGTTGTCACATCTTGCAGGAGCTTTCCTCTCTTCAGGAACTCTCTCTGCAGGAGGGGGAGACACAGGAGAGGTGGAGGAAGATCTCAGCCTGGGCGTCTATTGTCTTATGTAGTCTGGAAGATGAGTGGATGGTCGGGTGGGTGCAGTTTTCTCTGTGGTGGGGTTGGGTGGACTGTCCCGGGCTCTGTGGGGCCGGGCGGCGCTGCTGCACTGGGCCCCGGTCTGGATGGACCTGGGCTCCCTTTCCCTGGCGGGTCGCGGAGTATGGGGTTGCCTACTGGGGTCAGCGGGGGAGCTGGCCCCAGGGAGGGGTCACTTGCCCCTCCCTTCCTTCCCTCCCCATCTCCAGCTGCCTCCCTCTTCCCGCTCCACCACAACCACCCACACATGCAGGGCCTTGGAGTAGGGGTGTGTCACCAGGGTGCAGAGGAGGCTACCCCCCCCCCCCCCCTCTGTCCCCTTCTGGCTGCCTCTGCCTCAATTTTATCCCACAACTTAGACATTCACATTACTCACACTCTCATTACACATACATATAGGATCTTGGGGGTGGGCACGCTACACGGATTCCAAATTACCATCAGGGTGTACACCTCATCCCTGGCGTCGTTGCCCACCTCTCAATTTTAAATACACGTAGACATTGAGGGCTAGCAGGAGGGACTATGCGCTTACCTGCTGCTCTCTGGCAGGTAGCTCCATGCCCTCCTGGGTTTTAAATGCACCTTAGAACACACATGCATCAACACTACAATGAGCGGGTGGAGGGAGGTTTGGAGTCTTCTCTCACCCCCGTTCTCTGCGGCCTGCTGGAGCGGGGGAGCTAGAAGGAGGAGTTGGCCGTCCGACTGCGGTCTGGAGTTTGGGGCCTCCCTGCTGCTGCGGAGTCGGGGCGGTCTGCTTCTCCCCACCGCAGGGAAAAGGGTAACACCACCTGGGTCTGGGTGCAGTTCCCCCCTCCAGGGGCAAGGGTACCTAGACCCGGTTCGTAGAGTACGCTTGGGGAGTGTGATCGTGTGTACAGCGTCTCTTTATGTTTGTCTCCACGTTGGTTGAGTGTGGAGTAAGTGCATATGAGAGCATGAGGGTGGGAATGGATGTTTGTATCTGTGTGTGCCTGTATGTCTGTGTCTATATGTCAGGTTGGGTATCAGACGCCACCTCTCTGGGGACATCTCAGGCCATCCAAGGTTTGGAGGCCTATCTCCCCCCACCACCACTTCCCCTGCCAGTGGCGGACTCCCTCAGACATCGGTGCGTTGGTGGTTCTTTGTGTCCGGGGATGGGCGTCCAGGTACACACCGGCTCACTCCTTGGTGGCCGCTTATCGGGGCCTGGAGCCTGGGGCTCGCTCGGGCCACTTCGGAGGTGGGGTGCCCCCGGCCTCTCGGCCTGGGGCTCGGTCACTCAGGCACAGCTGGCTGCCGGCGGAGCTCACGGGCGCGTCACTGCAACCCCCCCTGGCTTCTGCTCCGCGGCTGCTGAGTGAGCCCTCATCTGGGACTCTCCTCAACTCTTTCTGGGACAGTGGCGCAGCTGCCCCTCTGTTGGTCTTCCTTGGTCTCTTGTGTTCTGGGGGCCTCTGGATGTCTGGAGCTTCATGCCCTGGAGGACGGGGCAGTGGCTCCCCACACCCTCTAGCAGATCATTACATGAAGGAACCTTTTAAAAAAAAAACAAGCGCGTCCATGCTCACAGGTGTACACACGGGTGATCACACCCACAAACTACACCCTTTTTGGCTCCTACCTCAAAGCACACTGTGTTCTGTTGATCTTATGTGCTGCACAATAATGTTTAATATTTAGTATTTACTGTCATATTCCCATATATCATTGTGATGTTGTTTATTCTATTACTCTTGTTCTCTTCTGCTTGTTTTCTTTTTTCTTTCTCAACAGGTGATCCAGGTGATCGATATATGCATTTTTTTTTTCTCTGCTTATTCTGTTGGTTTTTGTTTTTTGCCCTTCTCCCCAGTCCCTCTTCTCAGCTGTTTCTCTTTCCCTCTTTCTTTCTCCCCTTCTTTCCCCCAGTCAAGTCTGTCCCGTATTCAGCAAGTGAAAATAAAATAAGCAATAAAAGGTGAATCAAATGGACCATTACGGCAAGGCTGGGATGGTCAATTTGGTGAAGTAAATCCGTTGGGCATCTTTCTTTGCCTTTAGACAATAATTCTGATGGCAAAAGAGCCAAACGGGACAGGAAAAAAAAAAAAAAAAAAATACAAAATTTGTGTACTTTTAGAAAGGATTATTAAATATTTGGGGATACTAGCCATAAAGAGGGTCTCGTACATTTACGGGCATCTAATTTCCTGGATTTAATGGTTTAAAAGTTTAATAGGTCTTTGAAGTTGATAATAAAATTGAGTCCATTATTAGCAAAAAGAATAAAAAAGAACAAAAAAATGCTTAATATATAATAATTGTTTTAAACTTAAGCTTTGTAATTGTAGCAGATTTCATTATGTCTGTAATTTTTTATTTAGCCCCACAGTAGTAAAAGCCATAAATGGGAGTTAGATTTATTACTAGTATTTTACACAGCATTCAGCTTAACATGTTCTGCATTTTCCTACTTCACCATCTGATCTCAACAGCTGCACTCTCTTAATTAATTAATGACCTAACATTTCTCAGTAACCAATAACTAGATGGAACAGCACAGTATCTAAGAGATCAGACAGTGTTTGAGCTAAAGAAGCTGTGTGTTTCTTTTGGGGGCTTTTTGCACACTGATCCTCCACCGTTTTCCTATAGTACAACGCATATCTGGTAACATTACCGTAACCGTGACCAGTAGGTTCAGGTTCAGATCAGAAAACCGTTTCAGCTGCAGGCATCTACTCCTGTAATTTAAACAATCACCTCATACGCCTCATGTTTTACACCCCTATAAGGTGAGCTTGCTACACTGCACATGAATATTACGTAACATGGTATGACTAGCTCATGTTCAGACATTTAAGATACTGTTCAGCCATTTTGTTTACTGGGTAGTGCATAATGGCCGAGTTAGCTGAGCGGGAATCCACTAAAGCCAAAAAAATGATATACATTTTTTTAATTAATTACAAAAACCTTATAGGAAAACCTAAGAAACAGTTGCAGAAGCACAGAAAAAAAAACTGCCGTGTACGTTATAGTGTGTAAATTCAAAAACTGTATAGAGAGAATGGTGCAATGAAAACAGAATAAGATAAGATGAACTTTATTGAGTAGAATATAGGCAGTAAGAGTTTTGTAATTAACTTTAAATTATGTTTGCCAAAGACAATGCAGTAAATTAACCCAGTTCTACCTGCTAGCTAAAGATGTTATGCTTCTCCCCCTTATACCGTTTAGGACGACTATAGAAAGTTACTAAAATAACCATTGATGAAAACGTATCAAACTTTAAGTATTTACCTTTGTCATAGTTTTCGATTCTTTGGTATCCTTTTGTCCTCCACGTTCTCAAACACCAGGGAGAGAAAAGGCCGCAACAGACGAAAGACTGCGAAGACTAGACGCTAGGCGGTGCAATCTGCTCCTCCCTCTTTTTAAACGAGCCAATAGGAGCTGCTCACATTAAAAACAACTTTATTTAAAAAGTCGTTTTACACCTGATACAAAAATTTTAAAAGTCAATGCACAAGTTTAAAAGAACAATTTTATTTTTAAACGTTTTTTAAGCATAGGGATGGTTAATATGTTTAAAAAAGTAATATATAATATTTATTAAAAATTGTCACCCAAATCAACATCATAATAAAAATATAATTAATAAAAATATAATAATGATAAGAAGAAGAATAACAGTTTACCTAAAAGCTCTTCTAACATTAGACTGCTTTTGAAAAGTTTCAATAGTGTCAATACACCATAAGGACAAGGGAGTTTCACAGTTGAAGTGTGACTGCTTGAAAGACCCCATTCCCTCTCCTTTCCACTAGTTCAAAGAAAATATAAATTATTTCTGGTTATATGATTTGAGGGCACAAGTTTGAAGAGTAACATTTTAACAGATCGGTAATATACTTCAGGAGCTTTACTGGATCTGATTAACCAAAACTTCCATCTTCCATGTAGCTAACTGTCTTTTCTCTAATACAGTAGAGTGTGTCTGATCTACTAAAAATCCTCAACTGCATGTTTGCTCAAGTAAATAGTCTTAATTGTTTGAACAACCAGTAATCCTTAATTTGCAAATGCCAAATCTGGATTTTGTCTGTGTAATTCACTTTTATCTTAGGTTTTTTATTTGTATTTTTTGCTTTTCTTTTTTTCTACTCTTGTGTCTGTTTTAAGCACTTATTATTGCTACTGTGACAAGTGAATTTACCTAAGAAGAATCATGAAGTCCTTATTTTATCTTATCTGAGCCTCACCATGCAGCCTACCATGCAGAGCGCTGAAAGTTCACATTAAGTACTTAAAATGAAATCTAAAATTAAAAAGTAACCAGTTTCAAACCAGTTATTTGGAATAGTGTGCAGAGTGTTTTGAGTAACATTGAATGTTCAAAAACACCAAAGTTCCTATAGTCTCACTTGACAGCTGGGTTGTAGTGTCTGATAACACATAACATCTTGAGGTCTCAATGTGGACTTTGAGTACATTTGCTAGCCAAGGCTAAATACTGAGAGGGTCAAAAATGAAGGGTAAAGAACTGTACGTAAGGGTAGCAAAAGTGATAGACTGAGGTTGTGCCAAATATGTTAAAGTTAGGGTGATTTGTTAGAGAATGGTACCCCATGGGTGCCGTCTGCAGGTTATAAAAGAGAGTTATGTTCATACGTTCTTTTGAGATTCTTTTTACAATTTGACTTTCAGAACTCCCTGGGTTGTGTGCAATCTGTGATGGGCTTGTTTGGAATAAATCCTCCTTTATTCAAATAACACTTTCTCAGGCTCTTCACAGAAGAAGAATCCTCACATAAGCATGTGCTACCATTTTGAACCAATTCAATTCAATTCAATTCAATTTTATTTATATAGCGCCAAATCACAACAAAAGTCGCCTCAAGGCGCTTCATAGATACAGAGAAAAACCCAACAATCATATGACCCCCTATGAGCAAGCACTTTGGCGACAGTGGGAAGGAAAAACTCCCTTTTAACAGGAAGAAACCTCCGGCAGAACCAGGCTCAGGGAGGGGCGGCCATCTGCTGCGACCGGTTGGGGTGAGAGAAGGAAGACAGGATAAAAGACATGCTGTGGAAGAGAGACAGAGGTTAATAACAGATATGATTCAATGCAGAGAGGTCTATTAATACATAGTGAGTGAGAAAGGTGACTGGAAAGGAAAAACTCAATGCATCATGGGAATCCCCCGGCAGCCTACGTCTATTGCAGCATAACTAAGGGAGGATTCAGGGTCACCTGGTCCAGCCCTAACTATATGCTTTAGCAAAAAGGAAAGTTTTAAGCCTAATCTTAAAAGTAGAGATAGTTTCTGTCTCCCGAATCCAAACTGGAAGCTGGTTCCACAGAAGAGGGGCCTGAAAACTGAAGGCTCTGCCTCCCATTCTACTTTTAAATACTCTAGGAACAAGAAGTAGGCCTGCAGAGCGAGAGCGAAGTGCTCTAATAGGGTGATATGGTACTACAAGGTCATTAAGATAAGATGGGGCCTGATTATTTAAGACCTTGTATGTGAGGAGCAGGATTTTGAATTCAATTCTGGACTTAACAGGAAGCCAATGAAGGGAAGCCAAAACAGGAGAAATATGCTCTCTCCTTCTAGTCCCTGTCAGTACTCTTGCTGCAGCATTTTGGATTAGCTGAAGGCTTTTCAGTGAGTTTTTTGGACATCCTGATAATAATGAATTACAGTAGTCCAGCCTGGAAGTAATAAATGCATGAACTAGTTTTTCAGCGTCACTCTGAGACAGGATATTTCTAATTTTAGAGATGTTGCGCAAATGGAAGAAAGCAGTCTTACATATTTGTTTAATATGTGCGTTGAAGGACATGTCCTGGTCAAAAATGACTCCAAGGTTCCTCACAGCGTTACTGGAGGCCAAGGTAATGCCATCCAGAGTATGAATCTGGTTAGATACCATATTTCTAAGATTTTCAGGGCCGAGTACAATAACCTCAGTTTTATCTGAATTAAGAAGCAGAAAGTTAGCGGCCATCCAGGTCTTTATGTCTTTAAGACATTCCTGCAGTTTAACTAATTGGTGTGTGTTATCTGGCTTCATGGACAGATAGAGCTGGGTGTCATCTGCATAGCAGTGAAAATGTATGCTATGTCTTCTAATGATGCTGCCTAAGGGAAGCATGTATAATGTAAACAGAATTGGTCCTAGCACTGAACCCTGTGGAACTCCATAATTAACCTCAGTGTGTGAAGAGGACTCTCCATTTACATGCACAAATTGGAGTCTATTAGATAGATATGATACAAACCACTGCAGTGCAGTACCTGTAATACCTACAGCATGTTCTAATCGCTCTAATAGGATATTATGGTCAACAGTATCGAATGTACACATTTACCATCACTAACCCAACTAGGACCTACATTGGATGCCCACCCATATGGATTTGATGTTAGAAACCCAAGTGGGTCCCATATATACTAAACAATCTTGAGCCCATTTAAAATATATGCCCATATTAATTTAACATAACCCATTTGGGGCCCACATAGACATGTTTTCAGGGTCTGACTTGCATTTGCCCATGTGTGACACATACAGGGAGTGCAGAATTATTAGGCAAATGAGTATTTTGTCCACATCATCCTCTTCATGCATGTTGTCTTACTCCAAGCTGTATAGGCTCGAAAGCCTACTACCAATTAAGCATATTAGGTGATGTGCATCTCTGTAATGAGAAGGGGTGTGGTGTAATGACATCAACACCCTATATCAGGTGTGCATAATTATTAGGCAACGTTCTTTCCTTTGGCAAAATGGGTCAAAAGAAGGACTTGACAGGCTCAGAAAAGTCAAAAATAGTGAGATATCTTGCAGAGGGATGCAGCAGTCTCAAAATTGCAAAGCTTCTGTTAAATCCGAATATTCCGCAACGCATTCCGGAATTCCGAACATTCCGGAACCTTGGCGCATCCTGGAATTCCGAACATTCCGGAAAGGTCAAGGTGGTGGTACCAAATGAGATGGAGGGGAAGAGGGACTGTAGGAGAGTTAATATCAATAAAAGCTGAGCAGGAGCTAAGAGCATGAACTATGAGAGGCTGAAAACAGAGCAGGAACTATGAACTAGGGGACTCAGAGCTAAGAGGGAAGTGGCAAAAAACATGAACTGTGACACTATGAACTATGGCGCATCCCGGAATTCCGAACATTCCGGAACGCTTTCCGGAATTCCGAACATTCCGGAACCTTGGCGCATTCCGGAATTCCGAACATTCCGGAACCTTGGCGCATTCCGGAATTCCGAACATTCCGTAACTATGGCGCATCCTGGAATTCCGAACATTCCGGAACGCATTCCGGAATTCCGAACATTCCGGAACCTTGGCGCATTCCGGAATTCCGAACATTCCGGAAAGGTCAAGGTGGTGGTACCAAATGAGAAGGAGGGGAAGAGGGACTGTAGGAGAGTTAATATCAATAAAAGCTGAGCAGGAGCTAAGAGCATGAACTATGAGAGGCTGAAAAAAGAGCAGGAACTATGAACTAGGGGACTTAGAGCTAAGAAGTGGCAAAAAACATGAACTGTGACACTATGAACTATGGTGCATCCCGGAATTCCGAACATTCCGGAACCTTGGAGCATTCCGGAATTCCGAACATTCCGGAACGCATTCCGGAATTCCGAACATTCCGGAACTGTGGCGTATCCCGGAATTCCGAACATTCCGGAACGCATTCCGGAATTCCGAACATTCCGGAACTATGGCGTATTCCGGAATTCCGAACATTCCGGAACTATGGCGCATCCTGGAATTCCAAACTTTCCGTAACTATGGCGCATCCCGGAATTCCGAACATTCCGGAAAGGTCAAGGTGGTGGTACCAAATGAGAAGGAGGGGAAGAGGGACTGTAGGAGAGTTGATATCTATAAAAGCTGAGCAGGAGCTAAGAGCACGAACTATGAGAGGCTGAAAACAGAGCAGGAACTATGAACTAGGGGACTAAGAGCTAAGAGGGAAGTGGCAAAAAACATGAACTGTGACACTATGAACTATGGCGCATCCAGGAATTCCGAACATTCCGGAACGCATTTCGGAATTCCGAACATTCCGGAACCTTGGCGCATCCCGGAATTCCGAACATTCCGGAACGCATTCCGGAATTCCGAACGTTCCGTAACTATGGCGTATCCCGGAATTCTGAACATTCCGGAACGCATTCCGGAATTCCGAACATTCCGGAACGCATTCCGGAATTCCGAACATTCCGTAACTATGGCGCATCCCGGAATTCCGAACATTCCGGAATTGTCAAGGTGGTGGTACCAAATGAGAAGGAGGGGAAGAGGGACTGTAGGAGAGTTAATATCAATAAAAGCTGAGCAGGAGCTAAGAGCATGAACTATGAGAGGCTGAAAATAGAGCAGGAACTATGAACTAGGGGACTCGGAGCTAAGAGGGAAGTGGCAAAAAACATGAACTGTGACACTATGAATTATGGCGCATCCCGGAATTCCGAACATTCCGGAACCTTGGCGCATCCCGGAATTCCGAACATTCCGGAACGCATTCCGGAATTCCGAACATTCCGGAACCTTGGCACATTCCGGGATTCCGAACATTCCGGAACGCATTCCGGAATTCCGAACACTTGGGTTTTCCACCTGGGATAGACATGGGCAAACACAGTCATTTAAGGATAGGCTGTTGTTATGTGCCCCAGGTTGGGCAAAGTTAGGTAATCAATATATGTTTTAGCACTGATGACACACGTGGGACCCACCTGGTCAAACTATATGGGTCGCACATGGGCAAATGCAAGTCAGACCCTGAAAACATGTCTATGTGGGCCCCAGGTGGGGCAAAGGTGTGGTAGTCAATATATTTTTTAGCACTGATGACACACGTGGGGCCGACCTGGTCAAACTACATGGGTCGCACATGGGCAAATGCAAGTCAGACCCTGAAAACATATCTATGTGGTCCCCATATGGGTTATGTTAAGTTAATATGGGCATATATTTTACGTGGGCTCAAGATTGTGTAGTATATATGGGACCCACTTGGGTTTATCACATGAAAGCCATATTGGCAAAACCAAGTGGAAACATATAGTAGGTCCTGGCTGGGTCAAACATGGGAAACACTTCACTTGTTTCAAAATGGGAAACACACGTAGGACCCACTTGGGTTATTCACCTAGGTTAGACATGGGCAAACACAGTCATTTAAAGAAAAGCGTTTGCTGTGTGCCCCAGGTGGGGCGAAGTTAGGTAATCAGTATATATTTTTTAGTACTGATGACACAGGTGGGGCCTACCTGGCCAAACTACATGGGTCGCACATGGGCAAATGTAAGTCAGACCCTGAAAACATATCTATGTGGTCCCCATATGGGTTATGTTAAGTTAATATGGGCATATATTTTACGTGGGCTCAAGATTGTGTAGTATATATGGGACCCACTTGGGTTTCTCACATTAAAGCCATATGGGCAAAACCAAGTGGAAACATATAGTAGGTCCTGGCTGGGTCAAACATGGGAAACATTTCAATTGGTCCAAAATGGGAAACACATGTAGGACCCACTTGGGTTTTTCACATGGGTTAGATATGTGCAAACACAGTCATTTAAAGAAAATGTGTTGTTGTGTGCCCCAGGTGGGGCAAAGTTAGGTAATCAATATATTTTTTAGCACTGATGACACACGTGGGGCCTACCTGGCCAAACTATATGGGTCACATATGGGCAAATGCAAGTCAGACCCTGAAAACATGTCTATGTGGGCCCCAGGTGGGGCAAAGGTGTGGTAGTCAATATATTTTTTAGCACTGATGACACATGTGGGGCCGACCTGGTCAAACTACATGGGTCGCACATGGGCAAATGCAAGTCAGACCCTGAAAACATATCTATGTGGTCCCCATATGGGTTATGTTAAGTTAATATGGGCATATATTTTACGTGGGCTCAAGATTGTGTAGTATATATGGGACCCACTTGGGTTTCTCATATGAAAGCCATATGGGCAAAACCAAGTGGAAACATATAGTAGGTCCTGGCTGGGTCAAATATGGGAAAAACTTCACTTGTTTCAAAATGGGAAACACACGTAGGACCCACTTGGGTTTTTCACCTGAGTTAGACATGGGCAAACACAGTCATTTAAAGAAAATCATTTGCTGTGTGACCCAGGTGGGGCAAAGTGAGGTAATCAGTATATATTTTTTGGTACTGATGACATAGGTGGGGCCCACCTGGTCAAACTATATGTGTCACACATGGGCAAATGCAAGTCAGACCCTGAAAACATGTCTATGTGGGCCCCAAATGGGTTATGTTAAATTAATATGGGCATATATTTTACATGGGCTCAAGATTGTTTAGTATATATGGGACCCACTTGGGTTTCTAACATCAAATCCATATGGGTGGGCATCCAATGTAGGTCCTAGTTGGGTCAGTGATGGTAAATGTGTACATTGGTTCAAAATGGTAGCACATGCTTATGTGAGGATTCTTCTTCTGTGAAGAGCCTGAGAAAGTGTTATTTGAATAAAGGAGGATTTATTCCAAACAAGCCCATCACAGATTGCACACAACCCAGGGAGTTCTAAAAGTCAAATTGTAAAACGAATCTCAAAAGAACGTATGAACATAACTCTCTTTTATAACCTGCAGACGGCACCCATGGGGTACCATTCTCTAACAAATCACCCTAACTTTAACATATTTGGCACAACCTCAGTCTATCACTTTTGCTACCCTTACGTACAGTCAGATGTTCTTTACCCTTCATTTTTGACCCTCTCAGTATTTAGCCTTGGCTAGCAAATGTACTCAAAGTCCACATTGAGACCTCAAGATGTTATGTGTTATCAGACACTACAACCCCGCTGTCAAGTGAGACTATAGGAACTTTGGTGTTTTTGAACATTCAATGTTACTCAAAACACTCTGCACACTATTCCAAATAACTGGTTTGAAACTGGTTACTTTTTAATTTTAGATTTCATTTTAAGTACTTAATGTGAACTTTCAGCGCTCTGCATGGTAGGCTGCATGGTGAGGCTCAGATAAGATAAAATAAGGACTTCATGATTCTTCTTAGGTAAATTCACTTGTCACAGTAGCAATAATAAGTGCTTAAAACAGACACAAGAGTAGAAAAAAGAAAAGCAAAAAATACAAATAAAAAACCCAAGATAAAAGTGAATTACACAGACAAAATCCAGATTTGGCATTTGCAAATTAAGGATTACTGGTTGTTCAAACAATTAAGACTATTTACTTGAGCAAACATGCAGTTGAGGATTTTTAGTAGATCAGACACACTCTACTGTATTAGAGAAAAGACAGTTAGCTACATGGAAGATGGAAGTTTTGGTTAATCAGATCCAGTAAAGCTCCTGAAGTATATTACCGATCTGTTAAAATGTTACTCTTCAAACTTGTGCCCTCAAATTATATAATCAGAAATAATTTATATTTTCTTTGAACTAGTGGAAAGGAGAGGGAATGGGGTCTTTCAAGCAGTCACACTTCAACTGTGTAACTCCCTTGTCCTTATGGTGTATTGACACTATTGAAACTTTTCAAAAGCAGTCTAATGTTAGAAGAGCTTTTAGGTAAACTGTTATTCTTCTTCTTATCATTATTATATTTTTATTAATTATATTTTTATTATGATGTTGATTTGGGTGACAATTTTTGATAAATATTATATATTAATTTATTAAACATATTAACCATCCCTATGCTTAAAAAACGTTTAAAAATAAAATTGTTCTTTTAAACTTGTGCATTGTTTGACTTTTAAAATTTTTGTATCAGGTGTAAAACGACTTTTTAAATAAAGTTGTTTTTTAATGTGAGCAGCTCCTATTGGCTTTTTAAAAAGAGGGAGGAGCAGATTGCACCGCCTAGCGTCTAGTCTTCGCGGTCTTTCGTCTGTTGCAGCCTTTTCTCTCCCTGGTGTTTGAGAACGTGGAGGACAAAAGGATACCAAAGAATCGAAAACTATGACAAAGGTAAATACTTAAAGTTTGATACGTTTTCATCAATGGTTATTTTAGTAACTTTCTATAGTCGTCCTAAACGGTATAAGGGGGAGAAGCATAACATCTTTAGCTAGCAGGTAGAACTGGGTTAATTTACTGCATTGTCTTTGGCAAACATAATTTAAAGTTAATTACAAAACTCTTACTGCCTATATTCTACTCAATAAAGTTCATCTTATCTTATTCTGTTTTCATTGCACCATTCTCTCTATACAGTTTTTGAATTTACACACTATAACGTACACGGCAGTTTTTTTTTTCTGTGCTTCTGCAACTGTTTCTTAGGTTTTCCTATAAGGTTTTTGTAATTAATTAAAAAAATTTATATTTTTTTTTGGCTTTAGTGGATTCCCGCTCAGCTAACTCGGCCATTATGCACTACCCAGTAAACAAAATGGCTGAACAGTATCTTAAATGTCTGAACATGAGCTAGTCATACCATGTTACGTAATATTCATGTGCAGTGTAGCAAGCTCACCTTATAGGGGTGTAAAACATGAGGCGTATGAGGTGATTGTTTAATTACAGGAGTAGATGCCTGCAGCTGAAACGGTTTTCTGATCTGAACGTGAACCTACTGGTCGTAAACTACTACGTTTACGGTAATGTTACCAGATATGCATTGTACTATAGGAAAATGGTGGTGGATCAGTGTGCAAAAAGCCCCCAAAAGAAACACACAGCTTCTTTAGCTCAAACACTGTCTGATCTCTTAGACACTGAGCTGTTCCATCTAGTTATTGGTTACTGAGAAATGTTAGGTCATTAATTAATTAAGAGAGTGCAGCTGTTCAGATCAGATGGTGAAGTAGGAAAATGCATAACATGTTACTATAGCTGAATGCTGTGTAAAATACTAGTAATAAATCTAACTCCCATTTATGGCTTTTACTACTGTGGGGCTAAATAAAAAATTACAGACATAATGAAATCTGCTACAATTAGAAAGCTTAAGTTTAAAACAATTATTATATATTAAGCATTTTTTTGCTCCTTTTTAAAATTATTTTTGCTAATAATGGACTCAATTTTATTATCAAGTTCAAAGACCTATTAAACTTTTAAACCATTAAATCCAGGTAATTAGATGCCCGTAAATGTACGAGACCCTCTTTATGGCTAGTATCCCCAAATATTTAATAATCCTTTCTAAAAGTACACAAATTTTGTTCTTTTCAATTAAATAGTGCATGTTTAATGTATTCTTGAGCAGGTAAAAATTCCACTAAATTAGTTTTTGCATATTTTTAAGTATAATCAAATTTTTATAGTTTGCGAGTACTTTTAATTTGGAGATTTTGCCAATTGATTTGAAGTTTGGATAGTGCTTTATAGTAATTTGTAAATGTTTTGAACTCATCTGGCTTCTTAATAATTTAATAAAAAATTAACAAGCCATGTAATAATTTGAAAACCACTAGGGACCACTTATTACTATGTCACCAATTTTTTACTTAAAGGAATTTAGGATTTATGTCTGTCAAGTCATTTGTTCTGGCATAAGTCACCATTTTGACATATCTTCCTGTGACTTTAAAGTCTGTCAGCTAGTTAGATACATTTTTGCACTGCTAGTGTTTGCTGCTTGAATTAGTCAGTTTATCATATAAACACATGCAGTGCCTTTCAAACTTTTAATTACACTGTTCATTTTGTGCATTAGTAAGAGAATCTTTTATATTGAATTATCCTGGGAAAAAACAAAAATGTTTGTATTTTCTCATGCACTTTCTTTCATGTCCTTATCACGTTTAGATTCTTCAAGATCACAAGCACCATCTTTGACATGTAAGTAACTTTCATATTATTTGTATTACTTATTATTATTATTATTTTTGAAAAGTGATGGTCTTTGGGGCGTCCTTTTTTTTTACTGGTATTCAGTGTATATATATATATATATATATATATATATATATATATATATATACAGGGAGTGCAGAATTATTAGGCAAGTTGTATTTTTGAGGAATAATTTTATTATTGAACAACAACCATGTTCTCAATGAACCCAAAAAACTCATTAATATCAAAGCTGAATGTTTTTGGAAGTAGTTTTTAGTTTGTTTTTAGTTTTAGCTATTTTAGGGGGATATCTGTGTGTGCAGGTGACTATTACTGTGCATAATTATTAGGCAACTTAACAAAAAACAAATATATACCCATTTCAATTATTTATTTTTACCTGTGAAACCAATATAACATCTCCACATTCACAAATATACATTTCTGACATTCAAAAACAAAACAACAACAAATCAGCGACCAATATAGCCACCTTTCTTTGCAAGGACACTCAAAAGCCTGCCATCCATGGATTCTGTCAGTGTTTTGATCTGTTCACCATCAACATTGCGTGCAGCAGCAACCACAGCCTCCCAGACACTGTTCAGAGAGGTGTACTGTTGTCCCTCTTTGTAAATCTCACATTTGATGATGGACCACAGGTTCTCAATGGGGTTCAGATCAGGTGAACAAGGAGGCCATGTCATTAGTTTTTCTTCTTTTATACCCTTTCTTGCCAGCCACGCTGTGGAGTACTTGGACGCGTGTGATGGAGCATTGTCCTGCATGAAAATCATGTTTTTCTTGAAGGATGCAGACTTCTTCCTGTGCCACTGCTTGAAGAAGGTGTCTTCCAGAAACTGGCAGTAGGACTGGGAGTTGAGCTTGACTCCATCCTCAACCCGAAAAGGCCCCACAAGCTCATCTTTGATGATACCAGCCCAAACCAGTACTCCACCTCCACCTTGCTGGCGTCTGAGTCGGACTGGAGCTCTCTGCCCTTTACCAATCCAGCCACGGGCCCATCCATCTGGCCCATCAAGACTCACTCTCATTTCATCAGTCCATAAAACCTTAGAAAAATCAGTCTTGAGATATTTCTTGGCCCAGTCTTGACGTTTCAGCTTGTGTGTCTTGTTCAGTGGTGGTCGTCTTTCAGCCTTTCTTACCTTAGCCATGTCTCTGAGTATTGCACACCTTGTGCTTTTGGGCACTCCAGTGATGTTGCAGCTCTGAAATATGGCCAAACTGGTGGCAAGTGGCATCTTGGCAGCTGCACGCTTGACTTTTCTCAGTTCATGGGCAGTTATTTTGCGCCTCGGTTTTTCCACACGCTTCTTGCGACCCTGTTGACTATTTTGAAAGAAACGCTTGATTGTTCGATGATCACGCTTCAGAAGCTTTGCAATTTTGAGACTGCTGCATCCCTCTGCAAGATATCTCACTATTTTTGACTTTTCTGAGCCTGTCAAGTCCTTCTTTTGACCCATTTTGCCAAAGGAAAGGACGTTGCCTAATAATTATGCACACCTGATATAGGGTGTTGATGTCATTAGACCACACCCCTTCTCATTACAGAGATGCACATCACCTAATATGCTTAATTGGTAGTAGGCTTTCGAGCCTATAAGGCTTGGAGTAAGACAACATGCATGAAGAGGATGATGTGGACAAAATACTCATGTGCAGTCTCCAGTGCAGTCTCCAGTGCAGTCTCCAGTGCAGTCTCCAACTTCACCTCCAGTGCAGTCTCCAACTTCACCTCCAGTGCAGTCTCCAGTGCAGTCTCCAACTTCACCTCCAGTGCAGTCTCCAGTGCAGTCTCCAACTTCACCTCCAGTGCAGTCACCAACTTCACCTCCAGTGCACTCTCCAACTTCACCTCCAGTGCAGTCTCCAACTTCACCTCCAGTGCAGTCTCCAGTGCAGTCTCCAACTTCACCTCCAGTGCAGTCTCCAGTGCAGTCTCCAAGTTCACCTCCAGTGCAGTCTCCAGTGCAGTCTCCAGTGCAGTCTCCAACTTCACCTCCAGTGCAGTCTCCAACTTCACCTCCAGTGCAGTCTCCAGTGCAGTCTCCAACTTCACCTCCAGTGCAGTCTCCAGTGCAGTCTCCAACTTCACCTCCAGTGCAGTCTCCAGTGCAGTCTCAAACTTCACCTCCAGTGCAGTCTCCAGTGCAGTCTCCAGTGCAGTCTCCAGTGCAGTATCCAACTTCACCTCCAGTGCAGTCTCCAGTGCAGTCTTCAACTTCACCTCCAGTGCAGTCTCCAGTGCAGTCTCCAACTTCACCTCCAGTGCAGTCTCCAGTGCAGTCTCCAACTTCACCTCCAGTGCAGTCTCCAACTTCACCTCCAGTGCACTATCCAGTGCAGTCTCCAGTGCCGTCTCCAACTTAACCTCCAGTGCAGTCTCCAGTGCAGTCCCCAACTTCACCTCCAGTGCAGTCTCCAACTTCACCTCCAGTGCAGTCTCCAGTGCAGTCTCCAACTTCACCTCCAGTGCAGTCTCCAGTGCAGTCTCCAACTTCACCTCCAGTGCAGTCTCCAGTGCAGTCTCCAGTGCAGTCTCCAACTTCACCTCCAGTGCAGTCTCCAGTGCAGTCTCCAACTTCACCTCCAGTGCAGTCTCCAGTGCAATCTCCAACTTCACCTCCAGTGCAGTCTCCAGTGCAGTCTCAAACTTCACCTCCAGTGCAGTCTCCAGTTCAGTCTCCAGTGCAGTATCCAACTTCATCTCCAGTGCAGTCTCCAGTGCAGTCTTCAACTTCACCTCCAATGCAGTCTCCAGTGCAGTTCCAACTTCACCTCCAGTGCAGTCTCCAGTGCAGTCTCCAACTTCACCTCCAGTGCAGTCTCCAACTTCACCTCCAGTGCAGTCTCCAGTGCACTCTCCAGTGCACTCTCCAGTGCAGTCTCCAGTGCCGTCTCCAACTTCACCTCCAGTGCAGTCTCCAACTTCACCTCCAGTGCAGTCTCCAGTGCAGTCCCCAACTTCACCTCCAGTGCAGTCTCCAACTTCACCTCCAGTGCAGTCTCCAGTGCACTCTCCAGTGCACTCTCCAGTGCAGTCTCCAGTGCCGTCTCCAACTTCACCGCCAGTGCAGTCTCCAACTTCACCTCCAGTGCAGTCTCCAGTGCAGTCCCCAACTTCACCTCCAGTGCAGTCTCCAACTTCACCTCCAGTGCAGTCTCCAGTGCAGTCTCCAACTTCACCTCCAGTGCAGTCTCCAGTGCAGTCTCCAACTTCACCTCCAGTGCAGTCTCCAGTGCAGTCTCCAGTGCAGTCTCCAACTTCACCTCCAGTGCAGTCTCCAACTTAACCTCCAGTGCAGTCTCCAACTTCACCTCCAGTGCAGTCTCCAGTGCAGTCTCCAACTTAACCTCCAGTGCAGTCTCCAACTTCACCTCCAGTGCAGTCTCCAGTGCAGTCTCCAACTTCACCTCCAGTGCAGTCTCCAACTTCACTTCCAGTGCAGTCTCCAACTTCACCTCCAGTGCAGTCTCCAACTTCACCTCCAGTGCAGTCTCCAACTTCACCTCCAGTGCAGTCTCCAGTGCAGTCTCCAACTTCACCTCCAGTGCAGTCTCCAGTGCAGTCTCCAACTTCACCTCCAGTGCACTCTCCAGTGCAGTCTCCAGTGCAGTCTCCAACTTCACCTCCAGTGCAGTCTCCAACTTCACCTCTAGTGCAGTCTCCAGTGCAATCTCCAACTTCACCTCCAGTGCAGTCTCCAACTTCACCTCCAGTGCAGTCTCCAGTGCAGTCTCCAACTTCACCTCCAGTGCAGTCTCCAACTTCACCTCCAGTGCAGTCTCCAGTGCAGTCCCCAACTTCACTTCCAGTGCAGTCTCCAACTTCACCTCCAGTGCAGTCTCCAGTGCAGTCTCCAACTTCACCTCCAGTGCAGTCTCCAGTGCAGTCTCCAACTTCACCTCCAGTGCAGTCTCCAGTGCAGTCTCCAGTGCAGTCTCCAACTTCACCTCCAGTGCAGGCTCCAGTGCAGTCTCCAACTTCACCTCCAGTGCAGTCTCCAGTGCAGTCTCCAACTTCACCTCCAGTGCAGTCTCCAACTTAACCTCCAGTGCAGTCTCCAACTTCACCTCCAGTGCAGTCTCCAGTGCAGTCTCCAACTTCACCTCCAGTGCAGTCTCCAACTTCACCTCCAGTGAAGTCTCCAGTGCAGTCTCCAACTTCACCTCCAGTGCAGTCTCCAACTTCACTTCCAGTGCAGTCTCCAACTTCACCTCCAGTGCAGTCTCCAACTTCACCTCCAGTGCAGTCTCCAACTTCACCTCCAGTGCAGTCTCCAGTGCAGTCTCCAACTTCACCTCCAGTGCAGTCTCCAACTTCACCTCCAGTGCAGTCTCCAGTGCAGTCTCCAACTTCACCTCCAGTGCACTCTCCAGTGCAGTCATCAGTGCAGTCTCCAACTTCACCTCCAGTGCAGTCTCCAACTTCACCTCTAGTGCAGTCTCCAGTGCAATCTCCAACTTCACCTCCAGTGCAGTCTCCAACTTCACCTCCAGTGCAGTCTCCAGTGCAGTCTCCAACTTCACCTCCAGTGCAGTCTCCAGTGCAGTCTCCAACTTCACCTCCAGTGCAGTCTCCAACTTAACCTCCAGTGCAGTCTCCAACTTCACCTCCAGTGCAGTCTCCAGTGCAGTCTCCAACTTCACCTCCAGTGCACTCTCCAACTTCACCTCCAGTGCAGTCTCCAGTGCAGTCTCCAACTTCACCTCCAGTGCAGTCTCCAGTGCAGTCTCCAGTGCAGTCTCCAACTTCACCTCCAGTGCAGTCTCCAGTGCAGTCTCCAACTTCACCTCCAGTGCAGTCTCCAGTGCAGTCTCCAGTGCAGTCTCCACTGCAGTCTCCAACTTCACCTCCAGTGCATTCTCCAGTGCAGTCTCCAGTGCAGTCTCCAACTTCACCTCCAGTGCAGTCTCCAACTTCACTTCCAGTGCAGTCTCCAACTTCACCTCCAGTGCAGTCTCCAACTTCACCTCCAGTGCAGTTTCCAGTGCAGTCTCCAACTTCACCTCCAGTGCAGTCTCCAGTGCAGTCTCCAACTTCACCTCCAGTGCAGTCTCCAGTGCAGTCTCAAACTTCACCTCCAGTGCAGTCTCCAGTGCAGTCTCCAGTGCAGTATCCAACTTCATCTCCAGTGCAGTCTCCAGTGCAGTCTTCAACTTCACCTCCAGTGCAGTCTCCAGTGCAGTCTCCAACTTCACCTCCAGTGCAGTCTCCAGTGCAGTCTCCAACTTCACCTCCAGTGCAGTCTCCAACTTCACCTCCAGTGCAGTCTCCAGTGCACTCTCCAGTGCAGTCTCCAGTGCCGTCTCCAACTTCACCTCCAGTGCAGTCTCCAGTGCAGTCCCCAACTTCACCTCCAGTGCAGTCTCCAACTTCACCTCCAGTGAAGTCTCCAGTGCAGTCTCCAACTTCACCTCCAGTGCAGTCTCCAGTGCAGTCTCCAACTTCACCTCCAGTGCAGTCTCCAGTGCAGTCTCCAGTGCAGTCTCCAACTTCACCTCCAGTGCAGTCTCCAGTGCAGTCTCCAACTTCACCTCCAGTGCAGTCTCCAGTGCAATCTCCAACTTCACCTCCAGTGCAGTCTCCAGTGCAGTCTCAAACTTCACCTCCAGTGCAGTCTCCAGTTCAGTCTCCAGTGCAGTATCCAACTTCATCTCCAGTGCAGTCTCCAGTGCAGTCTTCAACTTCACCTCCAATGCAGTCTCCAGTGCAGTTCCAACTTCACCTCCAGTGCAGTCTCCAGTGCAGTCTCCAACTTCACCTCCAGTGCAGTCTCCAACTTCACCTCCAGTGCAGTCTCCAGTGCACTCTCCAGTGCACTCTCCAGTGCAGTCTCCAGTGCCGTCTCCAACTTCACCTCCAGTGCAGTCTCCAACTTCACCTCCAGTGCAGTCTCCAGTGCAGTCCCCAACTTCACCTCCAGTGCAGTCTCCAACTTCACCTCCAGTGCAGTCTCCAGTGCAGTCTCCAACTTCACCTCCAGTGCAGGCTCCAGTGCAGTCTCCAACTTCACCTCCAGTGCAGTCTCCAGTGCAGTCTCCAACTTCACCTCCAGTGCAGTCTCCAACTTAACCTCCAGTGCAGTCTCCAACTTCACCTCCAGTGCAGTCTCCAGTGCAGTCTCCAACTTCACCTCCAGTGCAGTCTCCAACTTCACCTCCAGTGCAGTCTCCAGTGCAGTCTCCAACTTCACCTCCAGTGCAGTCTCCAACTTCACTTCCAGTGCAGTCTCCAACTTCACCTCCAGTGCAGTCTCCAACTTCACCTCCAGTGCAGTCTCCAACTTCACCTCCAGTGCAGTCTCCAGTGCAGTCTCCAACTTCACCTCCAGTGCAGTCTCCAACTTCACCTCCAGTGCAGTCTCCAGTGCAGTCTCCAACTTCACCTCCAGTGCACTCTCCAGTGCAGTCTCCAGTGCAGTCTCCAACTTCACCTCCAGTGCAGTCTCCAACTTCACCTCTAGTGCAGTCTCCAGTGCAATCTCCAGCTTCACCTCCAGTGCAGTCTCCAACTTCACCTACAGTGCAGTCTCCAGTGCAGTCTCCAACTTCACCTCCAGTGCAGTCTCCAGTGCAGTCTCCAACTTCACCTCCAGTGCAGTCTCCAACTTAACCTCCAGTGCAGTCTCCAACTTCACCTCCAGTGCAGTCTCCAGTGCAGTCTCCAACTTCACCTCCAGTGCACTCTCCAACTTCACCTCCAGTGCAGTCTCCAGTGCAGTCTCCAACTTCACCTCCAGTGCACTCTCCAGTGCAGTCTCCAGTGCAGTCTCCAACTTCACCTCCAGTGCAGTCTCCAACTTAACCTCCAGTGCAGTCTCCAACTTCACCTCCAGTGCAGTCTCCAGTGCAGTCTCCAACTTCACCTCCAGTGCACTCTCCAACTTCACCTCCAGTGCAGTCTCCAGTGCAGTCTCCAACTTCACCTCCAGTGCACTCTCCAGTGCAGTCTCCAGTGCAGTCTCCAACTTCACCTCCAGTGCAGTCTCCAACTTCACCTCTAGTGCAGTCTCCAGTGCAATCTCCAACTTCACCTCCAGTGCAGTCTCCAACTTCACCTCCAGTGCAGTCTCCAGTGCAGTCTCCAACTTCACCTCCAGTGCAGTCTCCAACTTCGCCTCCAGTGCAGTCTCCAGTGCAGTCCCCAACTTCACCTCCAGTGCAGTCTCCAACTTCACCTCCAGTGCAGTCTCCAGTGCAGTCTCCAACTTCACCTCCAGTGCAGTCTCCAGTGCAGTCTCCAACTTCACCTCCAGTGCAGTCTCCAGTGCAGTCTCCATTGCAGTCTCCAACTTCACCTCCAGTGCAGTCTCCAACTTAACCTCCAGTGCAGTCTCCAACTTCACCTCCAGTGCAGTCTCCAGTGCAGTCTCCAACTTAACCTCCAGTGCAGTCTCCAACTTCACCTCCAGTGCAGTCTCCAGTGCAGTCTCCAACTTCACCTCCAGTGCAGTCTCCAACTTCACTTCCAGTGCAGTCTCCAACTTCACCTCCAGTGCAGTCTCCAACTTCACCTCCAGTGCAGTCTCCAACTTCACCTCCAGTGCAGTCTCCAGTGCAGTCTCCAACTTCACCTCCAGTGCAGTCTCCAACTTCACCTCCAGTGCAGTCTCCAGTGCAGTCTCCAACTTCACCTCCAGTGCACTCTCCAGTGCAGTCTCCAGTGCAGTCTCCAACTTCACCTCCAGTGCAGTCTCCAACTTCACCTCTAGTGCAGTCTCCAGTGCAATCTCCAACTTCACCTCCAGTGCAGTCTCCAACTTCACCTCCAGTGCAGTCTCCAGTGCAGTCTCCAACTTCACCTCCAGTGCAGTCTCCAACTTAACCTCCAGTGCAGTCTCAAACTTCACCTCCAGTGCAGTCTCCAACTTAACCTCCAGTGCAGTCTCCAACTTCACCTCCAGTGCAGTCTCCAGTGCAGTCTCCAACTTCACCTCCAGTGCACTCTCCAACTTCACCTCCAGTGCAGTCTCCAGTGCAGTCTCCAACTTCACCTCCAGTGCAGTCTCCAGTGCAGTCTCCAGTGCAGTCTCCAACTTCACCTCCAGTGCAGTCTCCAGTGCAGTCTCCAGTGCAGTCTCCACTGCAGTCTCCAACTTCACCTCCAGTGCATTCTCCAGTGCAGTCTCCAGTGCAGTCTCCAACTTCACCTCCAGTGCAGTCTCCAACTTCACTTCCAGTGCAGTCTCCAACTTCACCTCTAGTGCAGTCTCCAGTGCAGTCTCCAACTTCACCTCCAGTGCAGTCTCCAGTGCAGTCTCCAACTTCACCTCCAGTGCAGTCTCCAGTGCAGTCTCAAACTTCACCTCCAGTGCAGTCTCCAGTGCAGTCTCCAGTGCAGTATCCAACTTCATCTCCAGTGCAGTCTCCAGTGCAGTCTTCAACTTCACCTCCAGTGCAGTCTCCAGTGCAGTCTCCAACTTCACCTCCAGTGCAGTCTCCAGTGCAGTCTCCAACTTCACCTCCAGTGCAGTCTCCAACTTCACCTCCAGTGCAGTCTCCAGTGCACTCTCCAGTGCACTATCCAGTGCAGTCTCCAGTGCCGTCTCCAACTTCACCTCCAGTGCAGTCTCCAGTGCAGTCCCCAACTTCACCTCCAGTGCAGTCTCCAACTTCACCTCCAGTGCAGTCTCCAGTGCAGTCTCCAACTTCACCTCCAGTGCAGTCTCCAGTGCAGTCTCCAACTTCACCTCCAGTGCAGTCTCCAGTGCAGTCTCCAGTGCAGTCTCCAACTTCACCTCCAGTGCAGTCTCCAGTGCAGTCTCCAACTTCACCTCCAGTGCAGTCTCCAGTGCAATCTCCAACTTCACCTCCAGTGCAGTCTCCAGTGCAGTCTCAAACTTCACCTCCAGTGCAGTCTCCAGTTCAGTCTCCAGTGCAGTATCCAACTTCATCTCCAGTGCAGTCTCCAGTGCAGTCTTCAACTTCACCTCCAATGCAGTCTCCAGTGCAGTTCCAACTTCACCTCCAGTGCAGTCTCCAGTGCAGTCTCCAACTTCACCTCCAGTGCAGTCTCCAACTTCACCTCCAGTGCAGTCTCCAGTGCACTCTCCAGTGCACTCTCCAGTGCAGTCTCCAGTGCCGTCTCCAACTTCACCTCCAGTGCAGTCTCCAACTTCACCTCCAGTGCAGTCTCCAGTGCAGTCCCCAACTTCACCTCCAGTGCAGTCTCCAACTTCACCTCCAGTGCAGTCTCCAGTGCAGTCTCCAACTTCACCTCCAGTGCAGTCTCCAGTGCAGTCTCCAACTTCACCTCCAGTGCAGTCTCCAGTGCAGTCTCCAGTGCAGTCTCCAACTTCACCTCCAGTGCAGTCTCCAACTTAACCTCCAGTGCAGTCTCCAACTTCACCTCCAGTGCAGTCTCCAGTGCAGTCTCCAACTTCACCTCCAGTGCAGTCTCCAACTTCACCTCCAGTGCAGTCTCCAGTGCAGTCTCCAACTTCACCTCCAGTGCAGTCTCCAACTTCACTTCCAGTGCAGTCTCCAACTTCACCTCCAGTGCAGTCTCCAACTTCACCTACAGTGCAGTATCCAACTTCACCTCCAGTGCAGTCTCCAGTGGAGTCTCCAACTTCACCTCCAGTGCAGTCTCCAACTTCACCTCCAGTGCAGTCTCCAGTGCAGTCTCCAACTTCACCTCCAGTGCACTCTCCAGTGCAGTCTCTAGTGCAGTCTCCAACTTCACCTCCAGTGCAGTCTCCAACTTCACCTCTAGTGCAGTCTCCAGTGCAATCTCCAGCTTCACCTCCAGTGCAGTCTCCAACTTCACCTCCAGTGCAGTCTCCAGTGCAGTCTCCAACTTCACCTCCAGTGCAGTCTCCAGTGCAGTCTCCAACTTCACCTCCAGTGCAGTCTCCAACTTAACCTCCAGTGCAGTCTCCAACTTAACCTCCAGTGCAGTCTCCAACTTCACCTCCAGTGCACTCTCCAACTTCACCTCCAGTGCAGTCTCCAGTGCAGTCTCCAACTTCACCTCCAGTGCAGTCTCCAGTGCAGTCTCCAGTGCAGTCTCCAGTGCAGTCTCCAACTTCACCTCCAGTGCAGTCTCCAGTGCACTCTCCAGTGCAGTCTCCAGTGCAGTCTCCAACTTCACCTCCAGTGCAGTCTCCAACTTCACCTCTAGTGCAGTCTCCAGTGCAATCTCCAACTTCACCTCCAGTGCAGTCTCCAACTTCACCTCCAGTGCAGTCTCCAGTGCAGTCTCCAACTTCATCTCCAGTGCAGTCTCCAACTTCGCCTCCAGTGCAGTCTCCAGTGCAGTCCCCAACTTCACCTCCAGTGCAGTCTCCAACTTCACCTCCAGTGCAGTCTCCAGTGCAGTCTCCAACTTCACCTCCAGTGCAGTCTCCAGTGCAGTCTCCAACTTCACCTCCAGTGCAGTCTCCAGTGCAGTCTCCAGTGCAGTCTCCAACTTCACCTCCAGTGCAGTCTCCAACTTAACCTCCAGTGCAGTCTCCAACTTCACCTCCAGTGCAGTCTCCAGTGCAGTCTCCAACTTAACCTCCAGTGCAGTCTCCAACTTCACCTCCAGTGCAGTCTCCAGTGCAGTCTCCAACTTCACCTCCAGTGCAGTCTCCAACTTCACTTCCAGTGCAGTCTCCAACTTCACCTCCAGTGCAGTCTCCAACTTCACCTCCAGTGCAGTCTCCAACTTCACCTCCAGTGCAGTCTCCAGTGCAGTCTCCAACTTCACCTCCAGTGCAGTCTCCAACTTCACCTCCAGTGCAGTCTCCAGTGCAGTCTCCAACTTCACCTCCAGTGCACTCTCCAGTGCAGTCTCCAGTGCAGTCTCCAACTTCACCTCCAGTGCAGTCTCCAACTTCACCTCTAGTGCAGTCTCCAGTGCAATCTCCAACTTCACCTCCAGTGCAGTCTCCAACTTCACCTCCAGTGCAGTCTCCAGTGCAGTCTCCAACTTCACCTCCAGTGCAGTCTCCAGTGCAGTCTCCAACTTCACCTCCAGTGCAGTCTCCAACTTAACCTCCAGTGCAGTCTCCAACTTCACCTCCAGTGCAGTCTCCAGTGCAGTCTCCAACTTCACCTCCAGTGCACTCTCCAACTTCACCTCCAGTGCAGTCTCCAGTGCAGTCTCCAACTTCACCTCCAGTGCAGTCTCCAGTGCAGTCTCCAGTGCAGTCTCCAACTTCACCTCCAGTGCAGTCTCCAGTGCAGTCTCCAGTGCAGTCTCCACTGCAGTCTCCAACTTCACCTCCAGTGCATTCTCCAGTGCAGTCTCCAGTGCAGTCTCCAACTTCACCTCCAGTGCAGTCTCCAACTTCACTTCCAGTGCAGTCTCCAACTTCACCTCCAGTGCAGTCTCCAGTGCAGTCTCCAACTTCACCTCCAGTGCAGTCTCCAGTGCAGTCTCCAACTTCACCTCCAGTGCAGTCTCCAGTGCAGTCTCAAACTTCACCTCCAGTGCAGTCTCCAGTGCAGTCTCCAGTGCAGTATCCAACTTCATCTCCAGTGCAGTCTCCAGTGCAGTCTTCAACTTCACCTCCAGTGCAGTCTCCAGTGCAGTCTCCAACTTCACCTCCAGTGCAGTCTCCAGTGCAGTCTCCAACTTCACCTCCAGTGCAGTCTCCAACTTCACCTCCAGTGCAGTCTCCAGTGCACTCTCCAGTGCACTATCCAGTGCAGTCTCCAGTGCCGTCTCCAACTTCACCTCCAGTGCAGTCTCCAGTGCAGTCCCCAACTTCACCTCCAGTGCAGTCTCCAACTTCACCTCCAGTGCAGTCTCCAGTGCAGTCTCCAACTTCACCTCCAGTGCAGTCTCCAGTGCAGTCTCCAACTTCACCTCCAGTGCAGTCTCCAGTGCAGTCTCCAGTGCAGTCTCCAACTTCACCTCCAGTGCAGTCTCCAGTGCAGTCTCCAACTTCACCTCCAGTGCAGTCTCCAGTGCAATCTCCAACTTCACCTCCAGTGCAGTCTCCAGTGCAGTCTCAAACTTCACCTCCAGTGCAGTCTCCAGTTCAGTCTCCAGTGCAGTATCCAACTTCATCTCCAGTGCAGTCTCCAGTGCAGTCTTCAACTTCACCTCCAATGCAGTCTCCAGTGCAGTTCCAACTTCACCTCCAGTGCAGTCTCCAGGGCAGTCTCCAACTTCACCTCCAGTGCAGTCTCCAACTTCACCTCCAGTGCAGTCTCCAGTGCACTCTCCAGTGCACTCTCCAGTGCAGTCTCCAGTGCCGTCTCCAACTTCACCTCCAGTGCAGTCTCCAACTTCACCTCCAGTGCAGTCTCCAGTGCAGTCCCCAACTTCACCTCCAGTGCAGTCTCCAACTTCACCTCCAGTGCAGTCTCCAGTGCAGTCTCCAACTTCACCTCCAGTGCAGTCTCCAGTGCAATCTCCAACTTCACCTCCAGTGCAGTCTCCAGTGCAGTCTCAAACTTCACCTCCAGTGCAGTCTCCAGTTCAGTCTCCAGTGCAGTATCCAACTTCATCTCCAGTGCAGTCTCCAGTGCAGTCTTCAACTTCACCTCCAATGCAGTCTCCAGTGCAGTTCCAACTTCACCTCCAGTGCAGTCTCCAGGGCAGTCTCCAACTTCACCTCCAGTGCAGTCTCCAACTTCACCTCCAGTGCAGTCTCCAGTGCACTCTCCAGTGCACTCTCCAGTGCAGTCTCCAGTGCCGTCTCCAACTTCACCTCCAGTGCAGTCTCCAACTTCACCTCCAGTGCAGTCTCCAGTGCAGTCCCCAACTTCACCTCCAGTGCAGTCTCCAACTTCACCTCCAGTGCAGTCTCCAGTGCAGTCTCCAACTTCACCTCCAGTGCAGTCTCCAGTGCAGTCTCCAACTTCACCTCCAGTGCAGTCTCCAGTGCAGTCTCCAGTGCAGTCTCCAACTTCACCTCCAGTGCAGTCTCCAACTTAACCTCCAGTGCAGTCTCCAACTTCACCTCCAGTGCAGTCTCCAACTTCACCTCCAGTGCAGTCTCCAACTTCACCTCCAGTGCAGTCTCCAGTGCAGTCTCCAACTTCACCTCCAGTGCAGTCTCCAACTTCACTTCCAGTGCAGTCTCCAACTTCACCTCCAGTGCAGTCTCCAACTTCACCTCCAGTGCAGTCTCCAACTTCACCTCCAGTGCAGTCTCCAGTGCAGTCTCCAACTTCACCTCCAGTGCAGTCTCCAACTTCACCTCCAGTGCAGTCTCCAGTGCAGTCTCCAACTTCACCTCCAGTGCACTCTCCAGTGCAGTCTCCAGTGCAGTCTCCAACTTCACCTCCAGTGCAGTCTCCAACTTCACCTCTAGTGCAGTCTCCAGTGCAATCTCCAGCTTCACCTCCAGTGCAGTCTCCAACTTCACCTCCAGTGCAGGCTCCAGTGCAGTCTCCAACTTCACCTCCAGTGCAGTCTCCAGTGCAGTCTCCAACTTCACCTCCAGTGCAGTCTCCAGTGCAGTCTCCAGTGCAGTCTCCAGTGCAGTCTCCAACTTCACCTCCAGTGCAGTCTCCAGTGCAGTCTCCAGTGCAGTCTCCAACTTCACCTCCAGTGCAGTCTCCAGTGCAGTCTCCAACTTCACCTCCAGTGCAGTCTCCAGTGCAGTCTCCAACTTCACCTCCAGTGCAGTCTCCAGTGCAATCTCCAACTTCACCTCCAGTGCAGTCTCCAACTTCACCTCCAGTGCAGGCTCCAGTGCAGTCTCCAACTTCACCTCCAGTGCAGTCTCCAGTGCAGTCTCCACTGCAGTCTCCAACTTCACCTCCAGTGCAGTCTCCAGTGCAGTCTCCAGTGAAGTCTCCAGTGCAGTCTCCAACTTCACCTCCAGTGCAGTCTCCAACTTCACCTCCAGTGCAGTCTCCAGTGCAGTCTCCAGTGCAGTCTCCAACTTCACCTCCAGTGCAGTCTCCAGTGCAGTCTCCAGTGCAGTCTCCACTGCAGTCTCCAACTTCACCTCCAGTGCAGTCTCCAGTGCAGTCTCCAACTTCACCTCCAGTGCAGTCTCCAGTGCAGTCTCCAACTTCACCTCCAGTGCAGTCTCCAGTGCAGTCTCCAACTTCACCTCCAGTGCAGTCTCCAGTGCAGTCTCCATTTCACCTCCTGTGCAGTCTCCAGTGCAGTCTCCAGTGCAGTCTCCAACTTCACCTCCAGTGCAGTCTCCAGTGCAGTCTCCAGTGCAGTCTCCAACTTCACCTCCAGTGCAGTCTCCAGTGCAGTCTCCAGTGCAGTCTCCAACTTCACCTCCAGTGCAGTCTCCAGTGCAGTCTCCAGTGCAGTCTCCAACTTCACCTCCAGTGCAGTCTCCAGTGCAGTCTCCAGTGCAGTCTCCAACTTCACCTCCAGTGCAGTCTCCAGTGCAGTCTCCAACTTCACCTCCAGTGCAGTCTCAAACTTCACCTCCAGTGCAGTCTCCAGTGCAGTCTCCAACTTCACCTCCAGTGCAGTCTCCAGTGCACTCTCCAGTGCAGTCTCCAACTTCACCTCCAGTGCAGTCTCCAGTGCAGTCTCCAACTTCACCTCCAGTGCAGTCTCCAGTGCAGTCTCCAGTGCAATCTCCAACTTCACCTCCAGTGCAGTCTCCAGTGCAGTTTCCAGTGCAGTCTCCAACTTTACCTCCAGTGCAGTCTCCAGTGCAGTCTCCAGTGCAGTCTCCAGTGCAGTCTCCAGTGCAGTCTCCAACTTCACCTCCAGTGCAGTCTCCAGTGCAGTCTCCAACTTCACCTCCAGTGCAGTCTCCAGTGCAGTCTCCAACTTCACCTCCAGTGCAGTCTCCAGTGCAGTCTCCAGTGCAGTCTCCAGTGCAGTCTCCAACTTCACCTCCAGTGCAGTCTCCAGTGCAGTCTCCAACTTCACCTCCAGTGCAGTCTCCAGTGCAGTCTCCAGTGCAGTCTCCAGTGCAGTCTCCAACTTCACCTCCAGTGCAGTCTCCAGTGCAGTCTCCAACTTCACCTCCAGTGCAGTCTCCAGTGCAGTCTCCAGTGCAGTCTCCAACTTCACCTCCAGTGCAGTCTCCAGTGCAGTCTCCAACTTCACCTCCAGTGCAGTCTCCAACTTCACCTCCAGTGCAGTCTCCAGTGCAGTCTCCAACTTCACCTCCAGTGCAGTCTCCAGTGCAGTCTCCAGTGCAGTCTCCAACTTCACCTCCAGTGCAGTCTCCAGTGCAGTCTCCAACTTCACCTCCAGTGCAGTCTCCAGTGCAGTCTCCAGTGCAATCTCCAACTTCACCTCCAGTGCAGTCTCCAGTGCAGTTTCCAGTGCAGTCTCCAACTTTACCTCCAGTGCAGTCTCCAGTGCAGTCTCCAGTGCAGTCTCCAGTGCAGTCTCCAACTTCACCTCCAGTGCAGTCTCCAGTGCAGTCTCCAACTTCACCTCCAGTGCAGTCTCCAGTGCAGTCTCCAACTTCACCTACAGTGCAGTCTCCACTGCAGTCTCCAACTTCACCTCCAGTGCAGTCTCCAGTGCAGTCTCCAGTGCAGTCTCCAACTTCACCTCCAGTGCAGTCTCCAGTGCAGTCTCCAGTGCAGTCTCAAGTGCAGTCTCCAACTTCACCTCCAGTGCAGTCTCCAACTTCACCTCCAGTGCAGTCTCCAGTGCAGTCTCCAGTGCAGTCTCCAACTTCACCTCCAGTGCAGTCTCCAGTGCAGTCTCCAACTTCACCTCCAGTGCAGTCTCCAGTGCAGTCTCCAGTGCAGTCTCCAGTGCAGTCTCCAACTTCACCTCCAGTGCAGTCTCCAGTGCAGTCTCCAACTTCACCTCCAGTGCAGTCTCCAGTGCAGTCTCCAGTGCAGTCTCCAACTTCACCTCCAGTGCAGTCTCCAGTGCAGTCTCCAACTTCACCTCCAGTGCAGTCTCCAGTGCAGTCTCCAACTTCACCTCCAGTGCAGTCTCCAGTGCAATCTCCAACTTCACCTCCAGTGCAGTCTCCAACTTCACCTCCAGTGCAGTCTCCAACTTCACCTCCAGTGCAGTCTCCAGTGCAGTCTCCAGTGCAGTCTCCAGTGCAGTCTCCAACTTCACCTCCAGTGCAGTCTCCAGTGCAGTCTCCAACTTCACCTCCAGTGCAGTCTCCAGTGCAGTCTCCAGTGCAGTCTCCAGTGCAGTCTCCACTTCACCTCCAGTGCAGTCTCCAACTTCACCTCCAGTGCAGTCTCCAGTGCAGTCTCCAGTGCAGTCTCCAACTTCACCTCCAGTGCAGTCTCCAGTGCAGTCTCCAACTTCACCTCCAGTGCAGTCTCCAGTGCAGTCTCCAACTTCACCTCCAGTGCAGTCTCCAATGCAGTCTCCAACTTCACCTCCAGTGCAGTCTCCAGTGCAGTCTCCAACTTCACCTCCAGTGCAGTCTCCAGTGCAGTCTCCAGTGCAGTCTCCAGTGCAGTCTCCAACTTCACCTCCAGTGCAGTCTCCAGTGCAGTCTCCAGTGCAGTCTCCAACTTCACCTCCAGTGCAGTCTCCAGTGCAGTCTCCAACTTCACCTCCAGTGCAGTCTCCAGTGCAGTCTCCAACTTCACCTCCAGTGCAGTCTCCAGTGCAATCTCCAACTTCACCTCCAGTGCAGTCTCCAACTTCACCTCCAGTGCAGGCTCCAGTGCAGTCTCCAACTTCACCTCCAGTGCAGTCTCCAGTGCAGTCTCCACTGCAGTCTCCAACTTCACCTCCAGTGCAGTCTCCAGTGCAGTCTCCAGTGAAGTCTCCAGTGCAGTCTCCAACTTCACCTCCAGTGCAGTCTCCAACTTCACCTCCAGTGCAGTCTCCAGTGCAGTCTCCAGTGCAGTCTCCAACTTCACCTCCAGTGCAGTCTCCAGTGCAGTCTCCAGTGCAGTCTCCACTGCAGTCTCCAACTTCACCTCCAGTGCAGTCTCCAGTGCAGTCTCCAACTTCACCTCCAGTGCAGTCTCCAGTGCAGTCTCCAACTTCACCTCCAGTGCAGTCTCCAGTGCAGTCTCCAGTGCAGTCTCCAACTTCACCTCCAGTGCAGTCTCCAGTGCAGTCTCCAACTTCACCTCCAGTGCAGTCTCCAGTGCAATCTCCAACTTCACCTCCAGTGCAGTCTCCAGTGCAGTCTCCATTTCACCTCCTGTGCAGTCTCCAGTGCAGTCTCCAGTGCAGTCTCCAACTTCACCTCCAGTGCAGTCTCCAGTGCAGTCTCCAGTGCAGTCTCCAACTTCACCTCCAGTGCAGTCTCCAGTGCAGTCTCCAACTTCACCTCCAGTGCAGTCTCCAGTGCAGTCTCCAGTGCAGTCTCCAACTTCACCTCCAGTGCAGTCTCCAGTGCAGTCTCCAGTGCAGTCTCCAACTTCACCTCCAGTGCAGTCTCCAGTGCAGTCTCCAACTTCACCTCCAGTGCAGTCTCAAACTTCACCTCCAGTGCAGTCTCCAGTGCAGTCTCCAACTTCACCTCCAGTGCAGTCTCCAGTGCAGTCTCCAGTGCAGTCTCCAACTTCACCTCCAGTGCAGTCTCCAGTGCAGTCTCCAACTTCACCTCCAGTGCAGTCTCCAGTGCAGTCTCCAGTGCAATCTCCAACTTCACCTCCAGTGCAGTCTCCAGTGCAGTTTCCAGTGCAGTCTCCAACTTTACCTCCAGTGCAGTCTCCAGTGCAGTCTCCAGTGCAGTCTCCAGTGCAGTCTCCAGTGCAGTCTCCAACTTCACCTCCAGTGCAGTCTCCAGTGCAGTCTCCAACTTCACCTCCAGTGCAGTCTCCAACTTCACCTCCAGTGCAGTCTCCAGTGCAGTCTCCAGTGCAGTCTCCAGTGCAGTCTCCAACTTCACCTCCAGTGCAGTCTCCAGTGCAGTCTCCAACTTCACCTCCAGTGCAGTCTCCAGTGCAGTCTCCAGTGCAGTCTCCAACTTCACCTCCAGTGCAGTCTCCAGTGCAGTCTCCAACTTCACCTCCAGTGCAGTCTCCAGTGCAGTCTCCAACTTCACCTCCAGTGCAGTCTCCAGTGCAATCTCCAACTTCACCTCCAGTGCAGTCTCCAACTTCACCTCCAGTGCAGTCTCCAACTTCACCTCCAGTGCAGTCTCCAGTGCAGTCTCCAGTGCAGTCTCCAGTGCAGTCTCCAACTTCACCTCCAGTGCAGTCTCCAGTGCAGTCTCCAACTTCACCTCCAGTGCAGTCTCCAGTGCAGTCTCCAGTGCAGTCTCCAGTGCAGTCTCCACTTCACCTCCAGTGCAGTCTCCAACTTCACCTCCAGTGCAGTCTCCAGTGCAGTCTCCAGTGCAGTCTCCAACTTCACCTCCAGTGCAGTCTCCAGTGCAGTCTCCAACTTCACCTCCAGTGCAGTCTCCAGTGCAGTCTCCAACTTCACCTCCAGTGCAGTCTCCAATGCAGTCTCCAACTTCACCTCCAGTGCAGTCTCCAGTGCAGTCTCCAACTTCACCTCCAGTGCAGTCTCCAGTGCAGTCTCCAGTGCAGTCTCCAGTGCAGTCTCCAACTTCACCTCCAGTGCAGTCTCCAGTGCAGTCTCCAGTGCAGTCTCCAACTTCACCTCCAGTGCAGTCTCCAGTGCAGTCTCCAACTTCACCTCCAGTGCAGTCTCCAGTGCAGTCTCCAACTTCACCTCCAGTGCAGTCTCCAGTGCAATCTCCAACTTCACCTCCAGTGCAGTCTCCAACTTCACCTCCAGTGCAGGCTCCAGTGCAGTCTCCAACTTCACCTCCAGTGCAGTCTCCAGTGCAGTCTCCACTGCAGTCTCCAACTTCACCTCCAGTGCAGTCTCCAGTGCAGTCTCCAGTGAAGTCTCCAGTGCAGTCTCCAACTTCACCTCCAGTGCAGTCTCCAACTTCACCTCCAGTGCAGTCTCCAGTGCAGTCTCCAGTGCAGTCTCCAACTTCACCTCCAGTGCAGTCTCCAGTGCAGTCTCCAGTGCAGTCTCCACTGCAGTCTCCAACTTCACCTCCAGTGCAGTCTCCAGTGCAGTCTCCAACTTCACCTCCAGTGCAGTCTCCAGTGCAGTCTCCAACTTCACCTCCAGTGCAGTCTCCAGTGCAGTCTCCAGTGCAGTCTCCAACTTCACCTCCAGTGCAGTCTCCAGTGCAGTCTCCAACTTCACCTCCAGTGCAGTCTCCAGTGCAATCTCCAACTTCACCTCCAGTGCAGTCTCCAGTGCAGTCTCCATTTCACCTCCTGTGCAGTCTCCAGTGCAGTCTCCAGTGCAGTCTCCAACTTCACCTCCAGTGCAGTCTCCAGTGCAGTCTCCAGTGCAGTCTCCAACTTCACCTCCAGTGCAGTCTCCAGTGCAGTCTCCAACTTCACCTCCAGTGCAGTCTCCAGTGCAGTCTCCAGTGCAGTCTCCAACTTCACCTCCAGTGCAGTCTCCAGTGCAGTCTCCAGTGCAGTCTCCAACTTCACCTCCAGTGCAGTCTCCAGTGCAGTCTCCAACTTCACCTCCAGTGCAGTCTCAAACTTCACCTCCAGTGCAGTCTCCAGTGCAGTCTCCAACTTCACCTCCAGTGCAGTCTCCAGTGCAGTCTCCAGTGCAGTCTCCAACTTCACCTCCAGTGCAGTCTCCAGTGCAGTCTCCAACTTCACCTCCAGTGCAGTCTCCAGTGCAGTCTCCAGTGCAATCTCCAACTTCACCTCCAGTGCAGTCTCCAGTGCAGTTTCCAGTGCAGTCTCCAACTTTACCTCCAGTGCAGTCTCCAGTGCAGTCTCCAGTGCAGTCTCCAGTGCAGTCTCCAACTTCACCTCCAGTGCAGTCTCCAGTGCAGTCTCCAACTTCACCTCCAGTGCAGTCTCCAGTGCAGTCTCCAACTTCACCTCCAGTGCAGTCTCCAGTGCAGTCTCCAGTGCAGTCTCCAACTTCACCTCCAGTGCAGTCTCCAGTGCAGTCTCCAGTGCAGTCTCCAACTTCACCTCCAGTGCAGTCTCCAGTGCAGTCTCCAACTTCACCTCCAGTGCAGTCTCCAGTGCAGTCTCCAGTGCAGTCTCCAACTTCACCTCCAGTGCAGTCTCCAGTGCAGTCTCCAACTTCACCTCCAGTGCAGTCTCCAGTGCAGTCTCCAGTGCAGTCTCCAACTTCACCTCCAGTGCAGTCTCCAGTGCAGTCTCCAGTGCAGTCTCCAACTTCACCTCCAGTGCAGTCTCCAGTGCAGTCTCCAACTTCACCTCCAGTGCAGTCTCAAACTTCACCTCCAGTGCAGTCTCCAGTGCAGTCTCCAACTTCACCTCCAGTGCAGTCTCCAGTGCAGTCTCCAGTGCAGTCTCCAACTTCACCTCCAGTGCAGTCTCCAGTGCAGTCTCCAACTTCACCTCCAGTGCAGTCTCCAGTGCAGTCTCCAGTGCAATCTCCAACTTCACCTCCAGTGCAGTCTCCAGTGCAGTTTCCAGTGCAGTCTCCAACTTTACCTCCAGTGCAGTCTCCAGTGCAGTCTCCAGTGCAGTCTCCAGTGCAGTCTCCAGTGCAGTCTCCAACTTCACCTCCAGTGCAGTCTCCAGTGCAGTCTCCAACTTCACCTCCAGTGCAGTCTCCAGTGCAGTCTCCAACTTCACCTCCAGTGCAGTCTCCAGTGCAGTCTCCAACTTCACATACAGTGCAGTCTCCACTGCAGTCTCCAACTTCACCTCCAGTGCAGTCTCCAGTGCAGTCTCCAGTGCAGTCTCCAGTGCAGTCTCCAACTTCACCTCCAGTGCAGTCTCCAGTGCAGTCTCCAACTTCACCTCCAGTGCAGTCTCCAGTGCAGTCTCCAGTGCAGTCTCCAGTGCAGTCTCCAACTTCACCTCCAGTGCAGTCTCCAACTTCACCTCCAGTGCAGTCTCCAGTGCAGTCTCCAGTGCAGTCTCCAACTTCACCTCCAGTGCAGTCTCCAGTGCAGTCTCCAACTTCACCTCCAGTGCAGTCTCCAACTTCACCTCCAGTGCAGTCTCTAGTACAGTCTCCAATGCAGTCTCCAACTTCACCTCCAGTGCAGTCTCCAGTGCAGTCTCCAACTTCACCTCCAGTGCAGTCTCCAGTGCAGTCTCCAGTGCAGTCTCCAACTTCACCTCCAGTGCAGTCTCCAACTTCACCTCCAGTGCAGTCTCCAGTGCAGTCTCCAGTGCAGTCTCCAACTTCACCTCCAGTGCAGTCTCCAGTGCAGTCTCCAACTTCACCTCCAGTGCAGTCTCCAACTTCACCTCCAGTGCAGTCTCCAGTGCAGTCTCCAACTTCACCTCCAGTGCAGTCTCCAGTGCAGTCTCCAGTGCAGTCTCCAACTTCACCTCCAGTGCAGTCTCCAGTGCAGTCTCCAACTTCACCTCCAGTGCAGTCTCCAGTGCAGTCTCCAGTGCAATCTCCAACTTCACCTCCAGTGCAGTCTCCAGTGCAGTTTCCAGTGCAGTCTCCAACTTTACCTCCAGTGCAGTCTCCAGTGCAGTCTCCAGTGCAGTCTCCAGTGCAGTCTCCAACTTCACCTCCAGTGCAGTCTCCAGTGCAGTCTCCAACTTCACCTCCAGTGCAGTCTCCAGTGCAGTCTCCAACTTCACCTCCAGTGCAGTCTCCAGTGCAGTCTCCAACTTCACCTACAGTGCAGTCTCCACTGCAGTCTCCAACTTCACCTCCAGTGCAGTCTCCAGTGCAGTCTCCAGTGCAGTCTCCAGTGCAGTCTCCAACTTCACCTCCAGTGCAGTCTCCAGTGCAGTCTCCAGTGCAGTCTCCAACTTCACCTCCAGTGCAGTCTCCAGTGCAGTCTCCAACTTCACCTCCAGTGCAGTCTCCAGTGCAGTCTCCAGTGCAATCTCCAACTTCACCTCCAGTGCAGTCTCCAGTGCAGTTTCCAGTGCAGTCTCCAACTTTACCTCCAGTGCAGTCTCCAGTGCAGTCTCCAGTGCAGTCTCCAGTGCAGTCTCCAACTTCACCTCCAGTGCAGTCTCCACTGCAGTCTCCAACTTCACCTCCAGTGCAGTCTCCAGTGCAGTCTCCAGTGCAGTCTCCAGTGCAGTCTCCAACTTCACCTCCAGTGCAGTCTCCAGTGCAGTCTCCAACTTCACCTCCAGTGCAGTCTCCAGTGCAGTCTCCAGTGCAGTCTCCAACTTCACCTCCAGTGCAGTCTCCAGTGCAGTCTCCAACTTCACCTCCAGTGCAGTCTCCAGTGCAATCTCCAACTTCACCTCCAGTGCAGTCTCCAGTGCAGTCTCCATTTCACCTCCTGTGCAGTCTCCAGTGCAGTCTCCAGTGCAGTCTCCAACTTCACCTCCAGTGCAGTCTCCAGTGCAGTCTCCAGTGCAGTCTCCAACTTCACCTCCAGTGCAGTCTCCAGTGCAGTCTCCAACTTCACCTCCAGTGCAGTCTCCAGTGCAGTCTCCAGTGCAGTCTCCAACTTCACCTCCAGTGCAGTCTCCAGTGCAGTCTCCAGTGCAGTCTCCAACTTCACCTCCAGTGCAGTCTCCAGTGCAGTCTCCAACTTCACCTCCAGTGCAGTCTCAAACTTCACCTCCAGTGCAGTCTCCAGTGCAGTCTCCAACTTCACCTCCAGTGCAGTCTCCAGTGCAGTCTCCAGTGCAGTCTCCAACTTCACCTCCAGTGCAGTCTCCAGTGCAGTCTCCAACTTCACCTCCAGTGCAGTCTCCAGTGCAGTCTCCAGTGCAATCTCCAACTTCACCTCCAGTGCAGTCTCCAGTGCAGTTTCCAGTGCAGTCTCCAACTTTACCTCCAGTGCAGTCTCCAGTGCAGTCTCCAGTGCAGTCTCCAGTGCAGTCTCCAGTGCAGTCTCCAACTTCACCTCCAGTGCAGTCTCCAGTGCAGTCTCCAACTTCACCTCCAGTGCAGTCTCCAGTGCAGTCTCCAACTTCACCTCCAGTGCAGTCTCCAGTGCAGTCTCCAACTTCACATACAGTGCAGTCTCCACTGCAGTCTCCAACTTCACCTCCAGTGCAGTCTCCAGTGCAGTCTCCAGTGCAGTCTCCAGTGCAGTCTCCAACTTCACCTCCAGTGCAGTCTCCAGTGCAGTCTCCAACTTCACCTCCAGTGCAGTCTCCAGTGCAGTCTCCAGTGCAGTCTCCAGTGCAGTCTCCAACTTCACCTCCAGTGCAGTCTCCAACTTCACCTCCAGTGCAGTCTCCAGTGCAGTCTCCAGTGCAGTCTCCAACTTCACCTCCAGTGCAGTCTCCAGTGCAGTCTCCAACTTCACCTCCAGTGCAGTCTCCAACTTCACCTCCAGTGCAGTCTCTAGTACAGTCTCCAATGCAGTCTCCAACTTCACCTCCAGTGCAGTCTCCAGTGCAGTCTCCAACTTCACCTCCAGTGCAGTCTCCAGTGCAGTCTCCAGTGCAGTCTCCAACTTCACCTCCAGTGCAGTCTCCAACTTCACCTCCAGTGCAGTCTCCAGTGCAGTCTCCAGTGCAGTCTCCAACTTCACCTCCAGTGCAGTCTCCAGTGCAGTCTCCAACTTCACCTCCAGTGCAGTCTCCAACTTCACCTCCAGTGCAGTCTCCAGTGCAGTCTCCAACTTCACCTCCAGTGCAGTCTCCAGTGCAGTCTCCAGTGCAGTCTCCAACTTCACCTCCAGTGCAGTCTCCAGTGCAGTCTCCAACTTCACCTCCAGTGCAGTCTCCAGTGCAGTCTCCAGTGCAATCTCCAACTTCACCTCCAGTGCAGTCTCCAGTGCAGTTTCCAGTGCAGTCTCCAACTTTACCTCCAGTGCAGTCTCCAGTGCAGTCTCCAGTGCAGTCTCCAGTGCAGTCTCCAACTTCACCTCCAGTGCAGTCTCCAGTGCAGTCTCCAACTTCACCTCCAGTGCAGTCTCCAGTGCAGTCTCCAACTTCACCTCCAGTGCAGTCTCCAGTGCAGTCTCCAACTTCACCTACAGTGCAGTCTCCACTGCAGTCTCCAACTTCACCTCCAGTGCAGTCTCCAGTGCAGTCTCCAGTGCAGTCTCCAGTGCAGTCTCCAACTTCACCTCCAGTGCAGTCTCCAGTGCAGTCTCCAGTGCAGTCTCCAACTTCACCTCCAGTGCAGTCTCCAGTGCAGTCTCCAACTTCACCTCCAGTGCAGTCTCCAGTGCAGTCTCCAGTGCAATCTCCAACTTCACCTCCAGTGCAGTCTCCAGTGCAGTTTCCAGTGCAGTCTCCAACTTTACCTCCAGTGCAGTCTCCAGTGCAGTCTCCAGTGCAGTCTCCACTGCAGTCTCCAACTTCACCTCCAGTGCAGTCTCCAGTGCAGTCTCCAGTGCAGTCTCCAACTTCACCTCCAGTGCAGTCTCCAGTGCAGTCTCCAACTTCACCTCCAGTGCAGTCTCCAGTGCAGTCTCCAGTGCAGTCTCCAGTGCAGTCTCCAACTTCACCTCCAGTGCAGTCTCCAACTTCACCTCCAGTGCAGTCTCCAGTGCAGTCTCCAGTGCAGTCTCCAACTTCACCTCCAGTGCAGTCTCCAGTGCAGTCTCCAACTTCACCTCCAGTGCAGTCTCCAACTTCACCTCCAGTGCAGTCTCCAGTACAGTCTCCAATGCAGTCTCCAACTTCACCTCCAGTGCAGTCTCCAGTGCAGTCTCCAACTTCACCTCCAGTGCAGTCTCCAGTGCAGTCTCCAGTGCAGTCTCCAACTTCACCTCCAGTGCAGTCTCCAGTGCAGTCTCCAACTTCACCTCCAGTGCAGTCTCCAGTGCAGTCTCCAGTGCAGTCTCCAACTTCACCTCCAGTGCAGTCTCCAGTGCAGTCTCCAACTTCACCTCCAGTGCAGTCTCCAACTTCACCTCAGTGCAGTCTCCAGTGCAGTCTCCAACTTCACCTCCAGAGCAGTCTCCAGTGCAGTCTCCAGTGCAGTCTCCAACTTCACCTCCAGTGCAGTCTCCAACTTCACCTCCAGTGCAGTCTCCAGTGCAATCTCCAACTTCACCTCCAGTGCAGTCTCCAGTGCAGTTTCCAGTGCAGTCTCCAACTTTACCTCCAGTGCAGTCTCCAGTGCAGTCTCCAGTGCAGTCTCCAGTGCAGTCTCCAACTTCACCTCCAGTGCAGTCTCCAGTGCAGTCTCCAACTTCACCTCCAGTGCAGTCTCCAGTGCAGTCTCCAACTTCACCTCCAGTGCAGTCTCCAGTGCAGTCTCCAACTTCACCTACAGTGCAGTCTCCACTGCAGTCTCCAACTTCACCTCCAGTGCAGTCTCCAGTGCAGTCTCCAGTGCAGTCTCCAACTTCACCTCCAGTGCAGTCTCCAGTGCAGTCTCCAGTGCAGTCTCAAGTGCAGTCTCCAACTTCACCTCCAGTGCAGTCTCCAACTTCACCTCCAGTGCAGTCTCCAGTGCAGTCTCCAGTGCAGTCTCCAACTTCACCTCCAGTGCAGTCTCCAGTGCAGTCTCCAACTTCACCTCCAGTGCAGTCTCCAACTTCACCTCCAGTGCAGTCTCCAGTACAGTCTCCAATGCAGTCTCCAACTTCACCTCCAGTGCAGTCTCCAGTGCAGTCTCCAACTTCACCTCCAGTGCAGTCTCCAGTGCAGTCTCCAGTGCAGTCTCCAGTGCAGTCTCCAACTTCACCTCCAGTGCAGTCTCCAGTGCAGTCTCCAACTTCACCTCCAGTGCAGTCTCCAGTGCAGTCTCCAGTGCAGTCTCCAACTTCACCTCCAGTGCAGTCTCCAGTGCAGTCTCCAACTTCACCTCCAGTGCAGTCTCCAGTGCAGTCTCCAACTTCACCTCCAGTGCAGTCTCCAGTGCAATCTCCAACTTCACCTCCAGTGCAGTCTCCAACTTCACCTCCAGTGCAGTCTCCAACTTCACCTCCAGTGCAGTCTCCAGTGCAGTCTCCAGTGCAGTCTCCAGTGCAGTCTCCAACTTCACCTCCAGTGCAGTCTCCAGTGCAGTCTCCAGTGCAGTCTCCAACTTCACCTCCAGTGCAGTCTCCAGTGCAGTCTCCAACTTCACCTCCAGTGCAGTCTCCAGTGCAGTCTCCAACTTCACCTCCAGTGCAGTCTCCAGTGCAGTCTCCAACTTCACCTCCAGTGCAGTCTCCAGTGCAGTCTCCAACTTCACCTCCAGTGCAGTCTCCAGTGCAGTCTCCAACTTCACCTCCAGTGCAGTCTCCAGTGCAGTCTCCAACTTCACCTCCAGTGCAGTCTCCAGTGCAGTCTCCAGTGCAGTCTCCACTGCAGTCTCCAACTTCACCTCCAGTGCAGTCTCCAGTGCAGTCTCCAGTGCAGTCTCCAGTGCAGTCTCCAACTTCACCTCCAGTGCAGTCTCCAACTTCACCTCCAGTGCAGTCTCCAGTGCAGTCTCCAGTGCAGTCTCCAACTTCACCTCCAGTGCAGTCTCCAGTGCAGTCTCCAACTTCACCTCCAATGCAGTCTCCAGTGCAGTCTCCAACTTCACCTCCAGTGCAGTCTCCAGTGCAGTCTCCAATGCAGTCTCCAACTTCACCTCCAGTGCAGTCTCCAGTGCAGTCTCCAACTTCACCTCCAGTGCAGTCTCCAGTGCAGTCTCCAGTGCAGTCTCCAGTGCAGTCTCCAACTTCACCTCCAGTGCAGTCTCCAGTGCAGTCTCCAGTGCAGTCTCCAACTTCACCTCCAGTGCAGTCTCCAGTGCAGTCTCCAACTTCACCTCCAGTGCAGTCTCCAGTGCAGTCTCCAACTTCACCTCCAGTGCAGTCTCCAGTGCAATCTCCAACTTCACCTCCAGTGCAGTCTCCAACTTCACCTCCAGTGCAGGCTCCAGTGCAGTCTCCAACTTCACCTCCAGTGCAGTCTCCAGTGCAGTCTCCACTGCAGTCTCCAACTTCACCTCTAGTGCAGTCTCCAGTGCAGTCTCCAGTGAAGTCTCCAGTGCAGTCTCCAACTTCACCTCCAGTGCAGTCTCCAACTTCACCTCCAGTGCAGTCTCCAACTTCACCTCCAGTGCAGTCTCCAGTGCAGTCTCCACTGCAGTCTCCACTGCAGTCTCCAACTTCACCTCCAGTGCAGTCTCCAGTGCAGTCTCCAACTTCACCTCCAGTGCAGTCTCCAGTGCAGTCTCCAACTTCACCTCCAGTGCAGTCTCCAGTGCAGTCTCCAACTTCACCTCCAGTGCAGTCTCCAGTGCAGTCTCCATTTCACCTCCTGTGCAGTCTCCAGTGCAGTCTCCAGTGCAGTCTCCAACTTCACCTCCAGTGCAGTCTCCAGTGCAGTCTCCAGTGCAGTCTCCAACTTCACCTCCAGTGCAGTCTCCAGTGCAGTCTCCAGTGCAGTCTCCAACTTCACCTCCAGTGCAGTCTCCAGTGCAGTCTCCAGTGCAGTCTCCAACTTCACCTCCAGTGCAGTCTCCAGTGCAGTCTCCAACTTCACCTCCAGTGCAGTCTCAAACTTCACCTCCAGTGCAGTCTCCAGTGCAGTCTCCAACTTCACCTCCAGTGCAGTCTCCAGTGCAGTCTCCAGTGCAGTCTCCAACTTCACCTCCAGTGCAGTCTCCAGTGCAGTCTCCAACTTCACCTCCAGTGCAGTCTCCAGTGCAATCTCCAACTTCACCTCCAGTGCAGTCTCCAGTGCAGTTTCCAGTGCAGTCTCCAACTTTACCTCCAGTGCAGTCTCCAGTGCAGTCTCCAGTGCAGTCTCCAGTGCAGTCTCCAGTGCAGTCTCCAACTTCACCTACAGTGCAGTCTCCAGTGCAGTCTCCAACTTCACCTCCAGTGCAGTCTCCAGTGCAGTCTCCAACTTCACCTACAGTGCAGTCTCCAGTGCAGTCTCCACTGCAGTCTCCAACTTCACCTCCAGTGCAGTCTCCAGTGCAGTCTCCAGTGCAGTCTCCAGTGCAGTCTCCAACTTCACCTCCAGTGCAGTCTCCAGTGCAGTCTCCAACTTCACCTCCAGTGCAGTCTCCAGTGCAGTCTCCAGTGCAGTCTCCAGTGCAGTCTCCAACTTCACCTGCAGTGCAGTCTCCAACTTCACCTCCAGTGCAGTCTCCAGTGCAGTCTCCAGTGCAGTCTCCAACTTCACCTCCAGTGCAGTCTCCAGTGCAGTCTCCAACTTCACCTCCATGCAGTCTCCAGTGCAGTCTCCAACTTCACCTCCAGTGCAGTCTCCAGTGCAGTCTCCAATGCAGTCTCCAACTTCACCTCCAGTGCAGTCTCCAGTGCAGTCTCCAACTTCACCTCCAGTGCAGTCTCCAGTGCAGTCTCCAGTGCAGTCTCCAGTGCAGTCTCCAACTTCACCTCCAGTGCAGTCTCCAGTGCAGTCTCCAGTGCAGTCTCCAACTTCACCTCCAGTGCAGTCTCCAGTGCAGTCTCCAACTTCACCTCCAGTGCAGTCTCCAGTGCAGTCTCCAACTTCACCTCCAGTGCAGTCTCCAGTGCAATCTCCAACTTCACCTCCAGTGCAGTCTCCAACTTCACCTCCAGTGCAGTCTCCAGTGCAGTCTCCAACTTCACCTCCAGTGCAGTCTCCAGTGCAGTCTCCAGTGCAGTCTCCAACTTCACCTCCAGTGCAGTCTCCAGTGCAGTCTCCAACTTCACCTCCAGTGCAGTCTCCAACTTCACCTCCAGTGCAGTCTCCAGTACAGTCTCCAATGCAGTCTCCAACTTCACCTCCAGTGCAGTCTCCAGTGCAGTCTCCAACTTCACCTCCAGTGCAGTCTCCAGTGCAGTCTCCAGTGCAGTCTCCAACTTCACCTCCAGTGCAGTCTCCAACTTCACCTCCAGTGCAGTCACCAGTGCAGTCTCCAGTGCAGTCTCCAACTTCACCTCCAGTGCAGTCTCCAGTGCAGTCTCCAACTTCACCTCCAGTGCAGTCTCCAACTTCACCTCCAGTGCAGTCTCCAGTGCAGTCTCCAACTTCACCTCCAGTGCAGTCTCCAGTGCAGTCTCCAGTGCAGTCTCCAACTTCACCTCCAGTGCAGTCTCCAGTGCAGTCTCCAACTTCACCTCCAGTGCAGTCTCCAGTGCAGTCTCCAGTGCAATCTCCAACTTCACCTCCAGTGCAGTCTCCAGTGCAGTTTCCAGTGCAGTCTCCAACTTTACCTCCAGTGCAGTCTCCAGTGCAGTCTCCAGTGCAGTCTCCAGTGCAGTCTCCAACTTCACCTCCAGTGCAGTCTCCAGTGCAGTCTCCAACTTCACCTCCAGTGCAGTCTCCAGTGCAGTCTCCAACTTCACCTCCAGTGCAGTCTCCAGTGCAGTCTCCAACTTCACCTACAGTGCAGTCTCCACTGCAGTCTCCAACTTCACCTCCAGTGCAGTCTCCAGTGCAGTCTCCAGTGCAGTCTCCAACTTCACCTCCAGTGCAGTCTCCAGTGCAGTCTCCAACTTCACCTCCAGTGCAGTCTCCAGTGCAGTCTCCAGTGCAATCTCCAACTTCACCTCCAGTGCAGTCTCCAGTGCAGTTTCCAGTGCAGTCTCCAACTTTACCTCCAGTGCAGTCTCCAGTGCAGTCTCCAGTGCAGTCTCCAGTGCAGTCTCCAACTTCACCTCCAGTGCAGTCTCCACTGCAGTCTCCAACTTCACCTCCAGTGCAGTCTCCAGTGCAGTCTCCAGTGCAGTCTCCAGTGCAGTCTCCAACTTCACCTCCAGTGCAGTCTCCAGTGCAGTCTCCAACTTCACCTCCAGTGCAGTCTCCAGTGCAGTCTCCAACTTCACCTCCAGTGCAGTCTCCAGTGCAGTCTCCAGTGCAGTCTCCAACTTCACCTCCAGTGCAGTCTCCAGTGCAGTCTCCAGTGCAGTCTCCAACTTCACCTCCAGTGCAGTCTCCAGTGCAGTCTCCAACTTCACCTCCAGTGCAGTCTCAAACTTCACCTCCAGTGCAGTCTCCAGTGCAGTCTCCAACTTCACCTCCAGTGCAGTCTCCAGTGCAGTCTCCAGTGCAGTCTCCAACTTCACCTCCAGTGCAGTCTCCAGTGCAGTCTCCAACTTCACCTCCAGTGCAGTCTCCAGTGCAGTCTCCAGTGCAATCTCCAACTTCACCTCCAGTGCAGTCTCCAGTGCAGTTTCCAGTGCAGTCTCCAACTTTACCTCCAGTGCAGTCTCCAGTGCAGTCTCCAGTGCAGTCTCCAGTGCAGTCTCCAGTGCAGTCTCCAACTTCACCTCCAGTGCAGTCTCCAGTGCAGTCTCCAACTTCACCTCCAGTGCAGTCTCCAGTGCAGTCTCCAACTTCACCTCCAGTGCAGTCTCCAGTGCAGTCTCCAACTTCACATACAGTGCAGTCTCCACTGCAGTCTCCAACTTCACCTCCAGTGCAGTCTCCAGTGCAGTCTCCAGTGCAGTCTCCAGTGCAGTCTCCAACTTCACCTCCAGTGCAGTCTCCAGTGCAGTCTCCAACTTCACCTCCAGTGCAGTCTCCAGTGCAGTCTCCAGTGCAGTCTCCAGTGCAGTCTCCAACTTCACCTCCAGTGCAGTCTCCAACTTCACCTCCAGTGCAGTCTCCAGTGCAGTCTCCAGTGCAGTCTCCAACTTCACCTCCAGTGCAGTCTCCAGTGCAGTCTCCAACTTCACCTCCAGTGCAGTCTCCAACTTCACCTCCAGTGCAGTCTCTAGTACAGTCTCCAATGCAGTCTCCAACTTCACCTCCAGTGCAGTCTCCAGTGCAGTCTCCAACTTCACCTCCAGTGCAGTCTCCAGTGCAGTCTCCAGTGCAGTCTCCAACTTCACCTCCAGTGCAGTCTCCAACTTCACCTCCAGTGCAGTCTCCAGTGCAGTCTCCAGTGCAGTCTCCAACTTCACCTCCAGTGCAGTCTCCAGTGCAGTCTCCAACTTCACCTCCAGTGCAGTCTCCAACTTCACTCCAGTGCAGTCTCCAGTGCAGTCTCCAACTTCACCTCCAGTGCAGTCTCCAGTGCAGTCTCCAGTGCAGTCTCCAACTTCACCTCCAGTGCAGTCTCCAGTGCAGTCTCCAACTTCACCTCCAGTGCAGTCTCCAGTGCAGTCTCCAGTGCAATCTCCAACTTCACCTCCAGTGCAGTCTCCAGTGCAGTTTCCAGTGCAGTCTCCAACTTTACCTCCAGTGCAGTCTCCAGTGCAGTCTCCAGTGCAGTCTCCAGTGCAGTCTCCAACTTCACCTCCAGTGCAGTCTCCAGTGCAGTCTCCAACTTCACCTCCAGTGCAGTCTCCAGTGCAGTCTCCAACTTCACCTCCAGTGCAGTCTCCAGTGCAGTCTCCAACTTCACCTACAGTGCAGTCTCCACTGCAGTCTCCAACTTCACCTCCAGTGCAGTCTCCAGTGCAGTCTCCAGTGCAGTCTCCAGTGCAGTCTCCAACTTCACCTCCAGTGCAGTCTCCAGTGCAGTCTCCAGTGCAGTCTCCAACTTCACCTCCAGTGCAGTCTCCAGTGCAGTCTCCAACTTCACCTCCAGTGCAGTCTCCAGTGCAGTCTCCAGTGCAATCTCCAACTTCACCTCCAGTGCAGTCTCCAGTGCAGTTTCCAGTGCAGTCTCCAACTTTACCTCCAGTGCAGTCTCCAGTGCAGTCTCCAGTGCAGTCTCCAGTGCAGTCTCCAACTTCACCTCCAGTGCAGTCTCCACTGCAGTCTCCAACTTCACCTCCAGTGCAGTCTCCAGTGCAGTCTCCAGTGCAGTCTCCAGTGCAGTCTCCAACTTCACCTCCAGTGCAGTCTCCAGTGCAGTCTCCAACTTCACCTCCAGTGCAGTCTCCAGTGCAGTCTCCAGTGCAGTCTCCAACTTCACCTCCAGTGCAGTCTCCAGTGCAGTCTCCAACTTCACCTCCAGTGCAGTCTCCAGTGCAATCTCCAACTTCACCTCCAGTGCAGTCTCCAGTGCAGTCTCCATTTCACCTCCTGTGCAGTCTCCAGTGCAGTCTCCAGTGCAGTCTCCAACTTCACCTCCAGTGCAGTCTCCAGTGCAGTCTCCAGTGCAGTCTCCAACTTCACCTCCAGTGCAGTCTCCAGTGCAGTCTCCAACTTCACCTCCAGTGCAGTCTCCAGTGCAGTCTCCAGTGCAGTCTCCAACTTCACCTCCAGTGCAGTCTCCAGTGCAGTCTCCAGTGCAGTCTCCAACTTCACCTCCAGTGCAGTCTCCAGTGCAGTCTCCAACTTCACCTCCAGTGCAGTCTCAAACTTCACCTCCAGTGCAGTCTCCAGTGCAGTCTCCAACTTCACCTCCAGTGCAGTCTCCAGTGCAGTCTCCAGTGCAGTCTCCAACTTCACCTCCAGTGCAGTCTCCAGTGCAGTCTCCAACTTCACCTCCAGTGCAGTCTCCAGTGCAGTCTCCAGTGCAATCTCCAACTTCACCTCCAGTGCAGTCTCCAGTGCAGTTTCCAGTGCAGTCTCCAACTTTACCTCCAGTGCAGTCTCCAGTGCAGTCTCCAGTGCAGTCTCCAGTGCAGTCTCCAGTGCAGTCTCCAACTTCACCTCCAGTGCAGTCTCCAGTGCAGTCTCCAACTTCACCTCCAGTGCAGTCTCCAGTGCAGTCTCCAACTTCACCTCCAGTGCAGTCTCCAGTGCAGTCTCCAACTTCACATACAGTGCAGTCTCCACTGCAGTCTCCAACTTCACCTCCAGTGCAGTCTCCAGTGCAGTCTCCAGTGCAGTCTCCAGTGCAGTCTCCAACTTCACCTCCAGTGCAGTCTCCAGTGCAGTCTCCAACTTCACCTCCAGTGCAGTCTCCAGTGCAGTCTCCAGTGCAGTCTCCAGTGCAGTCTCCAACTTCACCTCCAGTGCAGTCTCCAACTTCACCTCCAGTGCAGTCTCCAGTGCAGTCTCCAGTGCAGTCTCCAACTTCACCTCCAGTGCAGTCTCCAGTGCAGTCTCCAACTTCACCTCCAGTGCAGTCTCCAACTTCACCTCCAGTGCAGTCTCTAGTACAGTCTCCAATGCAGTCTCCAACTTCACCTCCAGTGCAGTCTCCAGTGCAGTCTCCAACTTCACCTCCAGTGCAGTCTCCAGTGCAGTCTCCAGTGCAGTCTCCAACTTCACCTCCAGTGCAGTCTCCAACTTCACCTCCAGTGCAGTCTCCAGTGCAGTCTCCAGTGCAGTCTCCAACTTCACCTCCAGTGCAGTCTCCAGTGCAGTCTCCAACTTCACCTCCAGTGCAGTCTCCAACTTCACCTCCAGTGCAGTCTCCAGTGCAGTCTCCAACTTCACCTCCAGTGCAGTCTCCAGTGCAGTCTCCAGTGCAGTCTCCAACTTCACCTCCAGTGCAGTCTCCAGTGCAGTCTCCAACTTCACCTCCAGTGCAGTCTCCAGTGCAGTCTCCAGTGCAATCTCCAACTTCACCTCCAGTGCAGTCTCCAGTGCAGTTTCCAGTGCAGTCTCCAACTTTACCTCCAGTGCAGTCTCCAGTGCAGTCTCCAGTGCAGTCTCCAGTGCAGTCTCCAACTTCACCTCCAGTGCAGTCTCCAGTGCAGTCTCCAACTTCACCTCCAGTGCAGTCTCCAGTGCAGTCTCCAACTTCACCTCCAGTGCAGTCTCCAGTGCAGTCTCCAACTTCACCTACAGTGCAGTCTCCACTGCAGTCTCCAACTTCACCTCCAGTGCAGTCTCCAGTGCAGTCTCCAGTGCAGTCTCCAGTGCAGTCTCCAACTTCACCTCCAGTGCAGTCTCCAGTGCAGTCTCCAGTGCAGTCTCCAACTTCACCTCCAGTGCAGTCTCCAGTGCAGTCTCCAACTTCACCTCCAGTGCAGTCTCCAGTGCAGTCTCCAGTGCAATCTCCAACTTCACCTCCAGTGCAGTCTCCAGTGCAGTTTCCAGTGCAGTCTCCAACTTTACCTCCAGTGCAGTCTCCAGTGCAGTCTCCAGTGCAGTCTCCACTGCAGTCTCCAACTTCACCTCCAGTGCAGTCTCCAGTGCAGTCTCCAGTGCAGTCTCCAACTTCACCTCCAGTGCAGTCTCCAGTGCAGTCTCCAACTTCACCTCCAGTGCAGTCTCCAGTGCAGTCTCCAGTGCAGTCTCCAGTGCAGTCTCCAACTTCACCTCCAGTGCAGTCTCCAACTTCACCTCCAGTGCAGTCTCCAGTGCAGTCTCCAGTGCAGTCTCCAACTTCACCTCCAGTGCAGTCTCCAGTGCAGTCTCCAACTTCACCTCCAGTGCAGTCTCCACTTCACCTCCAGTGCAGTCTCCAGTACAGTCTCCAATGCAGTCTCCAACTTCACCTCCAGTGCAGTCTCCAGTGCAGTCTCCAACTTCACCTCCAGTGCAGTCTCCAGTGCAGTCTCCAGTGCAGTCTCCAACTTCACCTCCAGTGCAGTCTCCAGTGCAGTCTCCAACTTCACCTCCAGTGCAGTCTCCAGTGCAGTCTCCAGTGCAGTCTCCAACTTCACCTCCAGTGCAGTCTCCAGTGCAGTCTCCAACTTCACCTCCAGTGCAGTCTCCAACTTCACCTCAAGTGCAGTCTCCAGTGCAGTCTCCAACTTCACCTCCAGAGCAGTCTCCAGTGCAGTCTCCAGTGCAGTCTCCAACTTCACCTCCAGTGCAGTCTCCAACTTCACCTCCAGTGCAGTCTCCAGTGCAATCTCCAACTTCACCTCCAGTGCAGTCTCCAGTGCAGTTTCCAGTGCAGTCTCCAACTTTACCTCCAGTGCAGTCTCCAGTGCAGTCTCCAGTGCAGTCTCCAGTGCAGTCTCCAACTTCACCTCCAGTGCAGTCTCCAGTGCAGTCTCCAACTTCACCTCCAGTGCAGTCTCCAGTGCAGTCTCCAACTTCACCTCCAGTGCAGTCTCCAGTGCAGTCTCCAACTTCACCTACAGTGCAGTCTCCACTGCAGTCTCCAACTTCACCTCCAGTGCAGTCTCCAGTGCAGTCTCCAGTGCAGTCTCCAACTTCACCTCCAGTGCAGTCTCCAGTGCAGTCTCCAGTGCAGTCTCAAGTGCAGTCTCCAACTTCACCTCCAGTGCAGTCTC